>NC_070605.1:106776506-107120710 GCF_027172205.1 Podarcis raffonei
AATTATTTTCCCACAGTTCTAGATTTGCTTTCTCTAGAGGCTCATCAATGAAAGACTTTAGCTTGGGTTGGCTTTTTATAGCTAGGACTAAGGAACAGTAAATGTGTTTGTGTGTTTTCTTTTCATTTCAGCAGGTGTCTCCACACTGCTGTTTCCATTGTGCTACCAGTCTTATCTAGCCTAAACTCTAGATATGGGACATGATAAAAACTGGAATAAATATATTTCCAGTCATGTCTTTTGCAGGTTTTTCTTTTGAGACTCTTGCCACACAAAATGGAATGTGCAATCCATCAGTCGTGGTATATGGTATTATGAACCTGGCATTTAGGCTGGTCTTGGTTGAAAATATACTCTTTAAAGGCATGAAAATCCACTTCGCAGCAGACATTGATTTTCTATACCTTTTAGTATTTTTTTCAAAGATAGCTTCTCATATTTGATCTATGCTGTACATTACTTAAAGCTTCAAATTCAGTTATTTTGGCACATTATGGGGCACATTATGGCTGGTTCTAATGAAACAAAAACAAACACTAATCCTGTTTTTTCTTTGTTTTATTTGATTCATTTAAAATGTATATTATATATTTATGCCTGTAGCAACACTGATAGCAGAAGTCATTATTTTTTACCCTTTTTAATCATTGGGGGATTGATTCTGAAGAGAAGTAGATCAACACATCTCCATCAATATATAAAAATGACATAAAATTCAATTAAACTTTGAATTGATTAATTATTCAATGATCAAAACACCTGCCAGTTTAAGAGCAGAGTTAATACACTTTCCGTTTGGTTGGGACATTGGGAGCTAAGACCTTTGCCCCGTAATCACTGATGGTCTTGGCAGTGTAGCAAACAGGGCAGCTTCCTAAGGAACCTCCCCCAGGGGACCTACGCGTCCCCTTGGTATTTCAGCCCCAATCCAGAAGTGATCAAATGCCTGGGCCAGCAAAGGTGCCCCACATTCTCCTGGTTATGCATCTTCATGTTGGAGCCTTGCTCTATTTGCTAGAAGGATCCTCCCGTGAGTTGGTTGCTTATACCGGTTGCTGGAACGATGGATTGGCTGGCAGGCAAGGTGGAGTCTCTTGACCAAAAGCCCACACTTGCAAGCTGCCCATTGAAGGCCACTAGATGATGGCATAATGAGCCGAGATAGAAAGAAGAAGCTCCATATGCAGAGGGAGCATATATCTGAGTACCAGATACTGGGGCAAAATGTCAGGCAGACACATCTAGAAGAGCATCCTTTTGTTCTCCCACTGCTTGGGTTCTTCTCAGAGGGGCTTCAGTGTGGCCATAGTCCCCCTTTTTCACAGGGGAACATATGCACTAATAGAGAGTGGTCTCAAAGCAGAAAGGTCCTGAACTTTACCCACCTTCCTACCTGCACACCAGTTCAAAAAAAGACCAGGGTTCATCTCCTTGCACCAGTATGCAGGGGGAAGAGTGTTGCACCAGTGGAAGTCTTTTCTGGAATTATCTAAGGGGTCTCTGATGTTAGAAAATCAGTTTTGCCCCATGTAAGGTATCCACAAGATTTTCTGTTTGTTTCAATATTCAATTAATTTCAGTTATTAGACCTTGTTTGTTTTGTTTTGTTCTTTTATTTAAAAAGTGTTTGTTTGATCACTCATTTGCTTCTTTACTCATTCTATGTTTTGTTTTTCCCTTTTGCATGAACATTTTATTTCTGCCCCTTGTGGAGCAAGCAGAGCTGGTTTTGACTACCAGTCCTTCCAACTACCATGCTAATTTCTCAGAATACCACAGACATTGTATCCTTCCAGAGCATCTTTTATCCCTCTCTGGCTGTTTTGCAATGGATTTAAAGACTTGGCTATTCCAATCTACTTTTAATGGAATAAGACTGCTGAATAAGGGAGCAGGAGGCGCAATGGCTCAGTGCACTGGCTGTTAACCAGGAGGTGGTGGTGGGGGGGGTTTGAGTCCATGGCTGTGGGCAGCATTCCTGCACTGCTGAGGGTTGGACTGGATGACCCTCAGAGTCCCTTCCAGCTCTACAATTCTATGATTGTTGTAGATTGGGAGGGGGCGCTAAACTCTATAAATTAATAAATGGTAGGATTTTTATTATTTGGAGTATTGAAGGGAAGATTGAAGGCCAGTGGGAAAAGACAGGCTAAGCTTTCTTTCCATGCCAGGATCTCACCTGGGATAAAGGCATTAATATGACAAAAGGTGTTGATTGCCCAACTAGGAGGAATTTTGGGGCTAGGCAGACAGAGGTTGCCATGGTGATGGGGGTGCTTGAGGTGTCAGGAAAAGAGAGTCTTCAGAGCAAGCTGTGCTGGGAAGAAAAAGGGAGAACAAAGAAAGAACGATCTTGGGCAGCTGCCGGAAGGCTGGCTGGGAGAGACGCCTTGGAGTCCAGCTCTGCTCTGCTGTGGGGAACAAGCCCCTCTTGAGATGACAATGCTGTAAGATCTGGACTCCCTCCAAACTTGGGTGTAAATATGTGAATGAACCATATTTCTTAAAGCTACAACAGTCTCGTCCCTTACAAAATTACCTAAATAAATAACTCCACAATTAAGAAATGGTGGCTTCCACTGGCAGCCATTATTTTTTTGGACTCCCCAGGGTGCGGCAAAGGCTAAGGTACTGAAAGAAAATTAAATACCAAAAGGAGCCATCAAAATCCACTCACTGAGCACAACGGGGGTAAGGAAAACAGGCCCAGCCCTGAATGAATAGCAAATGGATACAAGTTGGATACTACAAACAATATTTATTGCTCCCCCCCCCCCAGAATGACAGTGCCCATTGGGTTCAATTTTAAATTAAATGTGAAATGAATGCACACCTGTGCCCCATGCTTGTCACACTATGAGCCAGAGCTGCAAAATTTGGGAAGATTTGCCAATGGTAGAGACTTTTCTGTAGTTAATGTTGGCATTTTGTGCAACATTAGTGCTGATTCTAGAGGTTGCTCGCAAGCACCAGTTTTGTTCAGGCTGGAACATAAGATTGCCTAAAAATTAAGATAAAGAAATTGAAAGGAGAAATGACAAAATAATGACTACAGAGCCAGTTGTTCTGTATCTATATCTGGAGTACTGGAGAAATTTTGAAGACAAAATGAAACTCTTCCCTTCTAGAATCATAGAATCATAGAATCATAGA
This sequence comes from Podarcis raffonei, assembly GCF_027172205.1. NCBI lineage: Eukaryota > Metazoa > Chordata > Lepidosauria > Squamata > Lacertidae > Podarcis > Podarcis raffonei. The sequence goes on from NC_070605.1 coordinate 106,779,660, forward strand.
GTTGGAAGAGACCACAAGGGCTATCGAATCCAACCCCCTGCCAAGCAGGAAACACTATCAGAGCACTCCTGACATATGGCTGTCAAGCCTCTGCTTAAAGAACTCCAAAGAAGGAGACTCCACCACACTCCTTGGCAGCAAATTCCACTGTCGAACAGCTCTTACTGTCAGGAAGTTCTTCCTAATGTTTAGGTGGAATCTTCTTTCTTGTAGTTTGGATCCATTGCTCCGTGTCCGCTTCTCTGGAGCAGCAGAAAACAACCTTTCTCCCTCCTCTGTGTGACATCCTTTTATATATTTGAACATGGCTATCATATCACCCCTTAACCTCCTCTTCTCCAGGCTAAACATGCCCAGCTCCCTTAGCCGTTCCTCATAAGGCATCGTTTCCAGGCCTTTGACCATTTTGGTTGCCCTCCTCTGGACACGTTCCAGTTTGTCAGTGTCCTTCTTGAACTGTGGTGCCCAGAACTGGACACAGTACTCCAGGTGAGGTCTGACCAGAGCAGAATACAGTGGCACTATTCCTTCCCTTGATCTAGATGCTATACTCCTATTGATGCAGCCCAGAATTGCATTGGCTTTTTTAGCTGCCGTGTCACACTGTTGGCTCATGTCAAGTTTGTGGTCAACCAAGACTCCTAGATCCTTTTCACATGTACTGCTCTCAAGCCAGGTGTCACCCATCTTGTATTTGTGCCTCTCTTTTTTTTGCCCAAGTGCAATACTTTACATTTCTCCCTGTTAAAATTCATCTTGTTTGTTTTGGCCCAGTTCTCTAATCTGTCAAGGTCGTTTTGAAGTGTGATCCTGTCCTCTGGGGTGTTAGCCACCCCTCCCAGTTTGGTGTCATCTGCAAATTTGATCAGGATGCCCTTGAGTCCATCATCCAAGTCGTTGATAAAGATGTTGAATAAGACCGGGCCCAAGACAGAACCCTGTGGCACCCCACTAGTCACTCTTCCCCAGGATGAAGAGGAACCATTGATGAACACCCTTTGGGTTCGGTCAGCCCATCCACTGAGTGGTAGCATAGTCAAGACCACATTTTACCAGCTTCTTTACAAGGATATCATGGGGCACCTTGTCAAATGCCTTGCTGAAATCAAGGTAGGCTACATCCACTGCGTTCCCTTCATCTACCAGGCTTGTAATTCTGTCAAAAAACGAGATCAGGTTCGTCTGACATGACTTATTTTTCAGAAATCCATGCTGACTATTGGTGATCACAGCATTCCTTTCTAGGTGCTCACAGACTGTTTGCTTAATGATCTGCTCTAGAATCTTCCCTGGTATTGATGTCAGACTGACTGGGTGGTAATTATTTGGGTCCTCTCTTTTCCCCTTTTTGAAAATAGGGACAACATTTGCCCTCCTCCAGTCTGCCGGGACTTCGCCTGTTCTCCAGGAATTCTCAAAGATGACTGCCAGTGGTTCTGAGATCACATCTGCCAGTTCTTTTAATACTCTTGGATGCAGTTCATCTGGCCCTGGAGACTTGAATACATCTAAACTAGCCAAGTATTCTTGTACTATCTCCTTAGTTATTCTGGGCAGTGTTTCCTCTGCTGAATCATTTGCTCCAAATTCTTCAGGTCGGGCATTGTTTTCTTTATCGGAGAAGACTGAGGCAAAGAAGGCATTGAGGAGTTCAGCCCTTTCTGTGTCCCCTGTTTGCATTTCACCATCTTCTCCTCTGAGTGACCCCACTGTTTCTTTGTTCTTCCTTTTGCTACAAACATACCCATAAAAGCCTTTTTTGTTGCTTATAACGTCTCTAGCAAGCCTGAGTTCATTCTGTGCTTTAGCTTTTCTGACTTTGTGTCTACATGTGCTGGCTATTTGTTTGAATTCCTCTTTGGTGGTTTCCCCCCTTTTCCATTTTTTGTACACATCCTTTTTTAATCTTAACTCAGTTAAAAGTTCTTTAGATAGCCACCCTGGCTTCTTTAGGCACCTTCCATGTTTCCGTCTCATTGGTATTGCCTGAAGTTGTGCTTTTACTATCTCCCTCTTAACAAACTCACAGCCATCATGAACTCCCTTTCCTTTTAGTATTACTGTCCATGGGATCTCACCCAGCACTTCCCTAAGTTTTATGAAGTCGGCTTTCTTAAAGTCAAGAAATTGAGTCCTAGTATGCTTGGCTGCTCCTTTCCGCTGTATAGTAAACTTCAGAAGAGCATGATCACTCGCGCCTAATGATCCTTCCACTTCTACCCCACTAACCAGGTCATCAACATTGGTTAGGACCAGATCTAAAATGGCTGTTCCTCTTGTTGCTTCTCCCACTTTATGGACAATGAAGTTGTCTGCAAGGCCAGTGAGGAATCTGTTTGACCTTATGCTCTTGGCTGAGTTTGACATCCAACAAATATCCGGGTAACTGAAGTCCCCCATTACTACTATCTCCCTTCCTTTTGCATGCTTGGCCATCTGTTCCAGGAAGGCATCATCTATGTCCTCCGTTTGGCTTGGGTTATAAAATAGAATTTTATGAAGCCTTTGGCAAAATTATGTATTTCTAACTTTTAATACTTTCTTCTGTTTCTCATAATATATCTTAGATAAATAATTGTTTTATAAGGCTTCACTGCTAGTTTTTTGTTTTATAAAACAAAACGTAAAGGTCACTATTTGTTATATAAAGATATTGTTATAAAGATTTGGCTTCCCCACCCCAAAGTGTGCTACTAAAATTACATTATCTGGTATAATTGGATTATCCAGGATTAAAATCAGGAAAAGGAAATGGATATATAAAATATAAGGGCATAGAGAAAACATTTAGTGAAAAATTGAGGATTGCTGTGTTACCTCTCCCAGCCGACACCTTCAGTAATGTTGAATGGAATTTCTCCCCCAACAGCTGAATGGAGTGTCTCAGACTATCCTTCAAAATGCAAGTACCAGCTACTTTTTAATAAGGTAATATTCATGCATTTTGGTTCTGACATTATCTTCTATGGATTTCCAGGCAAGAGCTGTCCGAAAATAAGATGAAAAACAGCTTTGGATATGCCCTTATCACCTCTGAAGCGGACGTTCTTAATGTGCACATATACCAGCAGAACACACACACAGTTACATTTGAAAATGTGATTTCCAGAACCATAAGAAAATAACACGTTTTGGACATCTTTTAACTTTTATGCAGTTTAAAAATGCAGTTTATTGGTGGGCCAGATGCCAATGCTGAAGGGAAGGCACAGGGCACCTGAACTCCACAGCAAAACTGCGGGGTGCACATTTCTCTGAAGTAAAACACAGTCAGCCTAGTTGTTCCAGTTCCAGTTCCTGTAGCGAATCCTCTAGCATGGCTGACCAATGTGTTACCCTCATGATGTTGCTGAAGTACAATGCCCATCACCTCTGGCCACTGGGCCTTGCTAGCTGAGGTGGAGGGCAGCGGCAACATCTACTCAGAAGTAAGTCCTATTTGCTTGCTCCCAGATCAGTGGGGTTTGGATTGCAGTCTGTTTCACTAGCTGGATTTCACAGTTCAGTCTAAACCTGCCATCCTGTCTCCTTTGTGTTATTTAGGCACCAGGGAGGGACAGTTGGATGTTTTGCTCTTTGTGTCCTGGATTGAATTAATCACCCCTTCACTCAGTTGCAATGCTATTTAACCACATACAAGCCCTTTTTTACTGCAACCTTTTTTTTTCATAAATGTATATTTCATTCAGAAAATGGTCATGCGTTTCTCAGCTGAAAGATAATAGTAAAGCTAATTTATGCTTTAAATGTTTTGGGATTTGGCTTAGCATGGGAAAAGATTTGAAAACAAAGTTTTATTTAGGGGATGGATCCAAATAAAGATGTTTCTCCCCACATTAACAAAGAGGCTTAGACTTTACTTAAGAAGCACAGATAGAACCTATGGATAACTAAAGAGATTAAAACAAGAGATGATATGAAAAGAACGACAATGAACTATTCCATGTACCTGGAAGTAAGCCCCACTGAATTCAGTGGAGTTTACTTTTGAGTAGACACGGTTAAAATTTTAACTTCATTGCATGTAGGCTGCTTCTAACAATGAAACAACTTACACAAAGTCAACCGATAACATGTCAGACAAAAGAACAACAATGAAGCAACTGTTGGGACAGCAGCAATTACACACCCATTAATAGGAAAATAATGTACATTGCAAAGCAATACTTACATATTAAGTTTGCATGTCTAAAGTATTTTTTTTAAAGTTTTTAAAAAAACTTTTGTTGTAGAGAACTAAGGTGAAAAGAGTGTTTCATGATGGGCGTTGAATGAGCAAAAGAAAGGAAATTTTCCTGCTAGTCCATTTTCAACAGATTTTTACAATATCTCTAATTGTAAGCCACAGGTGTCATTGCTAAATTTCATAGAAAGCCTTGCACCTGAATTTGTTTTATGTCACCCTGCCCAGCTTCATGAAGTCATCTCTCTGTCTTCCTTCAGATCCCTCCTCAAACCCAGTTTTTATGTGAAGCACAATTCTTTAGTCCTTATACCCTTCTAAAACTCACTAAATGCTCATTCTTTACTTCTTTCCCCTTCCTTGAGGGATGGACAAATCAATCTATTTTTAGTCCAAGTTGCTTTCATATGTGTTCAGTTATAAGTCCATTCTGTTCCATTTCTGCATTAGACTGCATTTGGGGTGAGGGAATCAGCACAAAATGTATCTAAATACATATTTTTGATAGTCTTTTTTCTTAAAATACACATTTCAAAACATATTGGATCTCAAAAGGTGCATGTTAAAATACATTTTGTTCCTTTATTTTAGACTGCAGCAGTCAGGGAAGTGTGGAATCCAATGCATAACTGCATTCTGATCTGTACCTGGTATGGGTCACTTTCTTTGTTTCAGGTCTAATTACTCAGGCATCTCTCCTTGCCTTTTTCATCCTGCCTTGAATCTTAGAACATAAACTGCTCAGAGCTGGAAAACCAAGGCATTCAATGGAATTGTGAAAAAAATTAGTATCAGCAGTGTCTATAATTTCAAGCTTATGAAGCTTGCAAATTCCTTTTCTCCCCAAAATCAGTGCTTTTGAGAATTTATTGTGGCATATGATAGCATTAAATTTTTTAAAAAATTATGTAACCCAGCTCCCATATTTCAGTGATAATAGGGCCCAATTGCATTTAAATGAAAGAAACCAAAACTCAATGACCTTTTTTTCAAGGAAAAGGCCACAATTAAAAGATAAGAGGAACATTTAACATTTACTCTACCCAGTTAGGATTTTAATGCAACTACTTCATACTTTCTGAATCAATACACGAACTGAAACACAGCTATCCTTTGAAAATTTGGAGATGCAGTTTTCCAAGGAAATTATTTGTACAAAAGAGTGTATATTAAAGGAAAGTATATGCAAAACACATATTCAGTTGTACCTTGCAAGCGGAATGGAATCCGGAAACCAAAGCGTAGCTTCTGATTGGCTGCAGGAAGCTCTGGAAGTCCCGTCGGATGTTTGGCTTCCAAAAATAGTTCGCCAACTGGAACAGTCACTTCCTGGTTTGCGACATTCAGGAGCCAAAACATTCGAGAACTAAGCTGTTCGAAAACCAAGGTACGACTGTATATTCTTATGGGGGGGGGGGAGAGATATAAAATGAATTATATGATGGGAAAATGCTTGAAAATGTATGAAGTAAAATTGCATCCCAACATTTATGTATTGCAGGGGAGGGGGCGGATTGCACTAAAATTATGACTGAGTTTTATGAGGTCTTTTTAAAGAATAAATCACAAAACGATGCAGAAATGTGGAGAACAGACGAATGGAAAAACAAGAAACTGAGAGAAATTGAGAGATTTGTCCATTTGTCTTCCCAACTACTTCCATGACCACCACAGGGTTCCAAAATTATGAGATTCATCTGGAAAACCAGAGGAAACTGGCAGGTTCATTTACATTTGTTTGTGTATCATATGTTACATAGGTCCAAAGGAAGCAGAATGATAAAATAAAAGGCTGAGCTAGCTTCAGTTAGCTTTATATTTTAAAGATGTGTAAAAAATAAAAGCCATTATTTGAAGAAGATTATAGCTGCAATGGATTTGAGAAAAGACTGGAACAGGCCTTTGTTTTGTTGTGGTTAAAGTTTTGTTGATAAGCTCAAATCCCTTGGACACAGTCCTGTTCTCGATTCGGAATGGTATGAAGTTTCCAGGTATAATCTCCTTGTTTACAAAATCATTGGCAAGGTTCTTTTGTGCACTCTAACTAGTAAGTTAGGCATATAAAAAGCATGCAAGGAGTTGTTAGGAGAGCAGTTTTGCAATAAACAAGACTTAACTGGGGATATATATGCTCACTGGAGGAGAACCGCAGAGACTTTAGCTACAGTAGCTGATCCAAGTTTTTATTTTGGTTTTATATCTGTGGAGTAAGTGAAGGGGGAGCAAGAGAAATGCAGTTCTGGGACTTTCTTCAGAGCAGATGCAATGACATCATCTACCAGTACACCAGTGTAGTTGACAGACAAATAAATAAGGTGACAATGAGGTTTTCATGGTTTTTTGTGGCTTTTTCATGACAAATTAGCAATGAGGAAGTTAGAGAGTGAGGAAAATAATCAAGCGCAGCTGAATACTTCTTTCACTTTTTATGATGAGGTTTCTTCATCATGCTAGCAGTTCAAATAGAAACACTTTTTTGTAAGATTGTTTGCATTTCAGATTATAAGCTAAAGGTTGCATTTTGGATGGCTCATGTGATTTTGTTAAAGTTCATTGTTTAAGAAGATGAACCTATGCAGTCAGAATTAAGCATCCCTGAGTTCACTGGTGCTTACTTCCAGGAAACCATGCATAGTACTGCATTCATGCAGATTCTAAAAGACTGGGCATTATACCGTGCAATAACGATGCCTGCTGTGCATGCACGCACATTTGCATAGTAGGTGCATGTTCAGGGGCTGATGAATGGCCCAGATCCTTATCTCCCCTACTCTGCCCCCTCCTGCTTTATAGCCACACTAACAAGGCTAAGGATCACAGCATCACAAGGCTGGAAGGACCCATCCGACAACAGCTCATAAACACAGCTCCAATTTTATGAAAGGCAACATAACACATTAGCTCTGCTGGTCTTGTAATCCATCAAAGCAAACAGTTCAGCAGCCATATGAGAGCATTTATAAACCAGTTAATATTTCAAAAATCTCCTAAGTGGTGAGCAGTTATATATATCACTAAAACATTAAAATGAGATGAAAAACACAACCTAAAACCCTTAAATGGCTGCCAACCAGAAGCTAAGTTTTAGAGCTCCAGTTTTAGGACTCCCTTGGCACTGCCAAAACCAAGTTGGTTTCTCAAAAGGCTGACATGAGAACAGCATCTGGCAGAGCTGGGTTCGGTGTGCTGAGTTGCAGGTTTAGTGATTCTGTTTTAATGTTCTCTTGTGATGAGCTTATTATTATCACTGGAAAGCCACCACAAATGCTTCCTGTTCCAGGTAACAGTTGTATGTGTGGCATTGTGTTCAGTACTAGTTACCCTTTGCCAAGAGGTTGTGTGGGAGATGAAGTTCACAGATCTGATGGAATCCTAAGGGCAACTTCTATCACACATCTCATGTGGGGTGAGGAGAACCATATCCTGTCTTATAAACAAAATACCGGGCATAATTTCTCATCACGTGAGCTAAATGGCTGTGACAAAGATCCACATTTCTTTTTTTGGAAAACAACGGTGCTGTTGATCCATACTTGGTGAGCAGAGCATGAGACTATTCATCTTAGGGCTTTAGCCCCACATTGGGCAAAAGATTCCTGCGTTGCAGTGGGAGTTGGGCTACTTGACCCTCGTGGTCCCTTCCAACTCTACAATTCTACAATTATTCACTGTACCTGTACTGTCAAGGCAGAGAAAGACATTTTAGGAAGTTGCCTTTTCAATGTCTCAAAGATGTTACTTTGAAAAACAGCAGATGTGTCTTCCAAATCCAATTATGATGTGGTGAGACAATCATCTCCCCTTAACAAAATTATCTTGCATTGCAGTGATCAAGCAGGCCTATGCTAATGAACAAAATGTCAGGCATCTGGGTGTTGGGAAGAGAGCAGGATGTGCCCTGGCAGGTTAGGAGGAAGGAATCCATTCCCAGGTAATTAAACAAGCAAGCACCCGATTACTGCTTGCTGAAGACTGGGCTCATCTGTGCCCATATTAAATTTATGGCTTTAATTTACCTTTAACTTAAAATATAACTTCCCAAGTTTTAATACATCACTTGTCTTTAATAAATCTGCCATGATTATGTGTTGGCCTTGTATGATTTTTCCAAAGTAATCTAAGAGTCTAAGAAAAACCAATGTAAATCACCTGGCTTAATGTTTGCTATATACATAAAATATATCTCACTTCATATTTCAGTTTGTGGTCTCAGCCCTGCACTGAATGGGTGCACAAATATCACTGTATTAATGTTTTTGGCTAGATAAAGCCATATGGCCTTTAAAATATTTGTGATTAGCATTTGCTGAAGTCGGCTCAAGTGGGAGGAAACCAGCAGTGGCAAGAAATTAGTCATCATAATTAAAGAAAACTGTTATATGCACTAAAGATTGTGAGGTTCTTGGCAAAACACAGAAACAGACTGAAGTGGGTGGGAAACAACATGAAATAAGAGCTGAAGACTAAGAGCTAATTCTGACTTTTTTGTACATTTTTTTTGTGCAGAATCCACAGCTTGCCCATCAAACACGAGGTATGTAGAATCAGGCACCTATCTCTTCAGCCCTGGAAGTGGCAACAGGAAAAGATTAGTCTGTTGCCTCTTGAATTTCCCCAAATGCAGTGGTACCACGGGTTAAGAACTTAATTCGTTCTGGAGGTCCGTTCTTAACCTGAAACTGTTCTTAACCTGAAGCACCACTTTAGCTAACAGGGCCTCCCGCTGCTGCTGCGTGATTTCTGTTCTCATCCTGAGGTAAAGTTCTTAACCCGAGGTACTATTTCTGGGTTAGCAGAGTCTGTAACCTGAAGCGTATGTAACCCAAGGTACCACTGTACACCTACATACCCAATTCATCCTGGATACAGCCATCTTACTTGAGGCACACGTATTCTGCACTCAGAACACATATTTTTGCCCGCAGAGTGAAGCTGACTTTACTAGCATGTTATACATTTAAAAAAGATTGCCTGTTTGCCTATTGAGACAATTTAGGAATTGTTTAGGAAATTTTGTTTAGGAATTCAAAGCAGCTTCCAGTCTTTCCAAAACCACAAATCATTTGCAGCAGAATTGCTTGATTGTGATATTGGAAAACACAGAAGAGACATTGTGATCATGAGGAGAGAGGCGGCATCCAGCATGTTATCTATCTGATACTTTCTGTGGAGACATCAGTCTGCTCAGCTACTATTATTTAGTTGCTCACCTTCACCCTCAGGCCTTAGGGTGGGTTACAACAAATAAAACACAATATTGCAAAAAGTTTCGAATAACTTACAATCACAGAAACAAGGTTTTTTCCTGGTTGTGACCTTTAAGGAGTTAATTTTATGTAGAAATTTTGCATAAGAACTCACAAAGAAATATCCCAGCAACTCAAAAGGACATGAGATATCAGTGGGTTTTTTTTAAATGCTTTCTACTTTGTAGTCTTATTTAGCAAATAAACCCTGTTAAAATGAAACTTGATGTCTCTTTTTCTTGTCTTCCTGACCCCCTCCCACATTCTTGAGGAAGAATGTTGTTTCCTCAAGCAATCCAGTTCCAGTAGCAGCAGTGACCCAGCTGGAGGCTATGGTTCTGAGACCATCAGGTGTGGCTGTATGGCTTTCACGTCCCTGGAGTAATCCTTGGGGAGTTGGCCAGAGATGACCTTATCCTCCACCTCTTGTCATGGCAGACCCTCCAAGTGCCCCTCTTTTCCTGATTTAGAGAAGCCATACACAGGAATTATACCAGAAAGATATGGATGTCTCGTACACCCCAGGTAGTGTGGTTGCCGACCTTGAGCCAGACATCCTGGAGAGTGAAGTCAAATGGGCCTTAGAAAGCACTGCAAATAACAAGGCCAGTGGAAGTGATGGCATTCCAGCTGAACTATTTAAAATTTTAAAAGATGATGCTGTTAAGATGCTACACTCAATATGCCAGCAAGTTTGGAAAACTCAGCAGTGGCCAGAGGATTGGAGAAGATCAGTCTACATCCCAATCCCAAAGAAGGGCAGTGCCAAAGAATGCTCCAACTACCGCACAATTGCACTCATTTCACACGCTAGCAAGGTTATGCTTAAAATTCTACAAGGCAGGCTTAAGCAGTATGTGGACCGAGAACTCCCAGAAGTGCAAGCTGGATTTCGAAGGGGCAGAGGAACCAGAGACCAAATTGCAAACATGCGCTGGATTATGGAGAAAGCTAGAGAGTTCCAGAAAAACATCTACTTCTGCTTCATTGACTATGCAAAAGCCTTTGACTGTGTCGACCACAGCAAACTATGGCAAGTTCTTCAAGAAATGGGAGTGCCTGATCACCTCATCTGTCTCCTGAGAAATCTCTATGTGGGACAAGAAGCTACAGTTAGAACTGGATATGGAACAACTGATTGGTTCAAAATTGGGAAAGGAGTACGACAAGGCTGTATATTGTCTCCCTGCTTACTTAATTTATATGCAGAATTCATCATGTGAAAGGCTGGGCTGGATGAATCCCTAGCCGGAATTAAGATTGCCGGAAGAAATATCAACAACCTCAGATATGCAGATGACACAACCTTGATGGCAGAAAGTGAGGAGGAATTAAAGAACCTTTTAATGAGGGTGAAAGAGGAGAGTGCAAAATATGGTCTGAAGCTCAACATCAAAAAAACGAAGATCATGGCCACTGGGCCCATCATCTCCTGGCAAATAGAAGGGAAAGAAATGGAGGCAGTGAGAGATTTCACTTTCTTGGGCTCCATGATCACTGCAGATGGTGACAGCAGTCACGAAATTAAAAGATGCCTGCTCCTTGGGAGAAAGGTGATGGCAAACCTAGGCAGCATCTTAAAAAGCAGAGACATCACCTTGCCAACAAAGGCATAGCTGTCAACTTACAGACTTGAAAATAAGGGACCAGCGGCCTTGAAAATAAGGGACCAGCAGCCAAAATAAGGGACCTGCAGCCTCACCTGTTCCAGGCACTCCAGTCTTCCTGTCCTCCTGCAGTCTGGTCAAACTCATGCTGGTAGCTTCGAGAACACTGTCCAACCAACTTTGTAACCAGAGGTTCAACTGAATAGAATCTGAATCACATGCACCACAAGGCCTATGCAGCCACAGCTAAAGATGGCTCCCCGGCCTGGCTTTGCACTGCAAAGTTTGCAGCAGCACGTGCAACAAAATGGCATCCAGCATTCAAAAAACCCCTCAGCTTGCATTAACTAGCCACACACAAGGCATGCAAGCTCCACCCCCCAGTCGTTCTTAGACTTCTTAGTGGGTGAGCAACACAGCCAAGCAACACAGTTGGAGCCTCCCTCCTCCCTGGCCAGCATGGAGGGAGGGAGAGGAACTGCTTCCTTTGAAATTTAAGGGACATTATTTAAGGGACATTTAAGGGACATCCATCAATAAGGGACAGCGGTGGGACATGGCGCTGGAATAAGGGACTGTCCCTTCAAATAAGGGACACTTCACAGCTATGAACAAAGGTCCGTATAGTTAAAGCTATGGTTTTCCCAGTAGTGATATATGCAAGTGAGAGCTGGACCATAAAGAAGGCTGATCGCCGAAGAATTGATGCTTTCGAATTATGGTGCTGGAGGAGACTCTTGAGAGTCCCATGGACTGCAAGAAGATCAAACCTCTCTATTCTGAAGGAAATCAGCCCTGAGTCCTCACTGGAAGGACAGATCCTGAAGCTGAGACTCCAATACTTTGGCCACCTCATGAGAAGAGAAGAAGAGGAGTTTGGATTTGAGCCTTTCACTCCCATTCAGGAGTCTCAAAGCGGCTAGCAATCTCCTTTCCCTTCCTCCCCCACAACAAACACTCTGTGAGGTGAGTGGGGCTGAGAGACTTCAGAGAAGTGTGACTGGCCCAAGGTCACCCAGCAGCTGCATGTGGAGGAGTGGAGACACGAACCTGGTTCCCAAGATTACGAGACTACCGCTCTTAACCACTACACCACACTGGCTCCCTGGAACCACTACACCACTGAGAAGACTCCCTGGAAAAGACCCTGATGTTGGGAAAGATGGAGGGCACAAGGAGAAGGGGACGACAGAGGACGAGACGGTTGCACAGTGTTCTCGAAGCTACAAACATGAGTTTGACCAAACTGCGGGAGGAAGTGGAAGACAGGAGTGCCTGGCGTGCTCTGGTCCATAGGATCATGAAGAGTCGGACACGACTAAACGACTAAACAACAACAACAATCCCAGTTTCTGATTTGATCCTGGAATGTCCCACTTTTCCTTAGGATGTCCTTATTTTTGTTGGAGGAATATTGGGGGGTATGCATTTTTCTGTGTTTCTCCATGCAGAGGACCTACTGCTTTCTTTTTCTTCCTCTTGCTTCCAACATAGCCAAATAAACCTTTTAATATTATTTTTAACCTCTCTTTCAAGCATGAACTCCCTGACCTCCTTGCAACTGAGAAGAAAGAGTCTAGTAATGGAGTTTGGAAGAAGACTAACATGGTTCCAGGGTACAGGAAACTACTTCAAAATGAACAGGTGTAAGGAAAAGAAAAAAGAAAAACTTTGAAGGAGACAACTGGGAAAGAAATTTAAAGGACCTGGGAGAGTCGCAGCTTCTCAGCTTACTGAGAGGGAACTTGAGGGAGAAGCTGTCATTAAAACTATCATATTGTCCTTGGGAGATTGTTTCCTGAATGCTTAGAACTGAGAGCTCTTTAAGAAGAATTGTCTCCTTGTTGCAGCACACTGCATTTTTCAGCAGTTGCGCTTTATGGCAGAATGCTTCATGCCAGCACTACTGGCTTCCTGCATTTTACTGCCATTTTTGCAGCACTGAGATTCAGTTAATATGTATATTGTGTTCAGGTAGTTGTTACCTGCTACATCATCGTCTGAAGGATGCAGGAGTGAGTTAGGCTGAAAGATAGGCAAAGTCTTTCATTTTTCTAATACACCTGCCAACGTTTTTGTCCTGCATTTTCAGAGTTTTATAATAAATAAGTGATTCCTATGCACAGAAGCACGTCAGATCATGTCTGCTGCCTCCACAATTCAGTAACTGTCACCTTGGTCAGAAGTTTGAAAGAGAGAGCTGTTATAATAGTGAGCATAGATTACTCTACACTGAACAAATTAACTATTCATATAAAATCCAAAGTGGCAATTATAATAACTGAAACTAATAGACTAATAGTCATAGTTTCATAAACCCACAGTGAAGCTCCATGCTGGTTGAAGTCAAACACAATAGGAATCTACTAGGAAGCTACAGCTGATCTAGAAAGCAGGTGGCAAGTGAGTTGGCAGCAGATGCCAGGAGCACAATGCACCAAGATTTCAAGCCTGGTGTACCCTCTGCTTCTCCTTACATTTGAAGAAACAGGGAATGGTCTTCTCTATATGCCATAGTATTAAAGGAGGGAGACGAAAACTTTGTTTAGCATTAGAAGGAGCAAAAGCTATATATGCTGAACAATGAGGAGAAGGAAGAAGAGTCCATAGGGACAGAGCACAGAGGGCACAAGGAGGAAAGAGGTACTAGGAGAAAAGCAATCAGAAATCATCTGAGTGGTCAAACAAGGAAACATTAGTGGTTAGGACATCTGCGGGCCAAAACAACATGGTATTTTCCGTACCTATTCAACTTCCGTCACACTTTGGAAAACTGAAACGTTTGAAGCCCTTGTAGCCATGAGCTAAAGAGTTCAGTATCACAGTGCTGTGGAAACTGGAGCACTGCCAATTCTCAGGGGAGCACTTGGACTTCATTCTGAAAGGGGGCTCCAAACTCCAACAGTGCATCCACTGAGCCGACGTCATGCTCCTTCAGTCAGGACCTTTGAACTCAGCTGACCAAAGGCATGCAAAACTATACATCAGATTTCATTTCTAGAACTTCACACTATACCACTTGTGATATTTGGCCCCGGTTCAGCCAGATACAATTATACTCAAGAGACAATATCATAAAATCAATTATAGAAGGGAAGATGGAGGACAAATAATAATAATAATAATAATAATAATAATAATAATAATAATAATAGCTGATTCCAGAAAAATCAGTCAGGATTACTGCACTTTTTCAAGTTTCCATGCTTAAGTTGTGGGGAAAGCATGTCTGTGCCATTTTTCATCAGCATCTAAGGGTAAAATAATGTGGTATTCATAGAAAACCGCTCAGTGGCTGTAGCTTACAGCTCTTAGCAAAGCTTAGATATTTTCAAAGGTTACTGATCCTTTGAAACATTCCCTCTTTTTCTATATTGTGGATGGCTTGGGGAATAGACAAAATGACATTTGGGTGAGGGAAAAATCCCACTGAAGGATTCTGTTCAGGACTGTGGAATGTTTGGTGAACTGATGAAAAGGTCAGTTGTCCAGCCCCCATCAAACTGTGTTAGCCCACAGACCCTGTGTGCCTGCATAACAGCATCATGGCAATTGTTTTCATACTTTCTATTTTTAAAATACCTTTCTCATATAGATTCAATTGCTGAGCATTCTGGGACATGTTCTTGAGTGCATCCTCAATGTGTGCAGATGGTTTACCTGGCCTCCTTGGCCTCACCTTCACCAGCCACTGCTGTTCTCAATAACTGTGGCACCTAAACTGCATACACCTTAGCCCTGGCTGTATTAGCAGACAGTACTTTGTGGGCTGCCCCACAACTGGCTGCCAAACCTGCCTGCATCCATTGCCGATTGACAGATGCGGGGAGGGGGGACCTTATTACAATCAACCCCAAATACTCTGGGAACCATGACATACCCTCCAACATTTCTCCAATTAAAATAGGGATGTCCCATTCCATAATGATAATTTTACCATTGATACCCCACACATCTTACTGGGTTGCCTCAGCCACTTTGGGCAACTTCCAACATATAGAAAAAAACCTAATAAAATATTAAACATTTAAAAAACTACTTCCCTATACAGGATTGCCTTCAGATGCCACAGGGGTCAGATAACTCCACACCCTCCAACATATCTCCAATAACATTCATGGAAATGTTATTGGGTGGCAGACAGAAGGGTCTTCTTCAGACCCTTTCACACCCCTGCTTTCATCTTCAACTCCATTGAAACCCTCCATTTCCCCCTCCCCCCTCCTTCCCCCCTGCCTACTTCCTTTTCTCAACTTGCCTTTGCACACGAGTCATCCCCATTTCCAGTCCTCTCTCCTATTCTGCTAACCCCTTTGCATGTTTGCACCATGACCCCCCCTCCCCCCTCCTTTTTTCAACTCTACCTTGCACATAGACCACCCCCATGTTTGTGCCTCCGGCTCTCTCCTTTTTTGCAACATGGAAATGATAATGCTCATTTACATGTTGTTTACGTCCAGAAAAAATCCATTTGCAAATGGAGGATAAACTGCTGTGTGAATGCATCCTTATGTGCGCTCAAAAATTCCATTCCAGCCCTTGACTTAACCTTCTCTAACAACAGGTCCATATTGAGCAAGTGATCCCCTCCTCCCCCGCGCCTTGCATCCTTTAAGGCTATAACGTTCCAGCCTCGCATGCTGCTGCACCTTTAATAACAGCACATTGCGCGGAAATCTGCTACGGAGATTGCAGTCCATGGGAACGAACTTCAATACAGACTCCAGCTGAAAAAGTTTATGTTTCTGAGAGTCTGTCCAGAGACATGATTTGGCAACATCTGCTTTTTAAATTTGTTATAAATATTTTATTGTGTTTAATTGCTTTCAGATGCTTTTAACAGTTTTTGAATATGGTTCTATTTTATTTTTAATTGTATTTTTATCACACCTTTTGGTGGAAGGGTGGGAGATAAATGTAATAAGAAAAACATTTCAAATAAATAAATAAATAACCCTGCTAAAGTCACCCAATTAACCAATTGTTTCAGGCAGAGAGATGGCAGAATTGGAGAACCTGTTAAAGATACAGGAGCCTGATTAGGAGAAGGAGAAGTAGTAATGAACACTTATTTGTAATTTTATTTCTTAAAGCTATTTCACTTAATAAATTAGTCACTGAATCGGAATAAGCTGCTTGTGAATTCCTGCCCTTCTATATGGTGTGCAATTTCTTACTAATGGGGGCTTTTTCTTTCTACCTTAATTATCATTTATTTGATTTATTACTTGCCCTTCCAAAGGAGGTGGGTCACAACAATTCAAAATGCAACATTTTAAACAGTTTAAAACAGGGGTCAGCAAGGCTTATCTTGCCTGGGCCGGATTGGTCCCGTGGAGATCCCTCCGTGGGCTGGATCTCTTGCGTGCGATTTCTGGCATCTACGCAGACATGATTTCTTGCTCCGCAGAAGCGAGTCCCCGCACCACCAGTTTAGTGCAGCGCGCAAGTGGGCAGCTCTGATCGGGGGCGACTCGGGGGCCAGTCAAACAACCTCCAAGGGCCGCTTCCGGCCCATGGGCCTTAGGTTGGTGACCCCTGGTTTAAAACAAAGCTGGAGCCTTGTACTCCACTGCTCAGCCAAAACGACTCTGAGAGTGGCTTTGTCTGTGAGCCAGAACAGGAGAGTCCCAGCCTGTCAGGGTTACAATCTGAAAGACACACAATCTAGGAAGGAGCAGGACTGGTGGGGAGATGGAACTGAACACAGGATATAGCGTATCCTAATTATTGTTACTATATATTAATTATAACCCACCTATTACAGATGAAATAAGAACATAGTGGGGTGAGGAGAGGGGAAACCAATAACTGAAAAACACTTGAACATTACTATAATTAAGACTCTCTCTCATTAAAAACCATACAAATAATTGCAATAAAAGCACCGCACCAGCAGCCCTTTCACTGAAAGCAGTCTGTTCCCAAAGGCCTGTTGGAACAAGAAAGTCTTCACCTGCCTGTGGAAGGACAAGAGGGAAGGAGCCAGTTTGGCTTCTCCAGGGAGTGAGTTCCAGAGTTAGGCAGCAGCCACCACTGAGAAGACCCTCTTCTGCGTCCCCACCAAGAGTGCCTGTGAGGGCGGCCAGACCGAGAGAAGGGCCCACCCCAAAGATCTCAGAGCCTGGGCAGCTTTGTGTGGGGGAATAGGGTCTTTCATTTGGCTTGGACTGAAGCTGTGGGATGGAGGGGGAGATGCAGCATATCAGATAATGTTGCGTGTTGAGGTCCCCAATCCACCCCCCAAAATAACTCACAACGGACACGTAATTTTTTGTTTAAGATTTTTGGCATGATTTTGGCCACAACTTTATTAAAATACAAACTGTGAGTGGTTGTTTAGGCATTGGTTAAGACTATCTGTCCCCCCGCCTGGGGACAGAACTGACTTCTGGGCACCACCGAAAGACAGTGCGGGGGAAAGCAAGTCGGGGAAGAATTGGAGCTGAGACACAGACCCTCAACTCTCACCCGCCTGCTCCCCGAAGGCTTGCCGGCCCTAGTCCCATTCCAGGGATTGGACGAAAAGATGGCAAGCCCCAGGATTCCTTTAACGGAATTCCCTTTCCGCAGCAACCATGGAGGGGCAGGCCCAGCCTATCCTAACCCCTCCTCCACCAGATTTATAACCAATGCCTAACCGCCAATCGAGCCCTTTATGCTCGCCGCCAACCACTCACAATCCCAACCCATTCTTCAACCCTTCAATTACCGCATCCAACCAGACATCATTCCCCAGCTCGGAAAGATGTACCCCATCATTGCGGTAAAGGGCCAGAGCCTTGAAGGTAATATCTGGGTTGTAAATCACCAACCCACCCAATTCCGTTACCCTTTTGCTCACTGCGAAATTAATTCGCTTCCTGGCCCTTTCAGCAGCCTTGGGTTGAGAAATGCCCTGCCAATTGCTCCTTTGCAGCAATTGTGACCAAAATATTTTAACGGTAGGTATTAAGGTCACCAACTCCCCCAAGTCTCTTTGAATTGTGGAGCGCAAAGTATAGCAATCAACCTTTGCTATATCATTCTCCCCCAACTGCACCACAATTGCCAAAGGGGGACCATGTGAAAGCACCCTCCGCTTAATTAGTGGGATGAATTCACTCCACCGCATTCCCCGTCTGGATATCCACGACACCTGTACGTGCTGTGGGAAGCCAAGATCCGGTCCCCTTCCAGACTGCCTCGCTCTGATGCCAGCCCAGTGAACGATGCTGTGCCCCACAATCCAGATACGAACTGGAGCGAGACCTACAGGGTGGAGAACAAGCACACATCAATACAATAATTCAACATCTCTTCCGCACGTAACCCTTGAACGCATCAGACTTCCACCGGCCCAAGTCCTTAATCCTGTGGGCCGACAACCCCCAATGGGCTGCTGTTGTAGCAGCACCAATGCGAAAGGAATGGGGTGCAAAACCATAAGCCAGGACCCCACAAGCAGAAATAACCTTACGCATTACCTTGGAAAACTAATGCCGTGCCAAGGGACGACCATTTTCATGAATGAACAGTGGATCCCCCCCCAGAGGGCCTCACTGCTAAGAATTTCCTCAAATCCTTAACCGGGCTGAATGAGGCGTGTTCAGCGGTAGGCAAGCCGCAGGCTGCAATAACTGGCGAACGACGTGAGCAATTAGATGCCTGTCGAACCGGAACCCATTTCTGTGCACTAAGATCGAGCCAGCCCCCAAGGGAACGAAAAGCCAAATATTTCCGGTATCCAATAACAGGGCAAGGGCCCACCTCACCTGTGACTGGAAGCCTGATGGTGGCAAACCTGCTCACTAGGTCTGACTTAGAGCTCCAGACACTTATGACAAGCTCCAACGCAGATAAGAAAAAGTCCTGAGGCAATAAGCCTCCAAACTCAGCCCCGTGCTGGCTCCAACACAATTTCCCCAACCCTCAGTACACCAAAATTACAATGGAATACTGAAAGAAGTCTCGTCTTGATCTTGAACCAGCCGACAAGTCTTAACTTGTTGCGGATACTGCATAGGTCAAAGATTGACCGGCTTCCTGCCTGCTGTCCTGTGAAGGTTGGAGCCTATTCCAACCTTCCAAGACCCTGCGCACGACACACTTTTAGAAGGGTCTCTGAAAAATTAAAGCTTTACTCTAGCAGACATTGCAGCGGACTGAATTCTGATAGTTTTAACAGTGTATCCGATCTGCAGCAGGTGGGCGAATTACTGCAGGTCCTGCTCAGAAGATGGGGGCAGGTTCCTCTGAATGGCCAAGGACTGCCAACTAAATTTTAAGAAATCAGTCCAGGCCTTCTCATAAGACCTGAAAGCGGATGGGGAAACGTAAGCTACTACTCCTCATAATTATTAATTGTTGCCAAGTGCCACAGGAGCTCCGGAAAAATCCGGCTATAGCTGGGCGTCCAGAGCCCAGGATCTGAAGCTCTCCAACTGAAAAAATGGGATAGAGCGACAGCGAAAACATTAGACGATCCCAAAATAAAGAGAGCAGAAACGCAATATTAAACCTTAAGCAGTGCGAAGACTCTGCCAGAGCACGAGGACCGTTTTGCCAGGACTCTCACACTGCTTGGTTATCAGACCAAGACAGACCCGACGGTCCCTAAACTCCTCAGTCCAGATGTGCGCTGACACTACAATGGGGAAAACTCGAGAAAAGTTAGGTCACATGTGATTGCCTTGCCCTGCCAGGCTCAAGGCCACTGTACATGATGATGAAGGGACCCCGGGCCATGAGACCACCTGGCCAAGCGGGAATGGAAGGGGCAGCCGGGAGCAACCACCCTGCATGCAAAATTTAACTGACCTAGGAACGATAGGATCTGACAAAGCAACACTTGCTTCAGAGGAAGTATTACAAGAATAACGTCCTTCAAGGCAAACAGCTTTTCCACAGGCAAGCAGATGTTTGAGCAATGGTATCCAGCTAGCCCCCAAATACGTTAAAAGGGGCAGTAGGAGCCACTGTCCTCCACTGCCAACAGAACACCCAGCTCCTCAGGGAATAAAGGGGCGTCCAGTTAGCCTAAGCAGTGGCTGGTGTCACATGAACCAGCCAGTAAAATAATCCACATAACGATACCCCCAGTTAAACGAGTCTTGACTCGCAATGTTCAATCCAGAAAGGCGCTAAAGGACTCAAGTGCTGCACAGCCTATTGAGCAACCCACCGGCATCGCCTTATCAATATAAGGACCATCCAATTAAAGCCTAACTACTTAAAATCTTGAGGGTGAACCGGCAGCAGCCTAACAGCCGATTCAATATCGCATAATGCCAACAAGGCACCTCCTCCAATTTGTTGGTAAGCTCAACTGCCTGATCCAAAGATGCATATTTCACGGAACAATTCCGGAGAGATAGCATCATTCACTGAGGTGCCTTTGGGATGCGATAAATATGGATCAGATGGAATTATATGGGGCTTTCTTAGGGACGATCCCCAATGGGGATAAATGAAAATCGGGAATAGAAGGAGAGTCAAGGGGATCCCACCATACGTCCCAATGCAAGCTGCTTCCTAACCTTCTTTCAGGCTACCACAGGTAGCTCTCTAACTGGCTTTTGAGTTGCTGTATTCCGAGCCACTGGCTGAAAAGCCAGAGGAATCCCAAACATTGGGAAAAATCCTTCCCACAAGCACAAAGCCACTGACCCATCTAGATAACCTTTTAGCCAGGCTTTCAAGGGAGATATTTTTATGGAAATATGGGCAAGAGGTATTGAGTTATTGCTTGCCGGCTCCCGCTTGGGCAAGATGCCCTGCCTCGTGTTGCCACCATGATGTGTAAATTTACAGGGCCAACGCTGGCCAGAAACCCTAAAGAAGTCCCAACAAAGCTGCCACCGGGCCAGCTTCCTGCATACCAGCTTCAGGTTCTATTGCTCAGGGAATTTCCATTTGAAATGTGGAGCTGCGCAAGTGGTCCACATGTCCCCGTCCCTGGGATCCTAGTGAGCTGAGGGGATGATGGCAGCCCTGCGTCTAACATTCCCATCATAGTGAATTACCACTTATAGAATAGTGGGGTTGGAAGGGACTCCAAGGATCATCTAGTCCACTCTCCCACAATATAATAATAATAAAATAATAATAATAATAATAATAATAATAATAATAATTATACTAATAATAATCTATTTGTACCCCGCCTATTTGGCTGGGCTTCCCCAGCCACTCTGGGCAGCGTCCAAAAATATATATATTAAAATACAGTAATGCATCAAACATTAAAAGCTTCCCTAAACAGGGCTGCCTTAGATGTCTTCTAAAAGTCTGGTAGTAGACATCTGGTGGGAGGGTGTACCACATGGCGGGTGCCACTTCCGAGAAGGCTCTCCACCTGGTTCCCTGTAACTTGGCTTCTCACAGTGAGGGAACCACCAGAAAGGCCCTCGGCGCTGGACCTCAGTGTCCGGGTAGAGTGATGAGGGAGCATGCAGCTGTCCCAAACAGGGACCAATCCTGCAACCTAGGCATTACCGGCACCATACGCTGACCAGCTGAGCTATCCAGGATGATCCCTAAAGACCCGGAACAGCCTCACCCTGACCCCTGGAGAGGTCCAAGGTGATGTCTGAATCATCATCAGAGCCCAGGGATGATTTACCTGCAAGGAGGTGTAAGCATCATCCCTGCTCCGCTTTTTTCTGCCTCTGAAGACGCTTCCTTCTGGATGAAGGCACCTGGGGCATCAGCAAGTCATCCTCTGCAGGAGAGGCAAGCTCTGGAGGCATCTGCAAAGGCCCTGTCATAGACTCCAAAAAGAAAAAAAAAAAGAAAAAAAAAACCTAAACAATGTGAGGAACAGGTGAAACCAATGCTTTGTGCACCATATGGGGACGCTGTTCAGGCCAGAAACGCTGCCAGAGGCCATCAAATTATAGGGCCAAGCGGGCCAAGCCCTAGGATCACCTGCTAGGCCAGACATAAATGTTTCCAATGAGATAACAAACTTGAGGCAGCCCACCGCCTGTCCAGGTACCCCTGCTTGCCCTTTAGAGGGAAGCACCTCCTCAAGAAACCCAAAGTTCTTTTTGGGAGCAATATCACAAATGGGCCAAACTACCCAGCAACAAATCAGTCCAAAAGGAGCAGCTTGTTTTGCTTTGTTATAACAATGGCTAAGTGGGGGATATGAACCCTGTCTCCCAGGTCCTAGTCCTGCACTCTAGCCACTAAGCCACAATGGCTCGTCTCTAAAACGGCAGTCGCCACTATCAGGGCAAAACAAAGTTGAAGAAAATAAACTTGTTCAGAAACAGCATAGTTAAAGAGCATACAAAGAGTGCTCATTGGAGGCACAGAGAGCCTCTGGCTCCACTCTGTCTGCCTAAGATATACATTAGCAACAAGTGAGCCTGCAAACAAACAGATACAGTCTTATAGAGAAAGAGAGTCACATGTCACAGTGACTTAACAATTACTGTACTGCTAACTGTAGCAGGCTAGGCTTGAATGATATGTGCAGGCCGAGCAGGCCATGAAGGCCTCCCTGCTTCTGCTCTCTGCCTTTTATAGTCTCATTGCAATATTAAAGGAACTCAATATAGTGCTCCCGCCCAAGGCTAGATTAAAACTTGGCCAACAGCACTGCACGCACCCAAAATAAAGCCAACCTATGGGGATACTATAAATGAAAGTGATTCCAGGTAAGCTGGGAACAGCCCTAGCTAGCCCCACAATTAAACAGGCGAAAATGGGGGAAACCTTTTTGCAAAAGAAAGCCCCTAATGGGGGCTCTCTCCCTATTGGGAAAGGCAAGCCCAGGAGGATTATGCACAGGCAGCGCTCACAGTTACAGGGAGAATCTTCCCAAAGGGCAGGGTAAGGGGTGGGGTGGGAAATCAAACAGAAAAAAGGGGGGGAATTAAATTAATTAAGGGACTAGAGAAGACTAAAAAGAAGGGGAAAATAAAGAAATGTAACCAGACAATGAGAAGATCGCTCCACTGTCCTCCAGACGGTCCAAGTGCTCCAGGTGATCCGTTGCACGCAGCAAAAGAGAAAGTAGAAGGCTGCATGCAGAGTATTTAAACCTTTTACCCCTCCCACCAAAATTGCAACATAACTTTTCCCCCAGCAACTCGGCAATCCAATCAATGCCCCCTGGCCATCTTGGAGAACTTACCCAGCAACAAAGGGGGTGGCTCAGTAGACCCCACCGCAACACGTGCTCTCCCTGAAGGAGAACACGCTTTGCCTAAAATAATGCAATTTCTTGACATTTTGGAGCTTGGGTGAACCTGTTAATCTGAAATCTTTTTCTGATAACTGGAATATGCCCTTATTTCAATTTTCTGTTATATATTTTTGGTATAATAATAATAATAATAATAATAATAATAATAATAATAATTTATTATTTATATCCCACCCATCTGGCTGAGTTTCCCCAGCCACTCTGGGTATAGAGGTGTGCAAGTACATGCAGGTATATAAGAGCTGAAATGCACCACTTTCAGATATTTAACTTTTGGGGGCTGAGGCATAGGAATGAAACCTTAAGGACTGTAATGTAGGTGTGTGCACACTGACACTATTTTAAAAGGCTTCTCTTCCAAGGGTAAAATGTGGTAGGACACAGTGGTTTGTCAGAGAACGGAAAATAAAGTTGGTACAGACTGCAGCGCCTTAAAACACCCACCCACCCCACAAAACTGTTAACTGGCCATGTACAAGACAAGGGTCTAATTTATGCTTGAGGAATCAAGCTGGAAAGAACTAATATTTTTAGGAGGTACTTGAGAGGGAATTGAAGGATAAAATGCTAGATTACATAGTAATGCAATATTTGGATAAGATACTGAATATGCCACCATCATCAAAAGGGATGCCATCTGGCAACCCAGACGGCTCCCTGAAGAAGTACACTGTTAAGAATTACACTGCTAAAATGAAAAGAAGAAATGCTTTGACTAACAGAAGACCTTTCAGCAACTTAGAGGGAAAATGGGAAGTGAAGAAAGTATTGGTAAGAGTCACAGCTAGAAGTTTGCTATGCCATATATTTCAAAGGCTGAAGGGTGTATTTAAGATGAAGAAAAAGTATAATATTTACATCTCACTTTGAACTTTCTTTAAAGAACCCTCTAAAATATCAGAGCTGTTGCATTAAAGCAGCTCTGAAATCTAAAGGAAGTTCAAATTAAAATGCCGGAGGTAACACTTATAAAACATCAGAAAGAACATCATAGCCCTAGTTATTATGAACAGCAGATGAAGTGGTTAATTTGTGTTTGGACTGTACCATTTCAGACATCAGCTCAGAGCTCATGAATTACTTAATTACCCTTCATGAAAAACATTACCTGTATATAAAACATTGCAAATATTAATATTGCACAGTTTGAAGTTACTGGATGCATAAAAACTGACTCCTTTTGAAATGAAGTATTGTCCAGACCCACTAGATTGTTCAAAATTTTACTTGCAGAACTTTCTTCAAAACAGAACAGAAACATCAAATGATAAATCCAAAAATATCAATAAAATCATGTACAATGTCCAGCACAGGCTCAGCTTCTTAGAAATAACTTTGAATTATAATTGGAGCTGGCAAACATAGCTCTCTCTCAGGATGGATCTCAGGATCCATTTTGCCTGCCTTCCAACCCCAGGGTTGTATGTTCCTGAAGAGCCATTTACACATCCTTACTTCCACGGAGCCTGGGATCAAAGAACGCCAGCCAGCACTCTTCCAAGATGGCACATCTGAATTTCAATACCTCTCATGTGATCTAAAGTTAAACACTCACATGTTAGCTAGCAGAAAACAGCAACAGTTAATTATCAACTCAGTTAAAGCTTAGAGTCCCTTAGAATACTGCAGTGGAATTTTTCAGTGTTAAACCGTTTCACCAATACACACAGGTATTCTCATTTCAGTATAAACCACTTGTACTTAACATAAAAACTAGATGTGTGTTGGGAAGAATAATTCTAGCTTGTCACAGCATCAGAAATTGATATTGTGAGCATGTGTCCCCAGATGGGAGTTATGAAAACCATACTTTCAAGGAAGACTAGAAAGCTCCATTTCAGCATTCCATATGCCTGGCCTCTCTGAGCCCATCAGAGAAGTTTGGGGACAAGGAAAGAAGTGGTGGTGAGTTTCTCAATAATATCACAGGAAGCATGATGGGGTCCAAGTTCCAGAGAAGGCAATGAGGTGTTTCCAATTTTTTTAGATAACTCATTAACCAGAGCCCATGTCTAGCCCCAGCTTAACCTTCCACTGGGTTGCTAGTTT
This sequence comes from Podarcis raffonei, assembly GCF_027172205.1. Taxonomy (NCBI): domain Eukaryota; kingdom Metazoa; phylum Chordata; class Lepidosauria; order Squamata; family Lacertidae; genus Podarcis; species Podarcis raffonei. The sequence goes on from NC_070605.1 coordinate 106,804,941, forward strand.
TCACAGGTACAGGTGGAACATTCCACTATGTGAGCCCTCAGCCAGTTTGAAGTGTTTTTCATAGAGTTGTAATTCGCCATATGTTTTCATCTGAAGTGCCATCTGAGAGACTGTTTATATTTCTCAGTCCACAGCACTTTCCAGTCCACAAAACATCTAGTCTAACTGTCTCCGAAGCAAGAGGAAGAACAAGCAAGTGGTAGGTCCTCTGTGCAGAGAAGACAGAGAAATGTTGTTGTGTGACAGTGAGAAGGAGGAACCATTCAACACCTACTTTGCCCCTGTCTCCACCCAAAAGGAAAGTGATGCCCAGCCTGGTAATAACAGGATAGACAATGTAAGGAGGAAGCTAGAGACCTAGGAAAAGAGGTAGTAAGGGAACAACTAGCTGCTTTTAATGACTTCAGATCTCTAGGGGCTGATGAGCTGCATCCTGGAGTACTAAAGAAGCTTGCAGATGTAATCTCAGAGCCTTTGTCTATGATCTCGTGAATTCTTGGAGAACAGGTGAGGTCCCTACAGACTGGAGGCAGGTGTCATGTGACAAAGACACATGAGAGCAGAAGCAGCAAAGCAGGCTGGGAAGTGCTGGGACTGCACAGTCATTTTGGGCCTACTCAAGTTATTCAGGCCTAACTGGTAACTGTGGAGTCCCTCTGACATGGGACTTAGCAGCCAGTTTCTCTTTTGTGTTCTCTGTAAGATGTCAGTCAGAGTCCGTCCGCCTCAGTTGTGAGCAGAGTCAGTATGGAATCTCAGTCAAACTGTTTGGAACCATGTTGTTTATGAAGAAGTTTATTTTAACTGAGTAAAGCTTTTATTCTTTAAAACTCTGCATTATTAATTTACACTGCGCGTCAGCAGGTACTATAAATGTTGTCCCCATCTTCGGGGGGAAAGGAAGACCCAGGTAACTTTACATTGATACCAGGAAAGGTCCTAGTACAGATAATTAGGCAGTCAGTCTGTGAGCACTTAGAAAAGGATGCTGCGATTATGAAGACCCAGCATGGGTTTCTCAAAAATAAGTCATGCCAAATGAATCTCATTTCTTTTTTTGATGGAATTACAAACTTGGTGGATCAGGGAAATTCTGTGGACATATTGTATCTTGATTTCAGTAAGGCTTTTGACAAAGTCCCCCATATTCTTGCGAGGAAGCTGGTAAAATGTGGGTTGAATGAGGTAACTGTTCGGTGGGTTTGCAGCTGGTTGACTGACCAAACCCAAAGAGTACTCATTAATGATTCCTCAACATCCTGGGGAAAAATGGCAAGTGAGGTGACACAGGGTTCTGTCCTGGGCCTGTTGTTGTACAACACATTCATAAATGACTTGAATTAAGGAATTGAAGGGATGCTTATCAAATTTGCAGATGACACCAAACTGGGAGTGGTATCTAATGCTGCAGAAGACAGAATCGGGATTCAAGAGGACCTTAACAGATTGGAGATGCTAAGAGCTGTTTGACAGTGGGAGATTGTGGACTCCCCTTCCTTGAAGGTTTTTAAGCAGAGGTTGGATGGACATCTGCCATGGATGCTTTAGCTGAGATTTCTGCATTGCTGGGGGTTGGACTAGATGACCCTTGGGGGTTACTTTCCAACTCTACACTTCTATAAATACAGTGGTACCTCAGGTTAAGAACTTAATTCATTCCGGAGGTCCGTTCTTAACCTGAAACTGTTCTTAACCTGAAGCACCACTTTAGCTAATGGGGCCTCCTGCTGCCACCACGCCGCTGGAGCACGATTTCTGTTCTCATCTTGAAGCAAAGTTCTTAACCTGAAGCACTATTTTTGGGTTAGTGGAGTCTGTAACCTGAAGCATATGTAACCCGAGGTACCACTGTAGTTTGATGGTCTCTTAAAATGGTGTCTAATGTAACGTCCAGTACTCCTGTTATTGTCTACATAGATTTGCTGGTAGTTTCTATTCACAAATCACTGAGCTGGCTAATTGCCCATCAAGCAGCCATTTGCCCACAGGGTTATTTTTTGTCCAGGACATGATGAAAGGACACCGAGAACATGGTGTCGTCCCCCCCCCCCCATTCATTCTAATGACAAAGATGAAATGCGGAGGCTTGGTGAACTGCGCTGAGCAGAATTATGTTAAAGTATTTTGCAATGAGGAAACTGAATGCACTAACATACTTCATATGTTTGTGGTGATACTGAAAAGGGGCACTGGAAAAGTTTCCCCCAACTTGACTATTAGCTGGAGCAGGCCCTGGTGAACTGTTGTGTTGTGTTTTTATGATTTTCCTGAATACAAACTACACAGAGCAAAGGAGAGTGTCTGCAAAACGTTTAAAATGCCAACAATTCATACCATCCAGGACACAAGGAGCAAAATAGCAACTTCACTGATGCTTGAGCGAGGATTAAGTTTATACTGAACTGCAAAAGCAAGATAGTCAGTCTACACTCCCTGATCCACTTACCTGGGAGTAAGACCAATTGAATTTCAATGGGGCCTTCCTTTGAGTAGACATGGTCAGGATTGCAGTCATAGATGACTTTGTGATGGGTCATTAACTCTGCCTTTCAGGTGCACAAGACTTTTGTTTCTGCTGCAAAAGTCGTAAGAGGGATGCCACACAGAGCTGCAATTTCCAGGGTTCCTTGTGGAGACGAATTGATTGCTAAAATACTCTGGAAATAAGGGGTGTTCTAACAACTCTCAGCACCCTTAACAAGCTACAGCTCCCAGAATTATTGGGGGAACCCCATGGCTGCTTAAAGTAGCAACTATAAGCCCTGCACCATCCTTTCTCTGCAGCCTAACAGGAATAAGGGGTGTTCTAACAACTCTCAGCACCCTTAACAAGCTACAGCTCCCAGAATTATTTGGGGAAACCACATGGCTGCTTAAAGTAGTACAGTCAAACCTGATTGTCAAACATTCCAGAAGCCCATTCAGCTTCCAAAATGTTTGACAACCGAGGCACAGCTTCCAGTTGGTTGCAAGAGCTTCTTGCACTCAAGCGGAAGCCGTGTCGGACATTCAGGTTCTGAAAAACATTCGAAAACCGGAGCATTTACTGCTGGGTTTTCGGCATTCCAAAATGGAGCCATTTGGGAGCTGAGGTTTGACTGTATCATAGTTCTTTAAATGTGTTACTGTGCCCTATGGCCCAAGATACCCAGCTTTCAATTCCCACTCAGTCACAAAGCTCACCAGGTAACCCCTGGCCAGCCATTATCTCTCAACTTAAGCTGCTTCAGAAGGTTATTAGGAGGATAAAATGATTGAGGGAACCATGTATGCCACCCTGACTCCTTGGAGGAAGAACAGGATAAAAATTAAAGTTTAAAATCCCCAGTATATAATATTATGCGATATGCAAAGTTTTGGAATTCCTGAAACACTTTCACTCATTTGATCACTGGTTTTTTCTTTTCAGCGAAACTCCTGAACTCTCACAAGAGCTATGTATAGGAAAAGCAGTATTTTTATTTTGACTCATTTAAAAGCTGGGAACATTTATACAGTACCTGGAATCTTCCAACTCTCTCATATCTGTGGTATAAGATTATTATTGGAAGTTTGGTTTTTATTTTTTCTTCATCTAATTCTTTCATTGCACTATGTTGTATATGCATCACTAAAGTGTGTAAAAAAAAAGAGGGGCCAGCTTGTTGTATACAGATGGAATCCGGTCTTATCTTCCGAATGCTTCTGAGAGAAGGAATATGCCAGAATACTCTGCATTTTGCTTCGCTTTCAGTGCTTTAAGTACTACCTGCACACATCATGTAAGATAATAAGAAACTGTGCTGCTGCTAAGAATTAGGGATTGGTGCTTCAGATTAGAAGAAGGGCTAATTTATATCTGCACCAATGGAAACTTTGACATTTTGTGTTTTTGCAAAGATAAATGAAAGCTGCTGTCACATTTTGTAAAATTTGGCTCAAGGAGCAGTTTTGCAGTGGCTCTCTGGCTTAGCAAATGGGCTGATTTACATTCAGCAAAAGTCATAGCAAGCCCCTGCAACCATAACAACATTCACATTTTGAAGAGAGCATATTATCTTCAAGTCATCGGATATAATGTTCAATAACAACACATATATGACACTGTGTGTATCTTAGTCCTGAAATGTGTGTGTGTGTGTGTGTGTATCAGTATCATTTATATTTTGATGCTACACATGATACGATAAATACTGAAATATTCATTATCAGTAGGAGAAAATGCATTAAATCAGAATCCTAAGATAAATGTTACAGATAGTTAAATTGCAATGAAGAATGTGATTTTGACAATATCAGTATGTTACCTTCAGGGTAGTTAAAATTTCAGTGAGCCATATGGTATAAGGAGGAGGAGGAGTAATTGCTGTGAATGGCAAATTCTTCTCTTCTTGAGGCTGGGTTACCATAGCTCCCTTTTGGCTGCAGCTCCAGTCTCTGCCAGGGGAGATGTTGCCCTGCCCTCTTCAATCACCAGGGAGGCACCTCTGGGTGTGCTTCCTCTTGTCCGCATGACGTGGCAACGGCCAGCCAAGATGGGGCAGGCTGCCCTTCCCATGGCATCACGCTCTTTGCCCAGAGAAGCAACTTGCTCACTCTGTGGGATACCTGCTTGCTCTTCTGGGGGCTGAGTAGGAATTGTTGGCTTAGTCCTGTGGGTTAGTCACCTTTGGGACATGGGCATTTTTTGTTTGGCTTGGCCTACTTTGCAGTGTGCAAATGACTAGGATGTCTGGGGGGGTTGTTTTTGGTTTCTATGGGATGTTCTTGGTCACAGCTGGCAGGCACTGTGAGTAGGCATTAAGGACTCCCTCTGGTGAATACTTGAAAGCACCCCCTGGGTGAAGTGATGAGCCACATGGAGGCATCTTGAAATGATTCACTACTCTCATTTATTCCATTTATCCTTCATCCGAGGATCACAGGGCGGTTTGCAAGTATTAGCAGTATAAGTATGCAGAAATTGGCACAGACTGCTTTTGAACACAGAATCCTTCAGTGTCTGGCATATATGCACCTACAGAGAGAAATACCCAGTGCCTTCTTTCTGGGGGTATTCTAAGGTATACAGTACTGGCACCTTTCCCAATGCAAATGTTTAAAATGTGGCACTTACTGTAACAACTTCATGGTGAGTACAGGCACATTTTTTTCTGGAAAAAAAGCACTGGGAATACTGTATGTGATCCTTTTATGAAGATATTTTTGCAAACAGGGTCATGTGATGGATGGATTCTTGTTTGCTACCACAAAGTCACAGTTGTCATTTTATTGTGAATAAATATCTTCCAATGACCCGATGCCACACTGAGTATGGTAATGATAGGTACCACAGCCTTGGAATGTGTCCAGCGGAGGCAGGGGAGGCAGAAGTGAAGCTTTTGACCACTTAAGGCTGACCGCAGCAATGACAATGGTGAGGATTCATCAGGATATTGGAATGCGACGAAGAGGGGAATGGGAAATATGGAACAGGTGGGAAAGGGAAAAGGGAAGGGAAGGGAAGTAGGAGGCCGGGGCCTGCCAGAGACAGCTTCACTTTTGGCTCGAGGCAGTTTGCTGTCCAGCCCAGACCAAAGCAGATGGAAGTTGCATGTAGGTAGAGCTGTTCCTTTTCCTGTCAGGCTTCTGAGAGACTGACCACCACACATTCAGTAAATGCCCAGGAACTTCCAATCACAATGTTCATCCGGCACATTCCGATCAGGTCAGATTGTATCAGAATTCTGAATATATTTTCCTTCATGTTTCCTTTATGGTTAACAAGACAACATAAAACCTTTTCTCATTTTGGCTTAATTTTAAAACATGATGGAAAATCATTTGTATGCATCCTTTTCTTCTTCTTTTTCACTTGCCCCATGTGCCCACACCACTTTTAAATAGAAAATATTATTGATTTTCCACTCTAAGAAGACAGGAAAAAGAGAAGTCGAAGAAGAAGAAGAAGCAGCAGCAGCAGCAGCAGCAGCAGCAGCAGCAGCCGGGCTCAGGGCGGCTAACAACAATAAAATAAGACAACATTTTAAAATAATTTCATTAAAAAATTACTTCAAATCAAATTGATGGCAACCATTGGGTAGAGTTCTGTGAAGATTGCTAAAGGAGGGAGTCAGGCTGTGCCCTGGCCAAAGGCTTGGCGGAACAGCTCTGTCTTGCAGGCCCTGCGGAAAGATGTCAAGTCCCGCAGGGCCCTAGTCTCTTGTGACAGAGCGTTCCACCAGGTCGGAGCCACAGCTGAAAAAGCCCTGCCTCTGGTTGAGGCCAGCCTAACCTCCCTGTGGCCTGGGACCTTCAAGATGCTTTTGTTTGAAGACCGTAAGTTCCTCTGTGGGACATACCAGGAGAGGCGGTCCCGTAGGTACGAGCATCCTAGGCCGTATAGGGCTTTAAAGGTTAAAACCAGCACCTTAAACCTGATCCTGTACTCCACCGGGAGCCAGTGCAGCTGGTATAGCACCAGGTGAATGTGATCTCGCAGCGAGGACCCCGTAAGGAGTCTCGCTGCAGCATTCTGCACCCGCTGCAGTAGCTTAGTAGTGTAGTTTAGCAGTGGAAAATAAATACAAATAGTGTTTGTGGAAGGGAAAAAAATAGGTATCTAAAAAGAATAATTCCTGGATGGAAATATAGGCTGTTGCAGCTTTAAAATATGCCCTTCTAAGTTCTTTCTAGGTTCCCCTCTTCCCCTAGAATAGAAAACAACAACACACATTTGGTAAGTTCAAATTAGTTTACTCTCCAAAGGTCAGATTCATGTGCACTCAGAAAAAGTTGCACAAGCAGTAAAACTTGGCTAAGTTGCAAAGTAGTAAAAGTTATTAAATTATTGGCATAGGAACTCAAGGCTTGTTAGAGCCATACAGCCCAAACTTGGAGCAACCAGCTCAGACCTCTTTACACACTGAACTTCTCAAAAAGACTGAGGTGCAACAATAGGCTTGCTTACCTTCCTCCCAAGGAGAACCTGTGAACCGTCCTGAGACGTCCGGGTATAGGGCAGTATATAAATTCAATAAATAATAAATAATAAGCCTGGCAGGACAGCTTACTCTATTGCATTAACTCCTTCATGCAGACTTAAGCATGTTGGTTATATTTAGCTGGTTATCCCATGAATAGAAAATGAGTTTTTGTCATACAAACAGTATGTGATAATTTAATAAAGCTCTTAAAGTGAGAAAGTGTATCTGCTTTTCATGTTGAGAACCTGTGAAGTAAATGAAAGGAGAACAGATATGCTAGTACAATAGTATTGTCCTTCCCTTAGTTTCCAGCTGTTGTGAAAGCTTGTATTAGAAAAGCCAGACGGAAAGGTCGATTACTTGATGGCAGGCTGTTAACAAATGTGGAAAAATGACCCCAAAATGCTCTAGAATGGTAAAGCTGCTTTTGAAACATTTTGAAAGTCCAATGTCACTTTCTGATATCATGATTGTCAAAACCAAGAGCACTGGCCAAAGTTAGTGCACCTCCAGACATGCCTTTTACTGTGAGTGTTTTCTGATATCTTGCTTGAAAAATGCAAAGGCCCCAGGAAATTTCAGTATTTTTCCAGAGCTTTTGAAATCCCATGCTAGCAGGTGGTCTAGCCTCCCTATTTATGGCAATAAAAAAGACAGGACAATTACCCAAGGGGTGGAATGAAGGAATTGTGCTCCCAATATTTAAAAAGAGCAACTATATTGACTCAGCAAATTGCAGACCAATCTCTCTATTGTCTGTAATGAGCAAATTGCAGGGTACTGTACCTATTTTCGAGGTTGAAAGACTGGATAAAAGAAACAAGCATACTGGCCTGGGAGGAAATACGGTTTTAAGGAGAAAATTCTACAGTTGACCATTGTTTTGTGATTTCTCAATTGATCCATAAATAGGTTAGAGTTAATGATGATGATGATGATGATGCAGCCTGCTTGTATCTTGCATTTGTTGATGTGAGAGTGGCTGGGGAGACCCAACCAGATGGGCAGAGTATAAGTAATAAATTATTATTAGTATTCTGGTCTGGTCTGGTCGGCCTCTGTTAAGTGTCCATGTGTCTGGGTGCAAGAGGCTTTCACACAGTTCCTGCCCACTCTCCTCCACCCACCGTGGTAGTTGTGCTACGATGCCATGCCGGCTCCCAGAAAGCAGGACCCACAAAAAAGCTCCCATTGCAGTCTGGAGGGGGGAGGAAAGTGGGTGAAACAGGCAGGTAGAGAAAAACAAATAACTACAAATGGATGGAGGGCAGGGGAGGGGTGCAAGCAAACATGGAAGGGGAAAGTGAGCTGGTTGGTGTGGATCAGACAGATGGGAAAGCTAGCAGCAGGAAGAGATAGGGAAGCAGCTGTGTGTGTGTGTTTGCACATAATTAATTAATTAAATTTATATACTGCTTATCATCAAAAGATCTCAGGGTGGTTCACATGCCTGCTGCTGTTTCTTTTTTTCCCTTTTTTTGTAACTCAGAAAATTGCCAGGGTGCCCCAGCAGAAACATCTCCCTGCTATCGTCATCATCATCATCATCATCATCATCATCATCATATCCCACTTCTTTCCCTGTCAGGGACTCAAGGCAGCTTACAGATAAAAATAAGAACAGCTAAAAACAAAGGGAAAATAATCATTAAAAAAGCATTTAAACATTGATACTAATCTATCTAAGTTTGCATTAAAAATCTATTAAAGCTATGCAGATAGTGACTCTTCAAATGTAGTTGCTTGTGCAGTGACATCATGCCACCAGCTACCATTTTACAGTTTCTATGTTTTAAAGACCTTGATTGTTGTGCTAAACCTTTACCTGCTCCCAAAAGCCCCACAAGAATGCCATATCCAGCATCAACAGGAAGTACATCTCAAAGAAGCAAAGTTGAATCAGCACACTGCCAGAGCACCATAGTGCTATAGCACAACAAAAGCCGGACAAAAAATAAAAAATATTTGGTGGTATTTTTCTGCACAATGCTATAGACCATGCATGGATTGCTGCAGATGCCAGAGGACCCTGCAGAAGGTTTCGAATCCTCAAATCAGCTGGAGTGCAGAAGTGCAACACTGCCAAGAGGCTCCACTGGCAGATGAAGGGAGGGCAGGGGGCAGCTGCCCCGGGTGCCATGGGGGGTGCCATCACAACTGCCCCCGCCATTTCGGGAAGCGTGCCGCTTGCTGCACCCCTGATGTGTGCCACGCCCCCACAGGCAGCGCACCACGCATCACCTTTCAACTGCAAATTCAGAGATTCAAGTTTCCCAGGGTGCCTATGCAATGTGCTTCTGCATTTGTGAGGAAGGTGGTAGAAGATCTTCCTCTTTATTTAACTACCCTTTGTACACCAAGTGACATTTCTGGAACCAGTATTGAAAACAGGGTCCTATTGGTCAGTATCCCTTAAATAGTAGATTGCCTGAATATGATTGTCAAATTACTGGGGCAATGGCTTCTTTTGCATTACTGCAGCAAATGCAGAGCTAAGCTGTCACAGGGACTAAATTAGCAATAACTGTGAAATACAGAACTATAACAATTTGCTTCAATTACTACCCTTCAGTGAAATCTATGAAAATTGGTTGAATTGTTCATTTTGATTATGTTATGTTTTATCCATTATGTTTTGTACTATGCATTTTTGCTTTCTGATATGCCCTTTGACTGACACAGCTATTGAATGCATCTCCAAGCTTCAACTGAGCTTCCAGGTCACCAACGGTGGAGAACAATGGGGCTGAATAATTGTGTAGAAGGAGCTACATGAGTCGCTGGAAGGGACAGAGCAGTAAAACATGTAAAGAGAACTTATGAAATCAGTGCTAAATAAAGGAGGCCTGCAGCCAAGTGTTGCCATGTCGCTTAATAGCAGGGCCCCTGCTCAGGGCCCCAGCTGGTCACACTCTTCTATGCCTCACTCTTTTTCTAACTTTTTCTTTTCCAAATGTTGTTTAACATCCCATGACTCAGTTCTCATTGGGCTTTCTTCTTTTGGTGGTGGTGGGGAGATACTTTTTTTTTTTTGTAAATTCCAAACCACAGGGTTCCCCAGGCATGTGAACACATCCCCTCACCTCTCAGGTGTCCCATTTGGGCTTCATTTCTGTTGCCACCTGAATTTCCTATTAGAAAGATTGATTACTGTAGTTGCACGCTTCCTATATTTAAGGATTCTGTTTTTGTCCTTGGTCTGGATCTAAAGAGCTACTTCAGGTTCACTGAGTTCTTAGACATATGGAATCGGTGGAATTTCTGTCCACCCACCTCCCCCCAAATGGCAAGCAAACCTAAACACTATATCACAAATTGCTTATTAAATTCCCTCAAAAGAGATCTGCCATGTTGCATGGGTAGGGCTGATCTTCAAGCACTTGAAAAGGGGAGCAAAAATAATTTGAATGAAACATATCTCAGAAAGTTTGCACAAATCCTTGGTAAACTGGGGTGGTGGTGGTGGAAGAATGCTGATTTATCCATACTTCCTGCTTGTAATGTCAGACAGGTATTTGTAAACAAAGGAAAGTGGCGTTACCCATAAGAATCACTATAATATTAAAGCTTTTATCTGGGATAAAATATCCTTAGGGGAATTTAAAAAAAAATGAGAGAGTTTATGGTCTTTGCATGTTAGCTAGGAAATTACCCTGTTTGTGTGGAAAGGGCACATTTTTGGAAAGAGTCAGAATTGATGCTCCTTTGATTTCCCAAGAAACTTTAAAAGGTCAGATGAAAGAGAAGAGGATCTATTAATTCTTCTTGGACTGTGTCTCTAATGCAAGAATCATACAGCTTGGCTATTTGCTTAAGCTACGTCAATAAAATGTGATGGGTATTCAACAGGATTTGCAAATATTGCTGTTAATTATCCTTTCCAAAAATAAAACAGTCAATGATATATCTCAATGTTTCTGTCCATGACTTATATTTTAACATGCTCAAAAGGAGTACAGCTGTTTCCAAGACAGATGGCCCCGCATCCCTATGCCCATTCCCAACTCCAAGATCTAGGAGCTTTTTCGTACATGAGCTTAGGGTCATTTCACACACTGAAATCTGCATTTGTAATTAAGAGAACTCTCAAGAGGGAGCTACAACCAATCTAGGCACACTTGCAGGATGCAAGTTTGAAATTGTGTCGGCCATATTTACATTTTTAAGTGTATACCGTACTTAAAATAGTCTAAGTACACACCTGAAGTGTAATGTAATGGCACTATTCATGTGTATGTCTATGTGGTGATACCACCCTTTTAAGACCCTTTTATGGGAATGGATTAAGGCTTCAAGGCTGCTGTCACAAGGCTGCTGTTGGAAGAGGTGAACGCCCATGGTCCAATTCCCCACAAAACCTGGATTGGTGGGAGCTCTTGGCAGCCAGCCAAGCTGAGGTCAGCATCTATTTGGGCTTTTGACAGCATTTTGTTCTGTTTCTCAGCCTACGGAGATTTAAGTGTAAGCATTTATGATAATCAGCTGGATAAGTTAGTGTTTGTTATTTTCTTACCTTCTAAGCTATTTTAATATGTGTAATTATTTGGAGTTTTTCCTCTCTTGTAGAGAGAGTCTATGTATGATTTTACAAAATTTGGTCTGGTCGGATTTCCTGAACCCTTTAATTTTGACCATGCTTTTCAGAGCAAGGTTCACCCACTACAGTCTGGGACCCTCTTAATGTGAATAAAAAAACAGAGGATTCCACATATTTGCCAATGGGCTCTGAAGTGGTGCTTCCTGACCATGAACAAGACCTCGAGGTCACAGTAGATGGCTTGATAAAGACGGTGGCCCAGTTTCTAGCAGTTATGAAAAAGGCAAGTCCTATTTTAGCAATCAATATCATAATGCCATTATACCAATCTAAAGTGAGTTCGGATGACCATCATATCTACTACTGTGGGCAAGAATCCTGTAAAAGAAATGGAGTGGCCCTCATAGTCAACAAACGAGTGGCGAAAGCTGTACTGGGATGCAATCTCAAAAATGATAGAATGATCTCGATATGAATCCAAGGCAGACCTTTTAACATCACAGTAATCTTGAGAAGACATCAAGAAGAGGTGGCAAGAATACACAGAGGAATTATACCAGAAAGATATGGATGTCTCGTACACCCCAGGTAGTGTGGTTGCTGACTTTGAGCCAGACATCCTGGAGAGTGAAGTCAAATGGGCCTTAGAAAGCACTGCAAATAACAAGGCCAGTGGAAGCGATGGTATTCCAGCTGAACTATTTAAAATTTTAAAAGATGATGCTGTTAAGGTGCTACACTCAATATGCCAGCAAGTTTGGAAAACTCAGCAGTGGCCAGAGGATTGGAGAAGATCAGTCTACATCCCAGTCCCAAAGAAGGGCAGTGCCAAAGAATGCTCCAACTACTGCACAATTGCACTCATTTCACATGCTAGCAAGGTTATGCTTAACATTCTACAAGGCAGGTTTAAGCAGTATGTGGACCGAGAACTCCCAGAAGTGCAAGCTGGATTTTGAAGGGGCAGAGGAACCAGAGACCAAATTACAAACATGCACTGGATTATGGAGAAAGCTAGAGACTTCCAGAGAAACATCTACTTCTGATTTATTTACGCAAAAGCCTTTGACTGTGTCAACCACAGCAAACTATGGCAAGTTCTTAAAGAAATGGGAGTGCCTGATCACCTCATCTGGCCTCATCAAGAAGCCCAGAATAAAATTTAAAATATTAACTGATGCAAAGGAAAGAGGCGGATTTGCCCTGCCAGACCTTAAACTTTACTATGAATCAGCAGCATTCTGCTGGTTGAAAGACTGGCTGCTTCTTGAGAACACGGACATTTTGGACTTAGAAGGTTTTAACAATGTTTTTGGGTGGCATGCATATTTGTGGTACGACAAGGTTAAAGCACATAAAGCATTTAAAAACCATATTGTCAGGAAAGCATTGTTTAATGTCTGGATAAGATACAAAGACTTACTGGAAAATAAAACCCCAAGGTGGTTGTCACCAATGGAAGCGAAGGCTCAGAAAAAGCTCAATATGGAGGCCAAATGGCCGAAATATTGGGAAATATTGGAACAAGAAGGAGATAAATTGAAATTGCAGAGTTTTGAGAAATTAAAAGATAAAGTGCGAGACTGGCTTCATTATTATCAAATAAGAGAGGCCTATAATTTGGACAAAAAAATTGGCTTCCAGGTGGAAAAATCAAAATTGGAAACAGAATTGTTAGATCCCAAAACTAAGACACTTTCAAGAATGTATAACTTGCTGTTAAAATGGAATACGCAGGATGAAACGGTTAAATCTGCTATGATTAAATGGGCACAAGATATTGGTCATTATGTTTGCTGACTGGGAACAGTTGTGGACCACCGGTATGAAATTTACGGCATGTAATGCCTTAAGAGAGAATATTATGAAAATGATATACAGGTGGCACATGACACCAGTCAAGCTTGCAAAAATATATCATTTGCCCGATAACAAATGTTGGAAATGTAAATAAAATGAAGGTACATTCTTTCATCTTTGGTGGACGTGCCCAAAGATTAAGGCTTTCTGGGAGATGATCTATAATGAAATGAAAAAGGTATTTAAATATACCTTCCTGAAGAAACCAGAGGCCTTTCTCCTGGGCATAGTCGGCCAATTGGTGCCAAAGAAGGATAGAACTTTCTTCATGTATGCAACAACAGCAGCAAGAATACTCATTGCAAAGTATTGGAAGACACAAGATTTACCCACCCTGGAAGAGTGGCAGATGAAGGTGATGGACTATATGGAATTAGCAGAAATGACTGGCAGAATCCGAGACCTGGGAGAAGAGTTGGTGGAAGAAGATTGGAAGAAATTTAAAGACTATTTGCGAAAACACTGTAAAATTAATGAATGTTAAAAATGATGTTGGATTGAAAATAAGTGACATTAGCAACAAAGTTAATGAGAATATGAAAAAATGAATTGATAATGGATGAAAATATAGAGTTATAATATGTTAAGATATAGAGTTAAGATAAACGAAAGAGGGTAAGGATTTGTTGATTTGATTATTTAAATGGGAATACAAAAAGGGGAGGTGTGAGGAGGTCAAGGAAACAAGCTAATGAGTTTAAAGTTACAAAAAATGGATTTGTTTTTAACTCTTTTTTATCTATTCGTTTTTTGTATTTTGTATTTTTATTTTTCTTTTTTCTTTTTTATGTATTTTTGTATGTTTTCTCTTGTTATCTTTTTCTTTTCCTCTGTTTTCTTTTTTTTTCTTTATGTATTTTGCAAACCGATGTTTTTGTAAAACTTCAATAAATATTTTATTAAAAAAAAAAAGATCACCTCATCTGTCTCCTGAGAAATCTCTATGTGGGACAGGAAGCTACAGTTAGAACTGGATATGGAACAACTGATTGGTTCAAAATTGGGAAAGGAGTACGACAAGGCTGTATATTGTCTCCCTGCTTATTTAACTTATATGCAGAATTCATCATGCGAAAGGCTGAGCTGGATGAATCCCTAGCCAGAATTAAGATTGCTGGAAGAAATATCAACAGCCCCAGATATGCAGATGACACAATGTAATGGCTTTAGGGGTTGTTTGTGCGTAAGTTACCGCCTCTCTGGGCTAGGTTGCCTGGTTAAACCGTTTCTCTCTGGACAGCCATCCACTCCGTGGCTGTTCAGTCGCTGGCAGAATCCGTCAGTGGGCGTTTCTTGAACCTCTTCCAGCAAAGAAGTTCTTTGACGCCAAGTCGCAGCCTACTTTCCCTGCGCGGAAGTCTTCTGCGCAGGGTGGGTGTGGGCAGCGGAGGACCTGTGCTCTCCTTGCTGGTCTCCTGCGAAGAGTCCTGGAGCCTCCTCTCTGCTTCCCCCATTGGCCCCCCTCTATCCCTGGTGTTGCGCCGATTTTCTTCCCCAGCCGGAGACCTGCCTCTCTCCCTGCTTGGCCCCTCTCCAGCATCGCTGTGGAGCCTCGCCTCCTCCTCTAGTTCCGATGGCAGTTCCCTGACACACAACATTGATAGCAGAAAGTGAGGAGGAATTAAAGAACCTTTTAATGAAGGTAAAAGAAGAGAGCGCAAAATATGGTCTGAAGCTCAACATCAAAAAAACGAAGATCATGGCCACTGGGCCCATCACCTCCTGGCAAATAGAAGGGGGGCGGAAATGGAGGCAGTGAGAGATTTTACTTTCTTGGGCTCCATGATCACTGCAGATGGTGACAGCAGTCACAAAATTAAAAGACCCCTGCTTCTTGGGAGAAAAGCAATGACAAGCCTAGATAGGATCTTAAAAAGCAGAGACATCACCTTGCCAACAAAGGTCCATATAGTTAAAGCTATGGTTTTCCCAGTAGTGATGTATGGAAGTGAGAGCTGGACCATAAAGAAGGCTGATTGCTGAAGAATTGATGCTTTTGAATTATGGTGCTGGAGGAGACTCTTGAGAGTCCCATGGACTGCAAGAAGAGCAAACCTATCCATTCTGAAGGAAGTCAGCCCTGAGTGCTCACTGGAAGGACAGATCGTGAAGCTGAGGCTCCAATACTTGGCCACCTCATGAGAAGAGAAGACTCCCTGGAAAAGACCCTGATGTTGGGAAAGATGGAGGGCGCAAGGAAAAGGGGATGACAGAGGACCAGAGAACACTGGTGGGACAGTGTTCTGGAAGCTACCAGCATGAGTTTGACCAAACTGCAGGAGGCAGTGGAAGACAGGAGTGCCTGGCACGCTCTGGTCCATGGGGTCACGAAGAGTCGGACACAACTAAACGACTAAACAACAACAATAAAGTGAGACAACACTTAGAATACTGTTTACAGTGTATCCTACAATACAAAAAAGATATTGTAGAGATGGAAAATGTTCATAAAAGAGCGAACAAAATGATCAAACAATTCTTGTATGAGGAAAAGTTACAACATATGAGACCTTTTTGTTTAGAAAAAGGCAAAAAGGGAGGGCGAGTAAGGTATATAAGATTATGAATGGCACAGAGAACTCAGGGCCAAGTTGGAAGATTCAGGAGAGACAAAAGTAAGAACCTTTTCACACAGCACATAATTCAACTATGGAATTTGCTCCCACAAAATTCAGGGACGGCCACCAACATGAATGGCTTTGAAAGAGGATTAGACAAATTCATGGAGCCTAAGGCAGTCCACAGCCTCTAACCATGAGGACTATGTCCCACCTCCTCCACTGTCAGGGGCAGCGTGCTTTTGTATTCCAGTGGCTGGGAATCGCAAGAGAGGAAGAGAGGAGAGTGCTGCTGCTGGGTTCAGGTCCTGCTTTTGGGCTTCCTGCAGGCATCTGGCTGACTTCTGTGAGAATGGGATGCTGGACTAGATGGTGCTTTGGCCTGATCCGGAAGGGCTATTCTTATGCTCTTATGATGTAGAGTGACATACCATTGTCATGAACTGGGTTTAAGCTAAACAAGATTAAGTGCTCATCCAAAATGTTGCTTAATGTGGGTAGTAAACTCCACGGACCTCCAGCAATTCTCCATGGTCCACATGGCATTCTCCTCCAAACCACCACCTTCCCACACTTTCTCCTTCCTCAATCCATATTTTCTCAGACCCTTTCCCTTTGGGGGTATCCTTGTTTTGAGACAATCCAGAATGAGGGAGGAGCATCACATGAACAAATAATTAATGAAGCTACGTAACAATTAGTGTGCACATTAAACAGCAGAATCCATTGCTCAGTTCTGGGGTGGGACAAAGCTGAGTAGGGATAGACATTTAGTCAGCTTTGGGGTCTTTAGACCAAAAGTGAGAATTAAATCTTTTAAGTTAATAAAATGGCATACATCCACCAGTATGGACTTTTGCTCCTCCTCTCCCTAATCCTCCCTAATCCTCCCCATTTGAAAGGGCAATTTAAAGTTTACAGTGTGATTTGCTTCTGCCCAGTTCATAACTCCAATAGGCCTTGCTGCCTCCTGCTGGGTTCCTCAGGAATTCTTCCTTCGGTAGGAGCAATAACAGAAACAAAAGTACCACAAAACAAACCACATTTTTGCATATTTTCCTTCCCTCTTCTTATGTCCTCACATGTATTTATTTTTAATGACTGTAATAGTGTTTGATATTATCATAATGATGATTAATATTATTGTTGATGCTCTTATTCTGGCAGAAAGCAAATTAAGGGCAATGAGAGATTTTATTCTATTTTTGTTCTTTTCTCTTACTGTTTTTCCAAAGTTTTTTGGGGGGAAATGGCTCACATTAATTTCTAACTGTCACAAGGGATAAAGCCACAAGTTTAACTAGAATATCTTGATCTAAAGTACTTCAGATGTAACCATGACCACAGAGAAAACTTTTTCTTTTGTCAAAAAGTTTGCAGCAGAACGGAAGTTTTTACATGTTTGTGTACCATTACTACAAACTCTATGCAATACAACATGAATGCATTGTAATTCACATTTTAGTTAAGAATGTGCTTTAACACTTTGAGTAGTGATGCATTTGCATATAGCCTTTCAAATCACAAAATGTCTCTCCCTTAAAAAGTGGATATTTTCCCTAAATAAGGAGAATGACAAAAAATAAAAATTTGGGGCAAAAGGCAAGACTATCCTTGACCTGTCCAGCCTTGCCCCCCAGGGAGGTCACTTCAGTGCTGCTAACACAGGGGTTTGGCTTCACCCCCAAGGCGCACTCCATTGTCTCTGGAAACAGATGGATGCCAACTCAACCACAATTCACACTTAGCTTTTTTAAAAAATTATTTTTATTAGGAATTTCAACAAAACATTTTATCAAAAAACATATCATCCTTAATTCAGCCCCTGTTTTTCCTCCCCCCCTAAAATAACCCCCTCCCCCCCAACTTCCCTCAGCTCCTCTCTCTGGTTTATCAACAAATCTTATTCTCTGCATGTTACAAAATGTTATAGATCCTAAGTTTATCTGACTGGCTATTATCAATAAAAAGTTTGTGTGTGTTTATTCAAAATCTGCCAAGGAGTCTAGTTCAGCTGGTTGTTTCTTTAGGTACTTTGTAAAGGGTTCCCATTCTTCCTCAAAATCACAGTTGTCCTTAACATGTAGTTTGTATGTCAGTTTCGCCAATTCCGCATAGTCCATCAGTTTTTCTTGCCACAGTTCTTTGGTCAGGATTTCTTCATTCTTCCATCCCTGTGCTATTAAGTCTCTTGCCGCCATTGTCACATACATAAAAATGTTTTTCAATTTCCTTGGCAGGGCTTTTCCTACAATCCCTAACAGAAAGGCTTCAGGTTTTTTTTACAAATGTTAATTGGAACATTTTCTTCATTTCATTATAAATCATTTCCCAGAATTTTTTAAATTTTACAACAATCCCACCATTTATGATAAAAGGTCCCTGCTTTTTTCTTACATTTCCAACATATATTTGAAGCAATTTTGTACATTCTTCCTAATTGCACAGGTGTTATATACCATCTGTACATCATTTTCATATAATTTTCTTTCAACAGAGAGCAATCTGTAAATTTTAAGTCAATTTTCCACAATCTTTCCCAGTCTTCAAACATTATATTGTGTCCTATATCCTGTGCCCATTTAATCATAACTGATTTCACCTCTTCACCTTTTGTTTCCCATTCTAGCAGAATACTCTATGCACCTTTCAACAGCTTCACTTTCCCTTCTACAACTTCCTTTTGAAATCTGGATGTCGCGCAACTAAATCCTTTCTTATTATCTTCTTTATATATTTCATGTAATTGCAGATAGTGTAACCAACTCTGAAAGTGATCATTTATTTTGTCGTAATCTTTTAATTTCCATTTTCCTTCTTGGTCCTTTAACAAGTCAGCATATGTTAGCCACTTTCCTTTCTTTCCGAGTGGTTTGAGCAGTAAAGCTTCATGTGGTGAAAGCCACCAAGCAGTCTTTTGTTCTAATAGATCTTTATATCTCTCCCGTACTCTCATTAATGATTTCCTAATTATATGATTATACAAGCTTTTGTGTACCTTCCCTTTCCCATACCATAAATATGCGTGCCAGCCAAATCTATTCTCATGTCCTTCCAATTCTAATGCTTCTTGCTTTTCCAATTTCATCCAGTCCCTAATCCAAACCAGACAGGCAGCCTCATAGTATAATTTAAGGTCTGGGAGGGCAAAACTGCCTCTATCTTTTATGTCTGTAAGTATCTTATATTTTATCCTTGGCCTTTTGCCCCCCCCCCCCCGATAAACTTGGAAATTTCTTTCTGCCACTTTTTAAAACATTCATCTTTCACCATTACTGGGACCGATTGAAAAAGGAACATTTTTGGCAGCACATTCATTTTGACTGCTGCTATTTTCCCTAACAATGCGAGATTCATTCTGCTCCATATTTCTAAATTTATTTTTATCTCTGACCAAATTTTTTCGTAATTATCTTTATATAAATTTATATTTCTTGGTGTTAGCCATAACCCTAAATATTTAACCTCCTGTGGACTTCTATGTCAATGTTTTGCTCCAGTTCCCTTTTTTCTTCTTCCTTCAAGTTTTTAACTAATAGTTTTGTCTTATTTCTGTTTAATTTAAATCCTGTCACTTCCCCAAATTTCTGGATCTTTTCTATAACTTTAGGGAGTGAAATCTTTGGATCTTCCACAGTTATCACTAAATCACCAGCATATGCTTTTAATTTAAACTCACTTTTCCCAGTGTTTACACCTATGATCTCTTTGCCTGCTCTTATATTTCTGGCAAGTACTTCCAATACCAAGATGAACAGCAGTGGTGATAGTGGACAACCTTGTCTAGTTCCTTTTTGTATCTTGCATTCATCTGTTATCACCTGCTTTATAATTAATTTTGCTTTTTGCTCTGAATAGGTTGCTGATATTCCTTTTAGAAATTTAGGACCACATTAAATTTCTTCAAGTAACTTTGTCATGAATTTCCAAGAGACATTGTCAAAAGCTTTTTCAGCATCGATAAACATCATTACTGCTTTCTTTTCATTTTTAACCTCCAGGTATTCTATTATATTCAAAATGTTCCTAATATTCTCCTTCATTTGTGTACCAGGAAGAAATCCTGCCTGATCTTGGTGAATGTACTCATTTAGTATTTTTTTCAATCTGTTAGCTAATATATTTGCAAATAATTTGTAATTGTTGTTTAACAAAGAAATAGGTCTGTAATTTTTAATTTGCAGCAAGTCTGCATCTTGTTTTGGGATTACTGTTATATAGGCCTCTTTCCATGTTTCTGGGATTTCACCTGTAATCAATATCTCATTCATGACATCTTTCAAAGGATTCACTAATTGCTCACTTAATTTTTTGTAATATTTTGCCGTCATTACATCTGGGCCTGGAGACTTGCCATGTTTTGACTCTTTTATTGCTTCCAGCAGTTTTTGCACTATTATTTGGGTATTTAAAATTTTCATTTGTTCTTCTTTTATATGTGGTATGTTACTACTTCTAATATATTCTTCTATCTTAAAGATTTTTTCTTTCCCTTGCCTATACAAATCTGAAAAATATTTTACAAATCCTACTCTTATTTCTTTCAATTTGTCTGTGATCTTCCCATTTAAATTAATTTTATTTATGGAGTTCCTCTGCTCACTTTTCTTTAACTACCAAGCTAGCAGTTTTCCCGGTTTGTTTGCATGCTCAAAGTATTTTTGTTTCACTCTTTTTATTTTCCAACTAATTTCCTCATTAATTATCATTGAGTATTGGGTTTGTAAGGTTTTAATTACCTGTTTCACTGCCTCTTTGTTTGCTTTATTTGACAATTCACACTTAGTAATTCCCTGTCTATTGACATCAGGCAGGCGCCTTCACTGGACTCCCAGTTCAAATCCCTGCTGATTCTCAGATAATATCAGTGCTCATAACTAAGTACAACACATTTGACTGATGAGCATTTCCTTGAGCTTGTTTGAATTTTGATGACAGACATCAGTGATAAATTGCTGTAACTGCATTTGATTGACTCTCAAAGGCAGTATGAACGCAGGTCCTCCTTTGGGGCTTTCAGCCGGCATCTTGTTGCAGATGGGCCATGGGCCTGATCCAGGCAGCTCTTCTAGTGTCTACTACTGTGAGACATATTACCCTAAGAAATGATGAAAACACTTACTATATCCTAATATCCCCAAACAATGATAAAAACAGTTATCATTCCTTGAGCACCTGATCCTACCACCTCAGATGTTAATATCTAATTTTATTACAAAGAGGAAAGTCTCTAAATAATTTTTAAAACACCTATGTATAGATACAGGTGCATGCCATCATGTGCATCCTTCTGCGCATTGTATTAAAAAAGGATATAGAGAGATGTTTGCAGACTCTTCATTTGCTTTGCAATAAAGTACCTTCAGAGGTACTGAGGCCAGAGGGCTTGTCATCTAGCATAACTTAAGATGCATCAGCACAGCTCCTTGGAATGAACAAATATCATGAAAATATGTTGAAAATAAGATACCAGCTGAACTTGCTGAAACCAGACAAATCTAGGAAATTACTTGAGGTCAATTGAATGCTCCTTGGCAGAATAAGAATGATACCTCTCTCAAAGCACAAGCTCTGCTGGAGGAGAATGAATGTGTTGCATATGCAAAAAATGACACTTTTGTTACATTGGCAGCACAAGAATTGTCCCAGAATGCCATGGCTGTGTGATAAGAACAGATTTCAAGCACAAGTCTCCAAAGATTTTTCTGCAGTTATATATGAGTGTGTTCTGCAAAGGGTTAATTGATGTCAGTAGGAGCCTGGATGAAAAACTCTGCCCATGTAAAGCTGGCATATCAAGTGCAGGATTCCAAGCCAGTCAGGAACATCACATAACTCAGCTGATAGTGCAGCCTGACTCTCATTCTCTAGTGACCCTGTTGATGAAAGCCTCCTGAAAGTCTGCAGCTAAAATGATAGTTTTGGATGGAGCCATTCATGAACAATACATTTGCATTAGAGATCCTCCAGCAGATGGAAACATAACTTCCTATGAGTCGTCAACAGGCTCATCACAGCTATCTGCCAATCACCCATTCCCACCACCCTTCTGAGTAATACCCCTCCCCACCTTCTCACTATATAGAAGGATCTGGCAACTTCTGTTTCAGTGTATCTGAAGAAGTGTGCATGCACACGAAAGCTCATACCAAGAACTAACTTAGTTGGTCTTTAAGGTGCTACTTTTTTTTTGTTTTTCCTATGTGCAGGCTCCCAAAAGCCCTTTCCGACCTTTTCTGCCTTTGCACTGAGTGTTCCATTTGGGAAAAGCTTTTTGGGAGCATGAGAATGTCTACCAATCCTCAATCTCGATATGAAAAAGACAATTAGAGGAAGGTAGAATGACATACCCAGGACCATGCAGAAATAATGTATAAAAATCCCATGTAAAATCTGTATTTTGGACCGAAACCACTTAAAGCAGACCAGGGTCTAAGAGCAAACACAAGCTGTGTCCCTGCTCCTTCAAGAATAATGTCCCCTTGTGTTTTTGGTCCACCAACCAACAACACTTCTGCCCTGCCTGGATTCAGCTTCAATTTGTGAGCATTCATAACAGCAGCACAGACTGAAGAGATTTGTCATTGCTGGTGGAGGCAAAATAAGAGCCACGTTGGTTGGTCTCAGCATACTGATGGAATGGTATGTTACATCCACCATGGTAAAATGTATTTCAGCCCACAGGTAGTTCGGTAAAAGTTCTTACCCTATGCTTATACTTTGTGTTTATATAGTACCTGCTTTGAATCCAGATCATATAACACTCCAAGTTGGGTGACCTGACATCAGCCAGTAGCACAAACAAAAACCTCTTCCCATTTGGATGTTGGGAGCATTGTATTTCTTCCCTGGGTGCTAATAGCAGAACTTTATGGGGGAAGAATCCACTGAGATGAGGATAAGATTCCTGTACCCATAAAATGTTCCAGACTGGAATGATTTCCGATAAGTAAATTCACTTGCCACCAACCACCTGTCTGTCAGAACTGTTTCGCCTTTCCTCACCGTTCCTCACACATTGCACCTGCAAGCCTAACAACTTGGGATGGTAAGAGCAGGGGAGGATCTACGTACTATGAAACAAATGAAGCTTAATGTTCTGGGCTCCTAATCCTGGAAGGGCCCCAGAAGCAACTATGGTCCACATTGCTTTAAAAAAGTGCATTATGCATGCATGTAACATTTCCCTAATTCTCACCTTTCACTATAACTTGAAAACGATAAGGCATAGGAAATTTCTATTCACACCAGCAACTTTGACATGTGAGATAACCCACCGCACCTGATGGTTGAAGTGGGAATCAAAGGCCATTGAAGGTGGAAGGGGAAAGCTTTGACTTACACCAGGTGGGTGCAGAGCCCAGGAGACTGCCGTGGGCTGCCCCTGACATTTCCTCCCTGGGGTGAGAAGAGACCAGCAGCTGTGGAGGTGACAGTGGGCTGGAAGCCAAGGAGCTGGCAAACCCAGCAGCAGCAGTGAGAAATGCACTCCTTGGAGGCTGGATCTGCTGGCCCTGTCGCCTGCCTTTGCCTCCTGGGCTGGCCAGTCCCGTTTTAAAGCAACACAGCAAGATTAGTGACTGCTGATCATCTTGATTGTGACACACATAGTTAGAGCCTCAGTAGGAACTCCCAAAATTTGTTTGTAACGTCAACTGTGTGCAACATTTTTGGCAGCCTCCTTACATAAAACAAAGATTTACCCTCAGGGATTTACCCACAAACTCATTAACCTCAGAAGAAAAGAACCAACCTATAACTGGGCTCTGATTTCTAGAAACACACATCACGTTTAAAGAAATGAAACATGGGATAACTAGCTATTAATAGCAGAAAGAGCTGCCTAAGAGATTGCAATCTCTCCTTTGACTGTATAGCAGAATAAGAAGAAAATAACAGCATGTACTGACCACACAGTTCAGTCTGTCATGAAAATGAACAATTCAGAGGTAAATGTCGCTTGATCCCAGCGTTTGAAGGGTTTGGTTTCACCGAAGCTGTGAAGGAAGCTGACAGGCATTTGTCTGAGTCTCAGCTTCCTGACAGATTTCCGGCAATGAAGGGCAACATGTGCAGCAGCGAACACAGCCCCAAACTACTCCAGTGCCAGAAAGTAACAAAAAGAGGGAGGCAGAAGTTGGAAAGCAAAAAAATTATAATATAAAGGGAAATGATATGGGAGCAGAATTAAACTTCCCTTTCTATTCTTACCCATGTGGACTCCGTGTCAGAGAAAAAAGGCAATGCAGCAAACAGAAATATATATATTTATTAATAATCGCTCCAAGCTACAAAAAAATTACCGTATTTTTTGCTCTATAAGACTCACTTTTCCCCTCCTAAATAGTAAGGGGAAATGTGTGTGCGTCTTATGGAGCGAATGCAGGCTGTGCAGCTATCACAGAAGCCAGAACAGCAAGAGGGATTGCTGCTTTCACTGCGCAGCAATCCCTCTTGCTGTTCTGGCTTCTGAGATTCAGAATATTTTTTTCCTTGTTTTCCTCCTCCAAAAACTAGGTGCGTCTTGTGGTCTGGTGCGTCTTATAGAGCGAAAAATACGGTAATTCAGAAGATATCAGGTGTGAGGTGTCTGCTCCTCTCATTATGCAGAGCATGACCAGCTGCAAAATTCATAGGTTTATTTGGATTCCACTTACAGCAGTATGGAAAAGGAATAACATTGAAGTTTATGGAGCTATATGAAAGTCAAAAGAGAGAAAGTTGGGGGGGGGATGAAGGCGTCTAGCAGAAATAAAGGATCTATTTTTATTTTTATTATTAATTAAGTCAGATCTCCTTTAAATTGCAACCAGTGAAGGCAGTGAATGTCCTGTATGAGTGTCTGGAGGTGGTTGGAGGGTGGATGGCAAGTAATGGATACTGACAAGACAAAAGACTACTTTTAGGAGGACAGGGGGTGGGCAGGTGTGGGGGACTCCCTGGTTCTAAATGCAGTAACTGTGACCCTGAAGGACTGGGTGTGCAGCCTGGAAGTAATTTTGGACTCATAGCTGTCCATGGCCTGGGGACTGGGAGTGGCTGCCAGAACCATTTAACACCGGTCCTAAAGGATCTTCACTGGCTCCCAGTGTTTCTGAGCACACCAGTGTTGGTGCTGACCTTTGAAGTCCTAAATGGCCTTGGCCCAGTATACCTGAAGTAGTGTCTCCACCTCCAAGGGCCTTCTGGCAGTTCCCTCCCTGTGAGAAGTGAGATTACAGGGAACCATACAAGAGGGCCTTCTTGGTAGTGGTGCCCGCCCTGTGGAATGCCCTCCCATCGGATGTCAAGGAAATAAACTATTTGACTTTTAGAAAACATCTGAAGGCAGCCCTGTTTAGGGAAGTTATTAATGACTGATGTTTGATCGTGTTTCTAATATTCTGTTGGAAGCTGCCCAGAGTGGCTGGGGAGGCCTGGCCAGATGGATGGGGTATAAGTAATAAATTATTATTATTATTAGTAGTAGTAGTAGTAGTAGCAGCAGCAGCAGCTGCAGTAGTAGTATACAGCACAAGGTGCATCAACTGGTGCACTGAACAGGACTGATGGAAGAAGATTTGAATACTTTGTATGGTCTTATGTTCTTCCCTCATCTCCTCTGACAGAAAAGACCTCCCTAAGGGTCATTGTGTTGCAGGTGTACAGAAACATATTCAAGGATTAAAGTCAGCTGGAAGTAAAGATTATCAGGTCCTGATGCATCACCAATTGCGGTTGCATCGGGGCGGCGGCATGCAAGTTACAACTGCGTACCATAAATTTCTTAGAGTGTGCCATTTGCATGAAAGCCTGCTGTTCTCACACACAGTCCTGACTAGGGATGGTGAACAGATTTATAAAAAGTAAGCTCAAAACATTCTTGCACATTCACAAACAGACCAATTTCCCCCTGCACAGGGAAGATCTTGTGAACAGCCTGTGATACCAAAAACTTTTAAGACCAAACTTACTGACATCCAGGTAGGTGGTTGCAGGATTGGTCTCATCCCTGCAGCTCAGCTTTAGGAAGGGAAGATTGCTAGAGGCACGAGGCAGTTTGGGTACTGTTTTTGTGGAGCTAATGCAGAAATTGGAAGACTTTGGAGCATTGCTATCGAATGAGCCGAGAAACCCCAGATTATACCTTATCACCCACAGAAGAATTAACTGTGGATTATATGTTAACAGAACATGCCTGAATATGATGGAAACACTCAGCACAGAGTGAAAGAGCAACTGGAAGCAGAGTATAGGTTGACTGGTTCATGCTTATGGCTGCATAAGAAATGATGCTACGAGAACTGCTCTGTATTATATGGTGTTTGAGAAAGATGCAAAGCTGTCCAAAGACATTTGTTTTGGGGTGACTCCAGCTGGCAGTGGTTCTGAGACTTGCAGTATGTGGAAGAATGGAAACAACTTGAGAAAGCAGATCACTTGGCTAGGGAAGCAACTAGGAAATGTACAGAAGAAGACACAGTTTGACAGAAGCAAGAATTGCTTTCTGGAGTCTGTCAAAAAGAAAGATGGCATTTAAAGGGAAGAGCAGATCAAGAAACAGATGGAAGTCAGAGCCATATACGGCAGCAATGAAATTACTTGAAATTCCAGTATATATATTTTGGTGGGAGAAGGGCAGACAGGATCTGAGAATTCTTCATAGAAATAATACATTGCCTATAGGACAGTGTGTTAGGCTGCCAGGAAATGAGTCAGTGAAGGAGACAACAACTAGGTGGGAAGCAAAGAATCCGTCATCTGTGCCATCTTCTAATATCCAATCTTTGTCCAAGCAGGAGACAATAGATGACTTGCTGTTTGACTGTGATTCAGATGACTGTGAAATAACCACCTTTGCAAAACCAAGGATAACAAGTGAGCCAAGGTCACTGGAGAGGAGGGCAGGTACAGCATGAACAAGCAGAGGAGCGGCTTCACAGATCCAGGAACAGTTTTCCTCCTAATGGAGGCTGAGAGTGGAGCAGAGAGAGGGCCATGGCTTGGGGGTGCAGCCCGTGCTTTGCATACAAAAGGTCCCCAGTTTCATCCCCAGTCTCTCCAGGTATGGCTGGTGGAGATCCTCTCTGCTGCCAGGCAGTGCAGGTAATACTGAACTATATGGACCAGTGATACAACTCAGTAGGCTGCATTTCCTCTGTTCCCGATTCCTTGTTAAAACCATCTACTTTCATAGGAAGGACTGCCTGACTTCTCAATGGATAGGCTTATAAATGTTGCGGATGAAGCCATTTCTGTGTAAGAAAACTAACCTACTAATTGCAACAACAGAAAAAGGAAATATGTCTGTTTTGTGCAACATGACAACATGCTATATTTGCTGTGTTGTGCACAGTCTAGTGGGACATCAAACTTTAAAGGGGCGGAGGAGAATGTATCCCAAAGGCAAAAGAGGACCCACTTTCCCAAGGGAGGAGGTGAAGATTCTGAGGCAGCAATGAAGGAAATGAATGTCTTTCTGTTTAAATGTTATGTTTACTGACTTTCCCTTTTTCTAATAATTATTTTTTAAACAAACAAACAAACAAAACAGAAGCCTTTTCTTTTACACCGGAATAGAATTACTGGGTAGTTGAGAAAAAGATCCCAGGCTCCTGTTTATCCTGAAGAAGCAATAGCAGGTAAGCTGGGCTTGGCGACTTGGCTCCCCTATTTTCATTTGCAGAATTATAGGACTAATAATTTAAGTTGGTGATATCTCTTCACTTGTGCATAAGAAGCAGGGCTGAAACAGGGCTGAATTAACGATCTCTAGGTTATTGATATATATAAAAAAACAGATATCAAGGCCTATGATTGATTAGCTCTATTGGAAGGAATTCTGTCTTGCCTTTTGACAGCTTATTTGATTGTTCCAATCTAATCATTCAGGTCTTTCTTAAAATCATTTTATATGCAATTACATTTCCCTTTTGCAGACTAAGCCTAGTACTTCTTGTTCTGCCCTTATCAACTAGGGGAATAATTGCTCCCCATTGCATTTAAAACAGTCATTCATAGATACGAGGACAATCTTTCCTTTCAATTTTCTCTGGCCTAAGAGTATTCACATGCCAGTTCACTTAACCTCTTCTTCCCCGCATGTCTTGGTTTCAAACCTTTTAATGTCATTTATCTCGATTTTTTAAAGTGATGCCCAAGCCTGAAGTTAGAATTTTAATCTAGGGCTTACTAATTTTGCTACTGAGTAACGCGTCATTCTCTTGAAAGCAGGGAAAATACACATTTTTATCACTTTCCAAGGCACCTGTATGAGATGCACCATAAGGACCTGGAATAAAGACTATGACAGTCTTTATCCCAAGGAAAAACCAAAGTGTGATTAGTTGTTTTTCCTAGGGCTAAGAGATTAGGCTCTCACCAGGGACCTGGTGAGAAGGTGGCCCAGATTTTTTGTGTTGGCTGCAGATCTCCTTCTGTCTCTGCTGTTATAAACCTTTCTTTTTTGCTTTGCCCTACTCCAATGATGTGAGCGTTCCAATGAGACCCCAACTACCCACTACCTTAATTTCCCAGAGACACTTGTTTCAGTTTGGGTGGAGGACCCCATCTTGCCGGCACCCCGTTGTTCAGTGTTAAGCCCTGACAACTAGAGTGTTTCTTCCCTCTCTGATATGGATCCTAAATTTGAATCTACAAATCATACACGTTAAAGAATAGCATATGCACATATTATGCAGATTTCTGTCTTGGTCTTGTGCTGCAAGTATTTCAAGTGCTTAGCAACATCCCTGTGATCACCAGAGTCAGGAGTGATTTCCATGAAGCATGAAGCAGTCATGGGGAGGGGCAGCATGACTCCTCTCGGCTCTATTTTTCTGTTGACTGGCACCCACGGCCCTTTATAGCAATTCAAAGCCAGCAAGCTCTGATGCACAGGATCACACCTGTAGTGTCCTGTTCTGCACCATAAGTAGACTGCATGAGACATATCACTCCTTCTTTCTTTCTTTCTTTCTTTCTTTCTTTCTTTCTTTTGTATTATTTCTATTGCACTCACATACCATGTTTGCTTTTGTTAGCTGCCTTGCGGAAATAATAAAGATAAGTATGCTTTCATTTGTGTCCCATAAAATTGTAGTCTAAATTTCACTATATGATATTTATCCTGGCATTTAATTCACCCGTCAAAGAGTGGAACTATTACTTCCTAACTTTTCCACTCCAATTCATCTGTTCATTAGAATCATTCCAGTTTCAGCCTTTGCCTCTTTGCACCTTCTAGTCCACCCAACTCTTAGCCATTCATCAGAGATCTGATTAAAGAGTGGGGCTTGTATTATGAACGTTGCTAATAAAGTGCTTGCATCAAAGTGGGAGTTAGCAGCAGCAGTGCTGGTCGGAGATTGCCCACTTGGGGAACCTCCTCAACCCCTCCCTGGCCATTTGACACAGAACCACACATAATTACTCTCTCTGTGTGTTGGAGCTCACAGTCAAATAACTACCTAATGCAGAGCAAGGGCTTCCCTTTAATCTGTCTTGCTTCCATTTCTTTTGTGCACCAAACTGAATGAAATCCTTATCAAAGCCGAGATACACTTCTGTGAGTGCATTTCTTGGCCTTGAACTATGAAATAGTTCCCTCTTTTTTTCTTTCTTTTTTTTGCAATATTTGGCCCAGTTCTCCTCATCAATTTATTTTATTTATGTCAAAAATCAATACCGTATTTCTTGCAATGGTTGCTGAGCCCCTTGTGATGCACTTGTCTTGCAAAAGCAAAGGGTAAATGGCCCGCATAAGAGGGAGCGGAGATGGCATGACTGTACTCACAGAACACCACGGAACGCCCTCCCCCATGACAGAAACTTGCGCTTGAACTTTCCCTCTGTAGCCAATTCTGCACAGATATTTTGGATTGCATTCACCAAGGCTTTACTCAGAGTAGACACACCAAAATTAATGGGTCAACTTAGTCATGTTTATCAATTTTAATGGGTCTCCTCAGAGTAAAACTTAGTTGAATGCCACCCCATCAGCCAAATGGCAAGAGACAGTTCAGGTGCCCTGCGATGACTCTTGACCATTTTGCCAATTGTTCCACATCCTGTGTTTTGCTTTGCTTTAGATATTCTGTTTTGATGCCACATAAGGTTTGCCCAGCTTTCCATGACAGAGCTGTGTGTGACAAAATGAGAAGACCTGGACTCTTCAGGAATCAGTGGATGAGTGTTGTTTAGGCCTGGTCTACATAAGCCATAGGGACGCGGGTGGCGCAGTGGGTTAAACCACAGTGCCTAGGGCTTGCCGATCAGAAGGTGGGCGGTTCGAACCCCCACGACGGGGTGAGCTCCCATTGCTCGGTCCCTGCTCCTGCCAACCCAGCAGTTCGAAAGCACGTCAAAGTGGAAGTAGATAAATAGGTACCGCTCCGGTGGGAAGGTAAACGGCATTTCCGTGCGCTGCTCTGGTTCGCCAGAAGCGGCTTAGTCACATGACCCGGAAGCTGTACGCTGGCTCCCTTGGCCAATAAAGCGAGATGAGCGCCACAACCCCAGAGTCGGTCGTGACAGGACCTAATGGTCAGGGGTCCCTTTACCTTTACTTTACATAAGCCATAAAAACTGTTCCTGGACCCAGTATAGAGATAGGTGGCAGTTGAGCAGGTTGCACAATTTACGTATAAAAGCTGTCCTACACACAGTGCAGCCATTGCCAAGTGCCCCCCTTAAAATTTGGGAGCCACTGCTCTGTGTGCCATGGGCTGGCTGGATGCAGTGGAGTGGTGGGAGTCACCAGCTGGGAAACCCCCAAGGGAAGAAGGCTCAGAGCCCAGGAAGTGGTGGTGGGATGGCGGTGGGTAGTTAGAGGGAGAAGAGGGAGCAGACTTGGAGGAGGAGGTGTCAGAAGCTGAAGAAGTAACAGGGTTTAGTGAGCAGGAAGAGGCAGAGAGCAGTCCAGAATCAGAGGCAGAAGGAAGAAGGAAGAAAGGATGAAGGCCAAGAGGCAGAGATGAGGCAGGCTGCTGAAGAAGCCAGGTGGTCTCTCCCTCCTCTGCGGCAAGCTCCCAGGACCAGAGGTATGAAGAGGGAGGAGCAGAGGCAGCCACGCTGGAGGGGTCTCAAATTGCTTGGGAAGGACACTGGGGAGGAGGGGAGATTTAGGCTGCTGTGGGAAGGTGAGGATCTTCAGCAGGCATAGGCAAACTTGGCCCTCCAGATGTTTTGGAACTACAACTCCCATCATCCCTAGCTAACAGGACCAGTGGTCAGGGATGATGGGAATTGTAATCTCAAAACATCTGGAGGGCCAAGTTTGCCTATGCCTGATCTTCAGCCTCCACACCCACCTCACAGGGGCAAGACCGACCGAGAAGAATTGCTGTGCTCATTAGGCCTGGCTGCCCTGAGCAGGCACTGCTTCTTCTATTAGAGAGTGAACTTCAAATACTCTGTGTAATTTATTGCTGGCTGGCTCGCTGACACTATGTGATAACAGGCTACAGAGTGTTTATTAGAACTATACCGGTGTTAAATGTTTGCCCACTTAGCTATTTGCCACAACATGAGCACATTTTCTACAGTTGAACAAATGACTGAAAAGATGTTCACTTCATCAAATGTTCTTGTTGTTTTGATGTTGCTTGATGCCCTTTCATTCTCCTTGCTGCTACATTTTCTACACCATGTAATTTACATGGGTTTTTAAAATGAATTGTATTTTATGCATTGTAACTTGGCTGTTATTTTTATTGATTATCATTTAGTAATGATTTATTGTGATTGTTGACAGTGAAATTCTTGTTGATATTTTGAGAGTTAACTTTATTCTGTATTATTGTATTGTGATGGATTACTGAATATTACTTTATTTTATATAAGCTGCTTATTTTAAGTCATATATTTTATTATGGCTTATTTGTTTTGGATCAGATTGTTGTGTGACATTTGTTTCATATTTTGTTGATTCTTTAGCTTGTAGACCACTTTGTGTATAGAATTAGGGAAAGGCAGTATGCAAATTAAAAGCCGTGATGATTTCTCTTGCCCATCCTCATTTCCCTCAGCCTTGATTGCTGTGACAACCTTTTTTTTAGTTGTAGAATCATGACAACACCAGCAACATGCCATTGGTCACCCAGCCAACTGTATCATATGGCATACCTTCCAACATGGGGTATGCCTTCCAGTCCAGTGCTCTGGTGATTGTCTTCAGGGTAACCTCAGAGTGCTGGGAGGAAGGCACTTTGGCGAGACCCTGAGGACGAGTGCCAGAGCACTTCGATTCTGGGATCAAAGCAGAAGTTGGGATTGTCTTCTGTGATCTGGGACACTTGCGGGGTATGAGATGGTGGGGAAGACTAGGAAAGCAGAGGAAGGAACAAGGCGAGTATGCCTGAAACCCAAGAAAGTGGAGGAGACTTCAACATTCCTGAAGCAAGGCAAGTTGTTTCAGCTAAGCTCTAATTATAAACGCTCTTTCCCTGATATGAATCAGGGACCTAGCATCTCTTGTTGCAACTCGAATGTGCACGTCATGTATAGGAGCCAAGCTATACGTAGATAAGCTCTAATCTTTTCAAGTGTTATCTGATGTTTGCACTACGAGGCTCATTAGGAAGTTCATTCCTGGAAGAGTGAGCTCTCGATCAAGCTTCAAGTTGCAAATAAACAGGGCGCCTAATCAGTCAATCAGATCTTTTGTTTCCCTGGCCTTTGTAAAGCATGGTAGTTTTGTACCCTAAGCAAGTTATCTATGAACCACATCGACATTTCCAGATCTTTTAGCATTGTTAGAGGTTTCTACAAATTCCCAGCCCTTCCAGGGACTTGCCCTCGAAATAAGTCATAGCCTCTCCAACAGCAATGGCCAAAAGAGCATTTAACTAAGGGAATAGCCTTTGATCAAAATAAATGGTTTATTTCCTTCAAAAAGAAAACTAATTGACAGTTTCTAAAATGCCTTAAATGAACAGGTGACCCTGGGAAGTGCTTTTCTAGTTAAAAATCATGACTTTTCTAAAGCAAATACATGGAGAAATATGATGGTGATGATGATGATGATGATGATGTAATATTCATGTAATTAGAGGCATATTCAAAACCATTGGCTTAGTTTTTCTCCAATTTCTGTGGTTAATTTCTGGTGTAAGTGTGTTCCTCCTGTTCCAGCTGTTCTACTGGCAGTTCTTAACCAGCAGAACACACCAAATTCACCTAAAATGTGTACTTCAGGCCAGGAGTAGAGAGCTGGATCCAACTAGCAGGTCAGATCCTTCTCCCCATTGGCATTTGTGGGTGGGGCTGTCAACCTGTCAATGACCTGATGTAATAATGATGTCAGGTGACCCATTTTTGCCTCAAGCTTTAAATTAAAGCACGTGCGGTTTGTGGTGCTTCGAAGCCTTGCAATCTCTGAAGGCTTGCAAAAAACTGTATGTGGCACTATACACAGGGCTTTACACCAATCAGCTCATCTGCGATGGCTGCAAATCCAATTTTTTTGTCTGCCTATGTCTTTACCTGTGCCATACAAGTGTTTGACAGGTGACTTCTGCAAATAGGGAGCCCTGGGGGGCTTAGTTGGGTCCACATGCCAGAGGTTTGCCACTGCTGCTTCATTGCCCATGTCCACTCTGTTTGTGTGAGTTCATTAAAGATTTTTTAACAGTGTTTGGTTTCATCAGAATGAAGAAGTCTGTTTAATTGACCCTGAAATGCTACAGGTTGGGACTGAAGTAAACTTTCTGTGCCATCTGAATTTGGTTATCATCACGATATTGCTACAGCAGATGTGATATGATCTGTAAGAGAGAAGCTGGTAATTTTCTTTTAGGAGAAAAAACATACTTTGGAATACAAATCATCAGTGTTGAAAGTTATTTGTGTTATTCTTCTCCACCAGTCCTCCCCCTTTGCAGAAGAAATTATAATACTGCACTGTTTTTCTGAACAAATAACAAGACCTCTGGCACTTAGCTGCTCTCAGGTATATTTCATGGTTCTCCCACTACATCTTAATTATACTGCATGCCACTGGCTCATAGAAATAGTGTTATGTAGCTTTGTATCATGAAATAAAACTTAGCAACATCTTCTGCTTCAGTGTCACTCACCAAACGACTATGATATAGCACTTTGACAACCAGCCCCCACCCCAAACCCAGGACAAAGTGGTGCAGAACGCAGCCTTAGTGCTAATTGATGGCTTTACTAAGAGAGGAAATGCTGGCATGGATTTACTGTCATCTCTGCAACCTTGTGCAGACGCAGCATCCGCTGCATTCCATTTTTAACTGTGGTTATCAAAGATATTTTGGGGTTCAAAAGCACTGATCTGCTTTTTCTAACTTTTCTAAAGGTTTACCAGAGACTGTTCACATATTGAAATTACATTTTTTCTTTCAGTTGATAGGGTTAGAGGAGACTATGATCCTTTAAGATACTTGGCCACATTGAGAAATTTTGTTTCTGTTATTCCCTGGCGCCCGGAATGCACCACAGATGTGTAACTGCCTCTAGGGTATCTGTGGAGAGTGAGGTGTTCAGCCTAATTACTGGGCTTGAGAAGCAGTGAGAGCAGTGAGAGGGCCCAATCCATGGTTTCAAAAGGCAAGTGGAGGCCTTTGGATTTTGTCAAAACTTGTGGTGCTAAGATGAGTTCTCCACTGCTGATTGTGTTTGTTTTTATATGTACTTTGAATGGGTACTGATTTACTTTTTATGGATTTTCAAGTACCATCTTGAGTATCTTAGTGGAAAGAAAAGAAGAAGAAAACCTTGTTTGTTGTATATGCTCATTTAATCTAGTTACACTCAGACAGAGCTGAGACATTTTCTCCTTTATGAGTTGTGATTATCTACAGCAAATTTTGAGAGCTATGATATCACTTGAATATTTGCCTGATCTCTGACTTCTGTTAACAGCTTGCTTCTACTATAAATCATATATCCTTTGGCTGGCAGTGTTTCCAGAGGTCCAAAGCACACATGTCTTAGTAGAAAGCTTATGTTGTAGATGAGAGAAAAGCAATGCTTAGATGCCATCTGGTCTCCTTTTCCCAGCAAAATCCCCCTGGCATCTATCTAATCTTTGCTAAGTGTTATCTGATACCTGCACAACTCAGCAGGTCTGGACTCATTGGGAAGTTCATTTCAGAAAGTGAAATCTGCAGCCCTTCTCTGTCAAGCAGCACATGGTAAATAACTACAAACCGTGCTGCTAATCTGTCAATCAGATCTTTCACTTTTTAAAGGCTGAGATCTTTTTGAAAAACCATAACTTTTTAACAACCTGAGCAAGCTGTCTGTAAACTGTGTTGGTAAGAAGGGGACGACAGAGGACGAGATGGTTGGACAGTGTTCTCGAAGCTACAAACATGAGTCTGACCAAAGTGCGGGAGGCAGTGGAAGACAGGAGTGCCTGGCGTGCTCTGGTCCAGGGGGTCACAAAGAGTCGGACACGACTAAACAACTAAAGAACAACAACAACAACAACATAGCTTACAAAGTCCCAGTGCAATTGGTATACGGTAATTTCCTTTCATTAAATATTTTAAACATAAAAAACCAATGAATTAAAAATTGAAACTTCTAAAGTGCCTAAGATGAAGGTATATAATTTAGTTGGCTTCCTGTACTTTGCAGCTGGTTCCCAGATGGATGTCTTGCTGAAACTATATGTGTGAAACAATTAATGGAAGACCTTTATCCTAAGGTGTGGAAGGTTTGCCCAGGTCCACAGATCATGTTGTTGAATAGAGCAGCCTGGAGACTAGAGTAGCTGATGCTTCTTTTTCAAAATCACGTTCAAAATATTTTGTTAGCAAAATAAAGAAATTATTGTCCTTTTAAAATAAGCAAGGACTTGCATTGGCTATATATATATGTGTGTGTGTGTGTGTGTGTGTGTGTGTGCCATGTCTTCTGACATGGAACTGTGGCCTTCACAAAACATCTACATCTTACAGGGGTAACAGAAACATTATTTGATGATGCTTAAGGCTAGAATTGCCACCTAAATGGAAATAATAATAATACAATAACTGAAACCCAAAGGGAATTGTAGGTTCTTTCTCAAGCAAAACAAACAAAAAACGCTGAGGAATTTTGAACAGTTTTATAAGACTCCTGGAAGAAGTCATTTGCTCAGTATTCTTCTACACCCCCCCCAAAAAACCCTGTGTGGTACCACCTGAGAAGGTAGAAAGAGGATCATATAATCACAGGACAAACTCCCTACCTATGAGAAATCAGTATGTAAATTAACAGGGTTTTAATGTAGCCTTTTCCATGATATTCTCTTTGAACGGGTCACTTGCTTTTAATGTGGACAGCACCCAAATATCTGATTTCACCGGCATTCTGAACTGGCACATGTTTTATTAATCCGTAATGGATAAGTTCATCCTTACCTGGCACAGCATACAGCTCACGGCAACATGTGGAACCCAAGTGGGCCACCTGCAGCCCCTTGACACTGCCAGAACCTGCTCCATTTCCCCATCCAAGTGACTCTGCTGCTTCCATCTGAGCCTCACAAACTGCTTTTGTTTGATATGAAACAGGCTTCAAGTTGCATGAAAGGAGATTCTGACTAAACATCAGGAAGAACTTTCTGACAGTAAGAGCTGTTTGGCCGTGGAACGGACTACTACCAGAGGTTGTAGACTCTCCTTCCTTGGAGGGTTTTAAGCAGAGGTTGGATGGCCATCTGTCATGGATGCTTCAGCTGAGATTCCTGCATTGCAGGGGGTGGGACTAGATGGGCCTCTATACTTCTATGATTATATGAAATGTTCTCCCATTACCTCATCATACTTGTCAAGCACCATGCATTTAAAGCAGTATCACACTAAAAAGTCATGGCTTCTCCCTGCCCAAAAAATTTGGAGCTGCACAAGAGCTCCAAATCAGTTTTAATTGCACAACCCAAACTTGCTGTTTGTTACTGAATTCCTCCTGTAAATGGCAACAGTACAGAAGTGCCCTTATTATAGACTCTAGACTAAGTATTTGGAGAATTACAGGATTAGTGTAAACATTTTAATCCACCATACCAGAAACATGTTTTAATAATCAGCAAACCCAACGTTTTAAATTATTTCTGTGCACAACTCTCATTATGATTGACATGATAAAGGTCTTAGGTTTTTAATTTAGCACTACAACTTTTCCTCCAAAACAAATATGCGGTTATAATTAATTAACTTGCTACTATCTTTATGTCAAAACACTGAAGCAAGACATATGTCTTCTTCTGGTTCTTTTCAGAGTTTAAAAATACAGTGTATGCGTGGAACAAATTTAACATTATATGGCACTTGCTGCAATAGGCTTAAAAATGAATTGCTATGTAGCTGTTTTGGAAATGTGCTTTCATTTTAAATAAAAAATAAGACAAGTTTCTGTATTCAGAGCATCCTGAAAATAGGTTTCTGTTACTTTGTGCTTTGCAGATGCTAAATAGCTCTGATTGTATTTGAGGAGTGAGCAATTTATTTGTGGAGCTTGTTCCAAGCCATTTATTCATGGAAATGATTTATTGACACAAATATTATTAATACTTGCTTCAAAACCTATCATATAGTTCATTGTATGAAGGCAGGAAAGGAGGCTGGTTCTGGGGTTTGTGCAGAATTCCCAGGACAGGTAGGCAGGTCCAGCCCACCCAGGAAGCAAGGTGAGGTGACGGCCTCAGGCGGCAGAATCTACAGGGGCTGCAGATCCTGATGTAGATCTTTATTCCTTGCCTTGTTCCTGATTTATATCTTCGCTTACACCTCCCTCCCCAGTGGGAAGGGGGAATAACTAATTGTGGTTTCTTTCAGGTGCCAAAATGTCCTAGGCCAGCCCTGCCAGTAGGTATGTTCCACTCATGCGATTGATCCTTAGGCTTGCACACAGTTATTACGCCATGCATATAATATTTTGTGTGAACTGTGTGAAATGCATGTATACATTCAAAGCTGAGTTAGTATGAAACTCCTTTGAGAAATGTCACCAGACCTAAGGAAAATTTGGCTTCCCTCAGAATTCCTTAGATGTTTCATCTAAGGAAGATATTGCAAGTTTGCCTCAATTTTCAGACACTCGTAGGATACCCATCTAGCCATATAGGGCTTGCATACATGTAATCAATTCTCAAATAGATGGGAGAAAGCTTAAATGTCCTAAAGAGCCATCCAAACCCCTTTAC
This sequence comes from Podarcis raffonei, assembly GCF_027172205.1. NCBI lineage: Eukaryota > Metazoa > Chordata > Lepidosauria > Squamata > Lacertidae > Podarcis > Podarcis raffonei. The sequence goes on from NC_070605.1 coordinate 106,842,978, forward strand.
CCCCAACCAGGACATTGCCCTGCCCCCCCCAGGGCTGCAGTGAGCCACAGGCCACCCCACCCCCCTCTGTTAGTGGACAGAGCTGTGTGTGTCACATGGTCTAACCTACATCTGTGGCACCCCTCTTGCCACTTTCCCCCAGGATGATGAAAAACCATTAATGAGTACATAGGTGCGAATTCCCTGGGGTGTCCTGGGTGCCTGAGCACCCATAAAATTCCCCACAAAGGGGCCATGCACCCACAAATTTCAGTGCCAGGGCCATGCACACTGTGTGGCACCCACAGTCACAGGGCCAAGTTGGCACTCCTGATATGAGTACTCTTTGGGTTCAGTCTGCCACCAGCTACAAATCCACCTAACACATACCTTGCCCAGCCCACATTTTACCAGCTTCTCTGCAAGAATATAATGGGGGACTTATCCAAAGCCTTATTGAAATCAAGATACATTATGTCCACAGCATTCCCATGATCTACCAAGCTTGTCACTCCATAAAAAGAAAAAGAAATGAGACTTGTCTGACATGATTGTTTGTGAGGAACCCATGTTGGGTCTTAGTAATCAAAGCATCCTTTTCTAAATGCTTACAGACTGACGAATGATCTGTTTTAGGACCTTTCCTGGTATTGAAGTCAAGCTCACCAATCGGTAATTACCTGGTTCTTATTTTTTGCCCTGTTTGAAGATGGGGACATTTGCCTGCCTCCAGTCTGCAGGGTTCTCTTACCTGTTCTCCAATAATTCTCAGATTATAGACAGAGGCTCTGATCCACAAGCTTCTTTAGCACCCTTGGGCAAGCTCCTCCTCTGGCAAGCTGTAGGTGCAGGGAGTGGTACAGAGAATAAAAGGTAAAGGGACCCCTGACCATTAGGTCCAGTTGAGGACGACTCTGGGGTTGCGGCGCTCATCTTGCTTTATTGGCCGAGGGAGCCAGCATACAGCTTCCGGGTCACGTGGCCAGCATGACTAAGCAGTGCACGGAAATGCCATTTATCTTCCCACCGGAAAAGAACCAATTTATCTACTTGCACTTTGACGTGCTTTTGAACTGCTAGGTTGGCAGGAGCAGGGACCAAGCAATGGGAGCTCACCCCGTCACGGGGATTCAAACCGCCGACCTTCTGATCGGCAAGCCCTAGGCTCTGTGGTTTAGACCACAGCGCCACCCACTGCCTCAATCATGTCAGAGTTCATCCTTCAGTATGTACAGTACAGTGTAAATCTGTGGTGCACAGATTCAGTGTTGAGACTGAATGTCATGTTCGATCTGACGGAATCCTTGGCTTTGTACACAAACATAAAAGGGGTTTTGTCCCATTTATGTCGGCTCTTTGAAATGCCAACTTACCATTTCTTTTAGCCACATAGCTTACTCTGTTGGTTTTGCAGTGATTTGTAGTGCTCCATATGTTCTGAATTAGTGCTTTAGTTCCTGTTGCTGATTTTCTATTGGGGTTGGCTATCTATAGGGTTCATCAGTTGTAGTTCTAATAAAGAGATTCAGCTGCAAACAGTGACAAAGTGCTTTGTGTGTGTGTCAGGCTGGGGGAATTGGTACACTAACCTTTTTTATTGTGTTAGACTATTTCTTGACTATTATTTTTTGTTACCTGTAACAACATATATTTATTTGACATATTTACAAGCTACTACAAAATGAAGTATAAAAGAGTTTAATTTTTTTTAAAAAAGATACCTGCTTTTTACAGAGTCTTGCACATTAATTTCTAGCAGTGTGTGTGTGTGTGTGTGTCTGGTTAGGTATTGTTGGTATTTATTTCTTTAGATTTATATATCCTGCATCAAGGATACACAGGGGAAGGTAAACATGGATATTATGAAATTATTAAAAAGTGATTGTTCCCTCCACTGGAATCCATCCATCTGAAAGTAAAGAAGACGATGGAGGTGCAAAGAAAATGAAGGTGGGAATGCTTGGCATATAATGAGTAAGCCACTTGCCTGGGTGACCATTTGCCATGCATTCAACCACACACCTCTGCTCCATGTAGCAGGATGATACTGGCAAGCCAGCCAGCCATTGCCCTGGAAGGGAAAGAGTTCTGCTGGGGCAGTTTGATTGTCACTCTGTACAGATTCTCTGTTTTCTGATGCCAAGTGGTAAGGGAAAATGTGTTCCTTTCTTGTTTCTTCAGATTTCTGATGACACATCTAGGTGTGGCATCAGCATTTGACAGCATGCTCTGGATTTGCTAAGTGCTTTGTTACATGCGCACAATGGCAGCCTGCCACTTAAAATCAGGCATAAATCGGACAATGTTCATAGATTCACTTAATCGTGCTTCGAAGACAAAATGTATTGGACATAGCGCACCCCATGTTGTTCAGCAGTGCTATTAGCAATTCAGTGTGCAATATTTGTTTGATGCAAACTACTCAAAGCAGGAGATTATTTGGCCTCAGCATGTGCCTTTACACAATTCGTCTATAAAATCCCTTATTTTGTCAACCAAAGAGATTTGTAGGAAACTTTTCTCTGTATGCTGTAGTTAGCACCTTTCATATGGTTTGGTTCATGTCTGAACTGCTCTGGCTGGCTTTACATTATCACTTTGCTGCACATTCTAGTACACATCTGCACCTGATGTTGGCACAGTTCTTACTACTTTGCAGGATGACACAGATGTCAGGGAATGGTCAGAAGATGAGGACTGGGGAATGCATTCTATGGCAGACCAGCTTCTCTCTGATGGAGAGCTGGAGGGGGAAGAGTCACCTCCATTCTCCACAGCGTGTTCAGAAGGAGAGAGAGAGAGAGAGAGAGGAGCTGAACAACTTAGGAAGTAGTTAACCAGTTATGAGATAATGACAACAGAACAAGAAGGGAGGGGGCAGCTAGCTGAGACATCACTTGAGAGCGTGGCAGACCCCCCCCCCCCCGTCTCCAAACTCGGAGCAAAGGAGTCAGAGGGAGGGAGGAACTTCCTGTTGGTGTCCAAAATGCTGCAGAAGGAGGGAGGAGGGTTAGACTAGCCAACTTCCCTCCTTGTGGAGAGCTGTGTATTTGTGCTTGCAACATGATGCTGTAATAAAAGGACTACAAATCTATTAACTGCTCATTAATTCTTGTCTGTGAAGTTACCGAAGGGAGGACTCTCCACACCTGACAACAGATGACTAAGTGAACCTGAAGAAGTGATAGAGTTGATCCCAAGGTAGTCTGATCCTCTGAATGGATACTTAGTTAATGAGTGTCTGCATTCATCTTTCTCAAAAAATCACCACTGTTGGCTCCAGTCTTGACCAAAGGAGCTTACATTCAAGATTTGACTTATTTTTATTTTTATGCTTTCTCCATTTGTTCACATGAAATAATTCGGTGGGTAACTATTAACAACATTCTGAGCACAGAAAAGCACAAATAACAACATTCTGAACAGTGTAAAAACTGATGTACTCTCCCTCCAAGCACACCCTAACATGGCCCTGAGAGTGATTACTCACTTAATAGCAACATGAATCTTTAAAGTTCAGAACTGGGTGCTTCTCCCTTTACCAGCTTCTTTCTTGGCTTTTTTCTCAGGCACCTGCCTGCTCTTTACTCGAGTTTGTGCTGCTTCTACATTTCCTTTGCTGAACCTTTCTACATTTTTTGAAACCCATGAGGACAATTCAATAAAAGCAGCCCGAGACTCTTCTGCTTGCCCGTTGACACAAGTGAATGTGGCCAACACCACCAATCTCTTTGCACATTGCAAAATACAGATATGGAAAATCATGTTTTGCTTCCCCAGTTTGCATTTCCACATTGCCTTGATAGGACATTAATTTTATCTAGCACTATGTGAGGCTGTTTTATTATGCCTTCCTCGCTTTCATGTGATTTTGATGTAAGAATATGGACACATTGTTAGCATCAGGATTCCACCACCACCACTCTGTCTCTCTGTCCTTCAGTATTTGTGTGCTGGTACGGGGGGGGGGGGGTTACCGTGAGGCGTGGTCAAAGTCTGGTCCTAGGTCGAGGGTCTGGAGACTGTCCACCAAGGGGGAAGCTGGGTTCAAAGCAAAAGCCAGGCATGGTCGGGAACTCCAGAAAGACAGGTCTGGGTGCTGGCAGAAACAGGTTTCCAATGTCGTTGCTCCCGCAACCTGGGACCGGGCTGACTGGCCTTTATCTTCTCTGAGGCCAGGGGCGGTCCCGGCCCCCAGGTGACCCGCCTCTCTTGGCCTTAAGGCAAGCACTCCTCCTGAGAGAAACCAGTTCCCTCCGCCTCTCTGCCCTGAGCCTCTGCAGTTCAGGAGAGGCTGGAGGGTTACTGGACCTTCCCCTGACAGGGCTGGGAGAGGCGCACCTGCAGGCAATGGGTCCTCAATCACCTCCGGAGCCAGAGTGGATTCATCTGGTGTCTGCTCCTGAGGATCCGGCACAGGTGAAGCTTCAGAATCAAGGCCCTGCCCCAGCTCAGCCGGGCCTGGAGGCGGTGACTCCTGTGCAGGCTGGGATTCCTCTGGTTCAGCCTCTGAACCAGACTCCCAGGCCATCACAATTTGTCATGAATGAGCCAGCTCCCATGGATGGGTTGCATCAGGTGAAGAAAGCAGCCAGGAACAGAGAGGGTTAACTGCCAGGCAGGATAAGCACCAGCTAGGGCCAACTCCCCCGCCCCCTGGAATGCCAGTTGATAAAGGAATGGCTGGGAGCAGGCTAGAACACAGTCAAAGCTCGCCGGAAGCACAAACAGGTGGGAAAGAGTTAAGAGAAAGCCTCTCAGAGAATAGAGAAGAGGCGGGAGCTGACCCACTCAGTCCAAGGTCACAGCAAATGGGAGGGCTGCAAGATAGGAAGTGAAAAGTCCGTTGCTTCTGGTCACGCCGGAAGCAGTCTTCAGAAGGGTCATTGTGATTGATGATGCCAGGAGGCTGTGTGAGAGCCCTCCGGAACTATCTGTTGTTTTGACAACAAATCATCCTTTTTAATTAACTATGCTTGCTACATTATCAAACTTGGGAATGGACTCCTGACAGTATTGTTTAATGCTGGCTGCTCCAAGATTTTTTTTTCTTTGTAATTAATAAAACCCACAATCAAAGTTGGGGTTGTGGTTCTGATCCTAGATTAAATTCCTGCTGCCTACTGTGGTCCTAAAGTTCATTTGGAGAATAATTAAATTGAATTCTAAATCTCTAGACACTGAATTCCTCTCTCATTCCCTACTCTGGGCTTCCTTGCTTATTATCACCTTGCTTCCTCCCCTCCTGTGTTTGCTCAGCAGCCCCATCTTCTGGCTTCCCTTTTGCCTTTGTTCTCATGTTCTTTCTATTAGGGCCATTCCAGTGGGCTTGAAGCCTCCCTCCTCCCACTGAGCCCTGGAGACAGGAGTTAATTGGGAGATGGGAGGAGAGTGGAGGTCAGATCACTTAGGGCCATCACTGGTCTTTGCAATAATGTGAAGACGGCTCATGCCAGGCTGAAGCTTGCAAGCTGCATGCACAGTCCTCTTAATAATAATACCTATTTTACAGGCACTCTCACCCCTCCCCCTGGAGATTGGGACCCTCCCCTTGCCACCAGGGGGAGGGCAGGCAAAGCTGGAGACTTCTGGTCAGGCCTGGTTTTCTGGGAACCTGAGATACAGCTCTAATGTGGATTTTGGAATTTGTCTTGTGGGCCAACATGGTCCTTTTGCTTCGTATACTTTTAATAGTTCTGTTAGATGTAGCCACAGTTAAACTGTTCTGTTTTGCAACATGGCCTATTAAGTATTCACTACTTTTAAATTATGAGGCACATTCAAATCTCCCATTTTCAAGGAACTCAGACCTTCATCTCATACTGTAGGATCAAACTATGCATTTGTATCTACAGACAATTGAGCTAAAATTTCTCATTATCTCTTTTTTCCTAGGAAGACAATTTTTCTCTGAGCTGCTTGGTAGATTTCATTTCATGTGTCCTTCCTCCATTTGATCAATTCTTTGTTTTGGCTTTTTTCATGTTCTTTTCCCCTTAGTGATGGTGCTAGATGAATAAAGTTAACCTCTGGCTACTACTTTTCCTACATCCCCAAAGCGTCATTTTGGTTGATGTGGTCAAGTCAAAGGACAGTGAAATCAATGGCCGCTGTTCTAAATTCAGAAGAGTTTTATCGACAGGTGAATGTGGAACTGGGCAGATTGTTCAATTTCAGACTGCAATTACTTGAAGTACCTGGAAGACTCCCCCCCCCCACTATAGTTTAATGGAAGAAAGAAGTGCTGACCATGTAGAAAACTGACTAGGTTACTTCCCTACCTCCAAGAGAACAAACAAGTAGTGGTTTGTTGAGTTGGGGAAGGAAGCTAAAATTTTCAAAGCAGAGCAACACCCTAAATTTGAATTTGCATACCATGTAAGAAGAAAAGTTGCTTTTTTGTGGGACATTCATGTGGCCCATTTAGATCTGAATGCAATAAAATGGTACCTTGTGTTGCATAACCTCCAAGTTATGGAATCTTCAGGTTATGGCCATGGCAAACCCGGAAATGTATACTTCCGGGTTTCGCTGCTTGCGCATGAGCAGAAGCGCTCTGCGCACCCCATGTGTGTGCAGAAGTGGCACTTCTAGTTACGCATGGCACCCCAAAATGAATTAAATCCATAACCAGAGGTACCACTGTATAAATGTTGTATCCCATGATGCTTGCTCTCCATATTACCGTCTTTGTCCACGAATTCAAGGAAGCTTTACAAACACTGTGAGTACCATAAACTACCATATAACATAACAAGGATAAAACATCATAAAACCATCATATAACAAACAATAAAATATCACAACTATTCCAACCATAAAAACCAGGGCTGTGAGCATGAATCCATTTAAATGATACATCAATCAACTAAAGCTTTAGTTCATTAATTGTGAGGGGAAATTTAGAATGGCAGAATAGAGAGCTTTCTCTTTAATGCTACTGAACTAACTTGGTGGATGTTTTGTGAACATTTTGCGATCCTCAAAACAATTCCCCGCTTTGCCAGTTTTTAACATCTTTTACAAGTAGGTAGGTGTTGGGGTCTAACAGGTACAAGAGAAACAAAGAAACCTGTTATGTACTGAGATGAATCTTAGAACAATAGGATCCAGAATGCAGCAGTCTGATTGGTCTGCAGGAGCCACCCAATCCAGCTTCAGGTGGAAGTGATTGACCTACAAGAGCTGCCTGGAATTAGCCAATCACGCAGGACCCATTGTGTCAATAATGTATATATAGCTAGACGTTTTGGGGAAAACTTCATTCATTGCTACTATGAGCTGAATAAAGAGCATGAAATTCACACTTGACTCTGAGTATATTTCAACACCCCAGATGTAAAGTTCTCCCCAAAGTGCCCTTTTAATTCTGCTTTGGGGGAAATAGATGGCAGATTTAGATGTTGTTTGTGTTCTCCTCTAGACTGATTTTGATTTGTCACACTTTTTAAAAGCAAAAGCCACCCCCATTGGCTTAATGCTGATCATCGATGCAAAATGCTTTCAGTTGACAAGGATGCTGGCCAAGCCGTCTTCACTCCCTGATGTTGTAACCCCCGTTGCCTCAGTTGACAATTCCATTCTTCACTGAGAATTAGGATTGCACTGCCAGAAGCAATATATACCAAAAGCCGGCCAGCAGAAGGGGGATGAACCAAGGACCCCTGAAAAAGGAGTGAGTTTTTATCAAGAGCTTGATGTTATATATCTTGTAAAAGATTGCCGGAATTAGACTCGTTTGAGGCTGCAAAGCATGGGAAGAGATGTGTGCACATTGATGAAGAAGATCATTTTAAAAAGAATTATACAGCAGCTCAAATAAAAGTTCTCGAAGGTTCAGTGGACAATGGAGCTGCACTGGGAGAAAGGCAGCGGTAAACATTCGTGGCTGAAAATATGGTGAAAATACTCCCCCGTAGTTACGAAGATGACGGTTGACTTTGTTAGATTGTCTGCATATTCATGGTCATGCAGATCCTTGCTGCCAACCACTTAGTGTGCCTTGCCTGATGCTGAACTACCTGGAGCTTCTACCTTATCCCCACGGGAGAACTTTGCACATCGAGCATGAAGGTCTACAGGGGACTTCCAACTGCATTCAGCTCAATACACATAAGCCTCTGCATGATTGGGAACTTTGCATTTTCAGCATGCCGGCACTTATAAGGCCTGTTGAAAAACTCAGGATAGAGCACATGGGATGGAGATGTTGGGGGGTAAGGAGAGTACCCCTGCCCCCTACACACACTCCATGTGGCTTGAATGTCTGAATGCATTAGCTTGAGTGGAATGCACAAGTCCTTGCAGATGGGAAACAGCTGGGTGTTATTCAATGCCTCCTAGAGATGCCTTCTAGGTATGGAGGCGGAACTACGTTTTCTGCCAGAATAAGCCTTTGCAAGTGAGAGCTAGGGAAATCCTCCCCACGGCTAACGGACGTCTCCTCCTCTACCACATTTCTAAGTTAATGTGGATTGTAGCAAAGAAGTGAATTACTGTACATCCCATAAACATACCGGCTTAAAGCATCAGTTGTGATGGGCACAGTTCATTATTTACTTTCCTATTCAGATGGGGAAAAACGACAGCAACCCCCCTCAAAAATGGCTTCCACTGTCATTTCCTGACCAGCTCCATGCATTGGTGTGAGATGGTGACCTCACCTTTTGAACCAATGGGTGTCTTTTATAGCTAACTGCTCATTTAAAGGTGTGGGGGTTTTTTATGTGACATTTGTTTTTAAAACTGTGGATGCTAATTTTCCTGGAGTCATCAAACAAGCAACTTTGTATAGCACAGTAATTTTCTGTTTTTGCCTATCAAACTGCTTTATTGTCCTTTCAGTTCACCAAACTTTAGCGCCATGCCCCAGGAGGAAGAATTCAGCAAAGCAGACACACTTCAGAGCATAGCTACGAACAGAATATGAGAATTATAAAACTGTCAAAAATGTCAGAATCCATTGTAATCAGCAGCCCAGTAGCTGTGCTTGGAAAGCCGCCATTTATTCTAAAGGACCTTCTTTATGGTCTGGTGAATTGCATTAATTTTAAATAAAATAGTAATGACATTTCGTTCAAAATAATATATTAATAACTGCAGGTGCTGCCAGGATTCCGATGTCTTGTATTCCCTGCCGTTTTCCTTTCTTTCCCTGCTCTTCTTCCTGGATATATACTGTGTTCATACTGCAAAACTAAACAGGCAGCTTTGCAGAACTGGTCTGATTCAGATGTTCATTTGTTGTGTTGCAGGAATAAGAAATCATCCTCTCAGCGGTTGTATATCTTGCATGTGCTCTAATAAAGGGGTCCTCCCTTGTCAAGTCTCCATTACAGCTTTAAGAAGCCCACCATTCCCTCCCCAATCTATCTGAGGAGTAAAGCCCCCTTCATACCTGGCACTTAATGGACTACTGCTTGCATCATACACATCATAAACATTCGGTTTAATCCTGTACTGATGCTGTTCCAAAATTTTCTAACCCCCCCAAATAATTATTATTACTTACTTAATTTGTATACTGCCCTATACCTGCAGGTCTCAGGGCGGTTCACAATTCTCTATCAGCTAATGAGAAAATAAATGACATTTAAAATCATCAAAAAGGAGGGAAATTCTCATGGATGAGCTTTGCCAGTTGTTTTGTGGGGTTTTGGTGAAGCCCTTTCTATCCTTTCACAAATCATTGGGCAGCCTTACTGGGTTCCCTTGCTTCCTGACTATCCCATGGCATCCTTCACTGTTGTTCCAAAGAAAGCTGGTGTCCTCCTGTTTGTGAGAGACCAGAGGTATAACCCTGTCAGTTTTGCCCTGCCTACTGTAATGGTGCAGTCCATACTCAGGTTTCCCTCTGTGGCACCATCTAGAGCAGGGCTATTCTAACAGGCCCTGTTTATCACTGCCGCCTCCCTCACACGTCACTCTCCTATCTGCCTTTTAAGACATCCATCTCTTCTGGAGTTTTTGGGGGGGAGGGGCTGGGCATTTTCTGTAGTGCAGAAGTGTTGAGCACAGGTGATGTTTGTACACCAAAAATTGCATCCACCAAGGAGCAAATTAGTATGCTGGCCTTATTGCTCACTGCTAAACTTCCCATGCAGATGAAACACATTACCACATAGGTCAGTTAAAGAGGCTTCAAATTAGATTTGTGAGTCAAAAGTTTGAATAAGAAAACTAACAGAACACAAACTGAAGCACAGGGAAAATGAGATTAATTATCTACAGCGCTCAGAAAAACACACCCAGTTGCTTGTGTATTTTGTTGTAGAAAAAGCCATTTAGAAATACACACATCTAAATTGGGCCTGCATGAAGCTTTTGAATGACTTTATAAACACAATAACATAGATGGCATTTGCAATATCTTAATAAATTTTAAAGGTGTGTCTTTCATTTCAAAATTTCTCTCAGATTTTTCTTAATTGTTTTGGCTTACAGATGAGGACAAATCAAGGAAAATCCAGCTCTTATCTTGAAATCTATAAAAATCAGACAGTCTAACGGAGTAATGCAATGCACCATTTTAGTATTCATTTTCATTGCAAATCTTTCTGCTCTAGAGGTAGAGAAAGTGAGCAGTTCTGTACATACGGCTTCTGTTCAGCAACAGAAGGCACCAAAGTAAAAATTATTGGCAAAACTACCATTGCCTCCTCCCCCTGTCCTGCTTGTTCCCTCTGTTACACATTTCCCCAAATTTTCTCTCACACACTTGGTAAAACAAAGCAGCAAAGAATAACTAGGGCAACAGCAATGCCATTCACGTGAGCACCATGAATTCTTATGTCCCCTGTGTATTCAGTTTCATGCAGGCATTTCCAAGACATTTGCCACCAATAAATGCATTCATTTGTGTCGTTTTCTATCTCTTATTAAATATTGATGTAATTCCATTAAAATAAAACCCAAAATATCAATATACACATATCACACTTTTATATACTGTACAACACTTACAGAAACCTTTAAAAATACATAAAATTCTCATTTCTTCTTTTTAAAGAACAAAATCATCTATAAATATAGACCTGTCAGATGACTTTTCTGGGGTGCAGCATCCCAACAGATACCAGGAAAGGTTACTTCATTAGGCAGGTGGGCTTCAGAGGCAAGAATCATTGGTAGTAGGAATGTATTTAAATGGTGCTAAAAAAAAAATCACCACACCACCTTTGCTGCTGTTCTTTAATAACAAACAAAGGAAAAAAAACTTCAACACTTTACAGTAATAATAATAATTATTATTTATACCCCACCCATCTGGCTGGGTTTCCCCAGCCACTCTGGGCGGTTCCCAACAGAATTAAAAGCACAATAAAACATCAAACATTAAAAACTTCCATAAACAAGGCTGCCTTCAGGTGTCTTCTAAAAGTCAGCTGGTTTATTTCCTCGACATCTGGTGGGAGGGCGTTCCACAGGGTGGGTGCCACAACCGAGAAGGCCCTCTGCCTGGTTCCCTGTAGCTTTGCTTCTCGCAGTGAGGGAACTGCCAGAAGGCCCTCGGCGCTGGACCCCAGGGTCCGGGCAGAACAATGGGGGTAGAGATGCTCCTTCAGGTATACTGGACCGAGGCCATTTAGGGCTTTAAAGATCAACACCAACACTTTGAATTCTACTTGGAAACGTATTTGGGACAGCATGACTTCTTGCAAAGCCTGTGGACCTAGAAAAACACAGAAATAGAGGCTTTGTGAGGGTTCCCAGTATGACTTGTGGGGTGTTGCTTCAACTCTAGTAATGGAAAAGACAAGCAGAGGTTGGATGGCCATCTGTCATGGATGCTTTAGCTGAGGTGCCTGCATTGTGAGGCTCTGGCAGGGTCTGAGAGTCCTCCTGTCTCCTTCCCAAAGCTGGGAAAGTGCTAAGTAGGCAACTGGGAAAGATGTGGGAGGACTCTAGGACCTTGTCAGAGCTCTCACACTGCCTTCCCAAAGCCCAGTGCCTCCTTCTCTGGCTTTAGGATGGCAGTGTGAGACCTGAGGGGGCATAAAATGCTGCTGAGGGCTTCCAAAGAGCAGCCCTTAGGCCATGCATTGGACCACCTGGAATAGAGCTGGAACAAGCTGCATTGTTTTCTTGGTCAAATGCTACGTCAGCTGGAAGGGTTTATGGTGTTATACCAGATATGGTGTATCTGGATAATGACAATTTAGCCTGCAATCATGTAAGTGAATCCTGATAAGTCAGAAGCACTGTGGGTGGAAAGTTCCTGTGCCTGGGAATTGGGCAGTTCACCAGCTGACTGCACCTGAAAGCCAGGTGCCTTGTCTGAGAGCAGTCCTAGCTCTTTGTTGTTGGACGCCCATGTGAACTGTGCATTAAGTTGTGCCAGCTTCAGTGGGGTTGCCTGCTACAACCTTTCTTGGACAGGCAGAGCCTAGTTACTAGGACCCATGCAATGATAGGAGAAGCCTTGTGTGACTCAGAAGGCTGCACACATGCAGACCTGGTGATGAACGTTCTGCAGTGGCTGCACATTAGCTACCAAGCCAAGGTTAAGGTGTTGGTTTGGATCTACAAAGTCCTAAATAGTTTGGGACCAGGTTCTCTTTTTTTTTTTATAATAATTTTTTATTACAGATTTTTATAACAACACAAACATATAACAAATACATAAACAAACAAAAAAACACAATCAAAACAAAAAAACATGTACCATTTCATATCTTAGTTTCTTACACCTTTCTTCCCCGACTTCCTCATGCCTCCCTTCTCTGTATTCCAAGTTCTTATCAATTACTCAGCAAATCTTCCCTTATTTTAATAAAAATTCAAGCTAATCTTCCTTATTCTCCTTGTCTTAACCATTACTAATAGTAACCATTTACTTTCCAATCCAGCATCATTCTAACTCTCATTAATTTTGTAGTATTTCTTTAAATAGTCCTTAAACTTTTTCCAATCTTCTTGCGCTGCTTCTCTTCCCTGGTTTCGGATTCTGCTCGTCATTTCTGCCAAGCCCATGTAGTCTATCACCTTCATCTGCCATTCTTCCAGTGTGGGTAAATCTTGCGTCTTCCAGTACTTCGCAATGAGTATTCTAGCTGCTGTTGTAGCATACATGAAAAAAGTTGTATCTGTCTTTAACACCCCTTGGCCGACAATACCCAAGAGAAAGGCCTCTGGTTTCTTGGTGAAAGTATGTTTAAATACCTTTTTAAGTTCATTATAGATCATTTCCCAGAATGCCTTAATCTTCGGGCACGTCCACCAAAGGTGAAAGAATGTACCTTCCTTTTCTTTACATTTCCAACATTTATTATCAGGCAAATGGTAAATCTTTGCAAGCTTGACTGGGGTTATGTACCACCTATAGATCATTTTCATAATATTTTCTCTTAAGGCATTGCATGCCGTAAATTTCATCCCGGTGGTCCACAACTTTTCCCAGTCAGCAAACATGATATTATGACCCATGTCCTGAGCCCATTTAATCATACTTGATTTAACCGTTTCATCCTGTGTATTCCATTTCAGCAGCAAATTATACATTTTTGACAAATTTCTAGTACTGGGTTCTAACAGTTCTGTCTCCAATTTTGATTTTTCCACCTGGAAGCCAATTTTACTGTCCATTTTAAACACTTCATTTATTTGATGGTAATGCAACCAATCTCTCACCTTCCCTTTTAATTTCTCAAAACTCTGCAATCTCAATTTGTCCCCTTCCTTTTCCAAGATTTCCCAGTATCTTGGCCACTTTGACTCCATATTAGACTTTTTAACAGCCTTTGCTTCCATTGGCGATAGCCACCTTGGAGTTTTGTTTTCCAGCAAGTCTTTATATCTGACCCAGACATTTAATAGTGCTTTTCTGACAATATGGTTTTTAAAACTTTTATGTGCTTTAACCTTGTCATACCACAGATATGCATGCCACCCAAAAATATTGTTAAAACCTTCCAAATCCAAAATGTCTGTGTTTTCAAGAAGCAGCCATTCTTTCAGCCAGCAGAAAGCTGCCGCTTCATAGTACAGTTTGAAGTCTGGCAGGGCAAACCCCCCTCTTTCCTTTGAATCCGTTAATATCTTAAATTTAATTCTGGGCTTTTTGCCCTGCCAGACAAATTTAGATATGTCTTTTTGCCACTTCTTGAAACAGTCCATTTTATCCATTATTTGCAATGCTTGAAACAAAAACAACATTCTTGGCAATACATTCATCTTTATGACTGCAATTCGACCTAACAAGGAAAGCTTTAAATTTGACCAAATCTCCAAGTCTTTTTTCACTTCTGTCCAAGTTTTTTCATAATTATCTTTAAATAAATTCACATTCTTAGCTGTCATGTTTATACCCAAGTATTTCACTTTTTTAACCACAGTCAACCCTGTCTCATTCTGAAACCTTTCTTTTTCAACCTGTGTTAGATTTTTCTCCAATACCTTTGTTTTTGACTTATTCAATTTAAATCCTGCCAATTGACCAAACTCTTGGATTATTTCCAAAACTCTTTTCGTACTAGCTTCTGGCTCTTGCAATGTAAGTACTAGGTCATCTGCAAATGCTCTCAGTTTGTATTGTTTAGCTCCGACCTGAATCCCTTTAACCAACTGGTCCCTCCTAATCATATTAAGCAAAACCTCCAGGACCGATATAAAAAGTAATGGGGAGATAGGGCACCCCTGTCGTGTCCCTTTTTCAATCTTGAACTCTTCTGTAACCACATTATTTACAATTAATTTTGCTTTCTGTTCAGAATAAATTGCACCTATACCATTCTCAAACCCTTGGCCTACCCCCATCCCCCGGAGGTTCTTCAACATAAAGCTCCAAGAAATGTTGTCAAAGGCTTTCTCGGCGTCCACAAATATCAAAACAGCCTTAGTATTTATGTTCACTTCCAACTTCTCCAAAATGTCAATTATATTCCTTACATTGTCCGACAAATGCCTTTTCGGGAGAAAGCCCGCTTGGTCCCCATGAATCTCCTCCATCAAAACTCTTTTCAGTCTCTTTGCTAAAACATCAGCAAAGATTTTGTAATCCACATTTAGTAACGAGATGGGTCGGTAGTTCTTAAGTTGGGTCTTTTCAATCTCTGTCTTTGGTATAAGTGTAATATAGGCCTCTCTCCACGTATCGGCTGCCTTCCTCCCCTCCATGATCTCGTTGCAGACTTCCTTCAAAGGTTGTATAAGCCCTTCCTTCAAAACTTTGTAATATTTGGAAGTCAGTCCATCCGGTCCAGGTGATTTGCCCAACGTCATATTTTGAATGGCATCTTCTATTTCCTGTGCTGATATCTCCTGGTTCAAAATTGTCTTGCTTTCCTGCGAAATCTTTTTCAGCCCATTTTTCTCGAGGAATTGTTGTATATCTGTTTCTTTTTGCGGCCCTTGTGTGTAAAGTTGTCTAAAGTAGTTCTGAAAACAGTTCCTGATTTCAGCTGGGTTACTTATATTCTTTCCTTCCACTTCTATATTTGTTACCGTGTTGAGTTTTTGTCTCTTCTTTATTTGCCAAGCCAATAGCTTGCCACATTTGTCAGCAGATTCAGATGAGTGGGACCAGGTTCTCTACGACTGCCTATCCTCATATTGTCTGCCAAGGTCAGTGCAGTCTGTAGATGGTGTCCTCCACTGTGTAGATGGCCTTCTCCACTGTGGCTCCCACTATGTGGAATGAACTGTCAGTGGAGATCAGGTATTGTGGTTCTATAGATGGCTGAGAACCTACCTGTCTATCCTGGCATTCCCTGACTATTGCTACTTTGATTTTTTTCTGGTTTGGCTGCTGCAGTTACTGCAATAAAGCCTTAATTATTCTTTCAGATATTTAAAATTGATTTTACTTGCTTTCCATGTTGTGAACCTCTTTTTTTCTTGATTTATCTGTTGTGAACCACTGCACACTGATTAAGTTTCACAGGAGACCCGAATTTAAGGTGTGAGAAACACTGTAAATAGAGAATACTCTTCTCCTGATAATAATTATGTAGGCATACCAAAAATGCACATACAATTGTATCTATTAATTGTTGTTGTTTTTTTTCCTAATTCTGAGAACATATTATTAGTCTGTCTGAACTGTGCCTTGCTGCATATGGTACAATGATATCATGGAACGCAAGATCCATATACAGTGGTACCTCGGGTTAAGTACTTAATTCGTTCCGGAGGTCCGTTCTTAACCTGAAACTGTTCTTAACCTGAAGCACCACTTTAGCTAACGGGGCCTCCCGCTGCCGCCATGCCGCTGGAGCACAATTTCTGTTCTCATTCTGAAGCAAAGTTCTTAACCTGAAGTAATATTTCTGGGTTAATGGAGTCTGTAACCTGAAGCGTAAGTAACCTGAAGCGTATGTAACCTAAGGTACCACTGTATACACACACACACACACACACACACATACACACACACACACACACACACAAAAAAAAAAAATATTGTCTCTGAATATATCTTTTCTACCTCAAGGCAGAAGAAAGAAGTGAACCCAAAGTTCAGCAGATATTACATCAAAGTGAGTTCAGCCCTGATTGTGAGGACATTGGGGCAACCTCAGCATTCAGCCATTAGCTAAAATGTGCCATTAATAAATCTTGCCTCTAAGTACTATTCACATGTTCACACATACAAGACAGTTGAGGGTAGCTTGGGACAAATCACAGAGCAATACACAAAACTTTACAGTGAATCCTTTGCATCCCAACAGGCAAATAAAGAGACAGACACATAAGCTGCGGTTGAACTGGGCCACTTTTATTTTGGCCTTAAATTAAATTCAGCAGAGGTGGGTGACTAAGGTACAGGAACTAACTTAACTATATAACAATAGCCACTGAGCAACCTGCCCTGATTCATGGGCCACATCTTTAAGGTGAGAAGGGAGGCCTTACCACCCCAACCCCGGACCGCAGAACCCCAGGTGGATGAGGGAATTTGGCCTCAAAGGAGGCCCCTATCTCACCCTCTGAACCACAGAGTTTGAGAAGTGAGCCTTGGGGTCGACTCATCACCTGAAAGGTGCCTAAAGTATGTCACCAGGCTAAACCAAACTATTTCTTTTCCCACACCTGAACTGCCACTGAAAGGGGACAAATCTCTTTGCCCGCCCCAAGAGGTGCTCTTGCACACCCTCTGCAGGTCAGTAGGAAGAGGTCAGTGCTGACATCTTTCACATGGACTCCCCCTGACCTATACAGTTCAACCCCACCAACCACAATGCCTTCATGGCAGGTGACTTTACCTCACCAGCTCTGAACTGGGAGACAAACTTCCCTATTGACATCCAGTATGTGGACCGAGAACTCCCAGAAGTGCAAGCTGGATTTCGAAGGGGCAGAGGAACCAGAGACCAAATTGCAAACATGCACTGGATTATGGAGAAAGCTAGAGAGTTCCAGAAAGACATCTACTTCTGCTTCATTGACTATGCAAAAGCCTTTGACTGTGTTGACCACAGCAAACTTTGGCAAGTTCTTAAAGAAATGGGAGTGCCTGATCACCTCATCTGTCTCCTGAGAAATCTCTATGTGGGACAAGAAGCTACAGTTAGAACTGGATATAGAACAACTGATTGGTTCAAAATTGGGAAAGGAGTACGGCAAGGCTGTATATTGTCTCCCTGCTTATTTAACTTATATGCAGAATTCATTATGCAAAAGGCTGGGCTGGATGAATCCCAAGCCGGAATTAAGATTGCCGGAAGAAATATCAACAAACTCAGATATGCAGATGACACAACCTTGATGGCAGAAAGTGAGGAGGAATTAAAGAACCTTTTATTGAGGGTGAAAGAGGAGAGCACAAAATATGGTCTGAAGCTCAACATCAAAAAAACGAAGATCATGGCCACTGGGCCCATCACCTCCTGGCAAATAGAAGGGGAAGAAATGGAGGCAGTGAGAGATTTTACTTTTTTGGGCTCCATGATCACTGCAGATGGTGACAGCAGTCACAAAATTAAAAGACGCCTGCTCCTTGGGAGAAAGGCGATGGCAAACCTAGACAGCATCTTAAAAAGCAGAGGCATCACCTTGCCAACAAAGGTCCGTATAGTTAAAGCCATGGTTTTCCCAGTAGTGATGTATGGAAGTGAGAGCTGGACCATAAAGAAGGCTGATCGCAGAAGAATTGATGCTTTTGAATTATGGTGCTGGAGGAGACTCTTGAGAGTCCCATGGATTGCAAGAACATCAAGCCTATCCATTCTGAAGGAAATCAGCCCTGAGTGCTCACTGGAAGGACAGATCGTGAAGTTGAGGCTCCAATACTTTGGCCACCTCATGAGAAGAGAAGACTCCCTGGAAAAGACCCTGATGTTGGAAAAGATGGAGGGCACAAGGAGAAGGGGGACGACAGAGGACGAGATGGTTGGACAGTGTTCTCAAAGCTACAAACATGAGCCTGACCAAACTGCGGGAGGCAGTGGTAGACAGGAGTGCCTGGCACGCTCTGGTTCAGGGAGTCATGAAGACTAAACAACTAAACGACTAAACAACATCAAATTGACATCCACAGCTGGTATTTCCTGTGAAGCTGAGCTGGTACCTGCCTCCAAGGCATCCAAATGTGCTAAAATTGAGTCAACTGCACCCTGTTAGGCTTCTTCTTTTTTTTGCTGCTGCCAGCTGCCGAACCCTGTGCGCTGCTAATGCTGGCTTGGAAGCTGTGACAGGGGCTGATTTCTGCCTATATGTTATGAACTGCCCTGTGATCCTCAGATGAAAGGTGACATCATCATCATCATCATCATTTTGATTTATACCCCACCCTCCCCAGCCAAGACCAGGCTCAGAGCAGCTTACAAGCAATAATAAAAACAAGTTGAATGATTACAACTTAAAAACAAAATTAAAATACAACATTAAAATATTGAAACATTAAAACATTAAAATGTAGCCTCATCGCAGGAGGAGAAGGAAAAGAAAAAAGAAAGAGAGGGAGGGAATCAAATTGGCTCCAAACCAAAGGCCAGGCGGAACAACTCTGTCTTACAGGCCCTGCAGAAAGAAATCAGATCCTGCAGGGCCCTGGTCTCATGAGACAGAGATTTCCACCAGGCCAGAGCCAGTGTTGAGAAAGCCCTGGCTCTGGTTGAGGCTAATCTGACTTCCTTAGGGCCCGGGACCACTAGGGTGTTACTATTTATCGACCTTGAGGCTCTCCGTGGGGCATACCAGGAGAGGCGGTCCCGTAGGTACGAGGGTCCTAGGCCGTGAAGGGCTTTAAAGGTCAAAATCAGCACCTTAAATCTGACTCTGTACTCTACCGGGAGCCAATGCAGCTGGAAAAGCACTGGGTGAATATGCTCCCATGGCAGGGACCCCGTGAGGAGCCTCGCTGCAGCATTCTGCACCCGCTGGAGTTTCTGGGACAGCTTCAAGGGCAGCCCCGCGTAGAGTGAATTACAGTAGTCAAGCCTGGAGGTGACCGTCGCATGGATCACTGTGGCCAGGTCGGGGCGGGAAAGGTAAGGGACCAACTGCTTGATGTGGCGAAGGTGGAAAAATGTTGCCTTACATGCAAATGTAATCAATCGATTAAGAATATAGTGATTAAGAATATAAAGCAAATTATAAGACATCTAATTCCAAAATTAAAGCCAGCTTTGGAGAATCTTTGGGGGCAATATTTGCTCTGCTTTCCTTTGGACCACATCTGCGAGGCCAGGGGTGGGGGTTGTGTCATCTGGGCAGCCCAGGACCTCCAGACACACTGCCCAGGCTTGCGCCCCTGGGAGGTCAATTCAGTGTTGTGGTTTGACTTCACCCTGGAGACACACTCCATTGTCTCTTGAGACAGACAGATGCCAGCAACATATGGAGATGAATGACGTATCATGAGAGAGCCTTTTCTGCAGTTTAACGTCTTGTTCCTAGAATGATTGAAGACTTTTCTCTTGCAGTGAACTTTTGATCCTGTTGCTAGTTAACTGCTAAGTATTATATATTGACCAACTTTCTTTCCCCGCATGTTGTTTGTTATATGTGTGTGTTTTAAAAATAATGATGATGTGGATTCTTGTTTTAATTCTGTTTGTTGGTATGGCGTTCATACGGAGCCCCCAGTTGTCTCATGGACTATTGACCCGTACACCACTAATCCGCTGCCACCAACCAGGTTCTCCCTGGTAAATCATTTAGTCTCAGTCAGGGTCTCAAGTTAACAATGAAGATTGTAATTTATTGCAAACACACATAAACTTTAAATGCATTTGAAATGCTGTTACCTTTTACCCTCTTAGTCTTATTTTAGCCTGTCTCCAACTCTTCTACCTCACACAAGAACCCACTGCACTAACTGTCTCTCTATTTCCATCTGTCTGCCCACTGCTTTTCCAACCGCTTCTTCCCAACCAACTATCAACTAACTAAACCTTGGGCTAAGCCCTTTTATGAATGAATGAATGAATTTATTAATACGGTCACAGACCAGCGTCAACACACACAATATCATAGATCATAAAAAATATCAGAAATGCAAGGGACAATATGAATATAACAAGGATTTAAATATAAAAAATTAAAATTAATTATTAGCGTGCCCCCTGTAATTAACATTTAGGGGTTTGGTCATTATGGGATACCACTTGCTTCCTGCGATTGATTGCAGATGCACAGAATTTAGCTACATTTAATGTAGTCTTGGGATTCTTGTCCTCTAGCAGTAGTTTTAAACTATGGTATTCCGATTCTTTCCTGGACTTTTGCAAAACAGGTGTAATAAAAGTCAAACGTATATCCTCATAAAGACGACAACGTAATAGTACATGTGAAGCAGTTTCAACTTCCAACGAGCCACAAGGGCAGACCCGTGCTGTGTATGGTTTACCCTCAAATCTGCCCTGAAGTAAGGCAGAAGGGAGAACGTTAAATCTGGCGAGGGTAAAAGACCGTCTGTATTTGGGTACCTGAAGACCTGACAGATAATTAGCTGGAGAGAAACCTCTCCCATGGTCCCTTATTGCTGGATGTTTGATCATTTCGCTCATATGGCATTGTAATTCTACGTCCCAGATACGCTGGCGAATTGTAGTCCTAGCTTTCTCGAAGCCTGTCGCTATCATTCATTCAAGCCCTTTTATAAACAGGTAGTCTCTGCCTCTGGCTTTTCTATTGGTCTACCTATTAACTCTTTCTCTCCCCCTGTACAGACATTTCTAAAAGAATAGGCAAATGCCACAGTTGGACTCTGTTAGCTGCTTTGAGGGGAGGGGGAAAGTGAGGTATGAGAAAATCTTAATCTAAATAAATATAGTGGTGGTACAAATTTGCTAGAAGGAAAAAAGGTGTGCAACTATATATATATATATATATATATAGAGAGAGAGAGAGAGAGAGAGAATGTGTTGAAATCTGATGTGAATGCCAACCATAGTTTTTAGGAATGCTGTGGCTCCCTTGCTACCAGATGGTAGAGTTCTAGATCCAGTGGGTTGTAACCAGTGGTGTCAGCCAATGGTGCTGAGGGTGGGCTTATTCACACAACACATCACTGATAACTCCCTCTCACAGGATCTGGTGATGACCTTTACTGGATTAGACACAAAATCATAGTCTATGCCCACACACAATTGCATGCATAGCCACAATAGTTAAATGGAACGTCTGTGTTCAGAAGGAGCATTCTGTGCCTTGTTCAAATAAAAGCAGGTGCGCACTTGCTCCTTCTCCTGCTTGTGTACTTTCCAGAGGCAACTGACTACTGCAGGCAGGATTCTGAAGTAAGTGGGACTTTGGTCCAAATTAGTCAGGCTGTTCTTTTATTTTACGCTTACTTAAAGTAGACACCAGCAACTTCTACATTCTCATTCTAAGAAATTTTTGAGACATGTTAGTGAAGCTTATGATAAAATGTTCTTTTCTCCCAAAGAAAGCAAAATTCTACATTTAAAAGATACAACCACAGAGGACAACCAAGTTTGTGTATTTGTGTGTGAGAGAGAATTTTATTTGCGGGGGGGGGGGGGGGGGAGGGGAACATTATTGCACAAGACTCCATGGAGACACTCTATTATCAAAATGGAGCAGTAGTTTTCTTTCTTATGATCTCTCTCTCTGTGTGTGTTTCTCTCAGAAACTCTGGCTACAAAAACAGGACAGGATGTATTCACATGGGTGAATCTGTCCATAAACGACAGTATATGAAATGACAAGATGACTTTGAGAATATAGAAAGAGGTGGTTTTTGTACTGGAATCCATTTGCATTACAAAGGAAGCTTTTTGGAAAGAAAAAAATAGTTATTAAAAGACACACAAAAATAGACAAGGAGGCACTATATAGACCTAGTGAGGCAAGTGAGGCAGAGAAGGGGAACAAAATCAGAAAATAGCTTATTTAATATTTATTGGTTCCCCAGAAATCCCAAGGAAACAGATGAAAACAATTTTTTTCTGAGAAATGCCATCAAGTAGTCCTATGATGTTGTGGCACAATATCCATTCTACAATATTCTAAAGCTTCTATCCCTACTCTATTTTTGCATAATAATGTGTGAGCAAATGTTGGATATTTTTCTCTCTGCCCACCCCCACCCCCCATCCTGAATTCTAGAAGTGATGGTGACAGGCAATCTTAAACATTCAGTTTCATGGATTGCTGTTTGCTTGGCAATGAAATTAGTCTAGTAGAATATCTTTGCAGCTGTTGTATTGGCTGCATGAGACCTGGATGACTTGAAAAATCCCGAATCCAATCTCAACCACACAATGGACTTATTGCAGCCTTAAACCAGAAATGGGGGGCCTTCATGTGGCCCTCTAGGCTGTTCTGTCTGGCCCTAAGCACTCCCCAGGCCAGACCCTTGCTAGCCTCAGATGCCTCTGCCTGACCAGAATGCACCACTGAACTTTAATAATGCCTCCTGTTTGCCTGGTTGAAGATGTATAAGTCTGAGTCTGAAACACCTGACTTTGGCATCTAACCTCTGGTACAAAGATGAACATTGCTTATTGTATAAAGGAAAGAGTCACATCTATTGCTCTGCCCACTTAAGTCTCTGGCCAGCCTGCCACACGGATGTGGACCCTGGAAGATTCCAAGCAAGGGAACACACCTCCCCCAAAGAAAGGAAGTAAGTTTTCCATCCCTGCCTTAGGCTAAGGTTTTGTGTGGAAATAGATATTTGTGGATGCTCCCAGCACTACCTGCTGTGCCGCCTTGTATCAAATGAAACTCACCTGCCTCTTTGAATTTGTTATCTGACTTCCTACTCCCACAAGTGGTTGACAACACTTAATGCATTCTCTGGTTATCTTCTTTCTAATGCACATGCGTATTGCTTACAATGGCCATAAAAGATAGGTAGGTACTTGAGAGTGAAGACTGAAACAGTTCACATCATTTTTTTTTGCAGAATGCCCCCCAATGTTTCACTCACGTGTAACTGTTAACAAGTCAAATTTTATAAATGCACCTACAAAGGCACCTATCTCCTTATTTTTTGGATCTATACTGTATATGTGGACACTGACATTTAGGTGATTGTCGGCATTCAAGGCTGTATCCGAGTTTTCTGGGATTGTCAATATTCACATGTGAATACTGACATTCATCCAAATTCAGACATCCACTGCAACCTATGCAATATCTCTGCAAATGTACATCCACCATCATTCCCACTTTTGGATATTAAACATTTGTATATCACAATGTTGTTCTCTGTTGTCCATCTTTCCCTTCTGGAAAAGCAAGCGCATTCTTTAACCTGGCTCTTTAAAATTCTGTTTTAATGGAAGTGTATGCTTAAATCTCTCCCACAAATGAGAATGGAATGTGCTTAATTTTGGCTGCATCATGCACTTTTCTTCTTAGAAGAGCTCTTCTAAACCAGGTCTGCCAGCTGAACAAATATTGCATTGGATGGCTGGAATCAACAAACTTAGGAGGTCAGAAAGCTGGAAGAGGGCAAGTGGTGAATGAGGAAGAAAGGCGGGTTATTGAGTGGACCGATGTTATTTCCATTTCTTCCTGTCTGTTTTCATATCCACTTACAGTCATGGCCTTTGTTGGGTGACTCTCTCCCTGGGAACACCCAGAAACTTAGGTGCAAACATGTTTCTGGTAAAGTCCTGCGTATGGAGAGAAACACACACCTACGGTCACAGGAGCATGCCAGTCAGTAATCATACCGTTCAAAATTGGAGTTAACTTTTTATTAGCAAAAAAAAAGATCATCACAGACTTAGCTGAAAAGCCATGAAAACCAGAGACTGATAGTCCCCACCTTCGCACAGCAGTCTCCAGAGCTTTTTCCTAAGCAATCAGAAACTGTGCCAGCAAGAAGGTTTTTGCTGCTCCCCCTGTTTCAGCCCTCTGGGAGATGCGAGGAGGGGAGCTTGTCACAGCAGGAGGGGGAGACACCCATGACTCTTCATTAGCTTGACATCTCTGCCTCTTGGCCTCCCTCCTCTCCTGCTTCAGCTTCTGCCTCCGATTCTGGAGCTCTCTCTGCCACAGTCTCTCCCCGCTTACTAAGCCCTGTTGCCTCTTCAGCATCCAACACCTTCTCTTCCCAATCTTCTCTCTCTTCTCATCATTGTCCCACCATTGTTTCCTCAGGCTCTGAGCCTTCTTCTCTTGGGGATTCCCCGGCTGGTTCCTCCCACCATTACTTTATGCCCAACCAGTCCATGACATTTACAACGGATGAAAGAGGGTGACATGAAAGCAGGAGGCAGTCAACAAACTGACCTTGCATTCTCTGAGGGCAGAAAAGGTGAGCTCATCTTCTCATGCCCTAAGTCATTGTTTTAGTGATTTGTAGATCAGCTGAGGCTTGTTGTCTTTGTCCATGGAGTTTTCTTGGCAGGGATACTGGAGTGGCTTGCCGGTTCCTCCTCCAGGTGGATCATGTTTGGTCAAACTCTCCACTATGACCTGTTCATCTTGGGTGGCCCTGCACGGCATAGCTCATAGCTTCTCTGAGTTATTCAAGCCCCTTCGCCACAGCAAGGCAGTGTCCATGAAGGGGTAAAAGGGAGTTAAAGCCATGGTTTTCCCAGTAGTGATGTATGGAAGTGAGAGCTGGACCATAAAGAAGGCTGATTGCCGAAGAATTGATTCTTTTGAATTATGGTCTGGAGGAGACTCTTGAGAGTCCCATGGATTGCAAGAACATCAAGCCTATCCATTCTGAAGGAAATCAGCCCTGAGTGCTCACTGGAAGGACAGATCCTGAAGCTGAGACTCCAATACTTTGGCCACCTCATGAAAAGAGAAGACTCCCTGGAATAGACCCTGATGTTGGGAAAGATGGAGGGCACAAGGAGAAGGGGACGAGATGGTTGGACAGTGTCCTCGAAGCTACAAACATGAGTCTGACCAAACTGCGGGAGGCAGTGGAAGACAGGAGTGCCTGGTGTGCTCTGGTCCAGGGGGTCACAAAGAGGTGGACATGACTAAACAACTAAACAACTACAACAACAGATCAGCTGACCCATACTTACTACTTAAACATATATATATAGTCAGTTCCTAATTTGGTTGTATGTCGCTTGGGGTTGCTTTGGGCAAGAGAAAGTGACTAACACATCTTATAAATAATATTTCCTCATTGCATGCTAGGAGAGCAGGGGTTCTTTTTCATGCACATGAAATTCTGAGCGTGCACAAAACTCTCTTCCCGCCCCTGGAACCGGAGGCAAAGGTGCAAGTGAGGCCATCTTGTGCCTGTGTGGCCCCCATCCCTTCCTGCCTCCCTCCGCCCTGCCCCCTTTGCTGAGAGCAGCCCCAAGAAAGCCATCAGGGCACCTGTCTCACATGTGCTGGCAGCAAGTCCTTCTTTGCAAGGCTCAATGCAAAGGGAGAGGACTGGCCAAGGAGTTTTCAGGAAGGAAGGAGATACACAAAACCACCCCCCAAAAAAGAAATAAAGAAAAGCAGAGGAAGTGGAATGCCCCCCCCCTTAGGAGAGAAAGTTTCAAGGGAATCACTGGCGGAGGAAGAGGAGTGCGGGGGGAGCCCACCGCCCCCGGCAGCGCGATCCCAGTAGGGTGCCATCGTGGCTGCCCCCCGCCCGCGCTGGGTGCCATGCCCCAGCAGGTGGCATGCCCCGCCCTCAGGACACACGCCACGCCTCTGTGGGCAGTACGCACGCCAGCCCCGACCCCGCCTGCTCTCCGTGCCCCTGTGCCAGAGCATGAAGCTCTGCCACTGAAAGGAATTTGCCCCCCAGAGGGAAAAGAGGTGAAACTATAAGACAGAGAAGAGAAATAGATTTAGTCTTTGAAGGGAGGGAGGAACTGGGACCCCATCTCATCTACCCCTCTGCAAAAAGGGGGCTGAGTTGTAGTTCTCCCCCTCAACTCAATGACAGAGGGGGCTCCTCAAATAAACCAGACCTTGCTGGGGGGGCAGTGGAATGAGTTGGGGGCAGAGGAAGCTGCAGTTGCGGGGGGCAGCCATCTCACACACCTGTCAAAGCTTTCCACCAACCAACTGGCTCTTCCTGGGGCTGCAAACGATAATCTGCTCGCTTCCAGGAAATGCGGCGAGGGAGCCCACGGAGCACGCTGGGAGGTGGAGCTCTGCAGGGTCTGGCGACTCTCGCACTAAAGGCTGCTTCTGGGGAGGAAAGCAGAGGAGGAGCTGCTGCTCTCCAGCACTGAAGGGACATCACTTCTGTGGGTCATCAGTTATTTTTTCCTGGAAAGAACAGTGCTGGTAATGCCAGAAAAAAAGCACTGCGTTTAGTTAGTGGGTTTTGGTGCAGCAAGTTCTTTTTCCTTCATTCAATATTTAAAGGATTTTTTATCACTCACTTTTTTCAGTAAATGTTACATTTTGAGTCTGCCAAAGCATCTGTTTCCCATCTGCCAATCAGTGTCAGCAGCTGATCATATCAAAGTGGCTGGCCTCTTATGTCAGAAAATTAATTTATACTCTGAGACCCATCATGGATCATGACAGGCAATAAGTGTGTGGCTGCTAACTGGAATGTTTCCAGCATATGGTAAAATCTCCATCAATGAAAGCTGAAAGAAAGCCAATACCCTGGTTAAAAGGTGTCATCCAGCGCTGCAGAAATAGTTTTAAAAGTTGCAATAATGAGAACTTTGGCGTATCATTATTCAAACCAGAATTTAAGAATTTAAGAGCAGATATTCCAATCATAAGTCAAAGACCTCTATGTGG
Source organism: Podarcis raffonei (assembly GCF_027172205.1). Taxonomy (NCBI): domain Eukaryota; kingdom Metazoa; phylum Chordata; class Lepidosauria; order Squamata; family Lacertidae; genus Podarcis; species Podarcis raffonei. The sequence goes on from NC_070605.1 coordinate 106,870,050, forward strand.
CACAGTTCTCAAGTGAACTAAATTAGAATACATAATATTATATTGCAAGGAATTCTTTGTTACAAGGAAGACACAACATGTTTTGATGGCTGCCTCTCCAGTCTTCAGTAAAGGCTATTTTTGAGGCCGTTCAGTGGTTTGACTTGTGAAAGCTGTAACTCAGTACAATATAGTAATTGAGAAGCTGCATTTGACAAAACTCTGAATTCTTTTTGCTTTTCTTAATTTTTGTCAATGCCTTAATATGATTTCAAATTCTGTTTCTGTGAATGCTGTTATTAATAATAGGAGTAATATTGACTTACTTTACTCACTATACTAGGGGATCAAAGTGTCTGTTAGATATGACATCTAATCATGTAAATGGTTGGAATTTAGTGCCCTTAATCTGACACGGCCAGTGGATAGGTTCCGCATACCCAGTTGGTTATGTATTCAGTGGTCTGTGTTTGCCTGAGCTTGAGTCTGGACTAAGGATTCTGAGCTCCTGTGTTCTGATTCAATACATGATACCCAATCACAGAACATTTCAGAATTTGGGCCTCTGCCATTGGCCCTTAAACTCTGAGTCATGATTCGCAGTTTGGAAGTTTAGACAGCCAGTCATGTTGGGAGTGGGAGTGACCCAGACCTTCAAAAATGCATATAAGCAGTTGCTTTGCCCGGTTGTCCAGTTCTGTTAGTTCAATAAAGGTTCCTGCTGTTATCGCTGTGTCTTGCCTCGTGGGAATCCACCTACACTTCACAGTTCACTAATTATCAACCCACATCTTTAATCTACGGAAAGCTGACATCACACACAATATTTTCACATATTTTCACCGAGTGAGATCATGTACATTTGGCTATTCTAGCCATAAAGCCTCTGGACAGAGCCAATGCTATTTTTCTAGAAGAGGTGCTGGAACTCACCATGAACGCCTCCCTCTTTCTCTTAGCATGGCAATGGCACTCACCTGAGAGGCACCGGAACTGAGTTCTGGCAAGTTCCTGCTGGAAAAAAGCCCTGGTTTGAGCCTTCCTCCACTCCTCAAGGTCAGGAGAAGCTGTCAGTTGACCTCCAGAGATGGATCCTGTCCTGAGCCCCATGGGGATGCAGAGGGTGGGCAGGTGACAAGGAAGAGTGGGAGGAGATCAGGAAATCTGAGGAATCCCACCCAGGTCCTAGTGGATTATAGGGACCCCAGGAGAAGTCTGATCTTGAAGATGCCTCCAGTGGCCAGGGAGGCTGAAACCTCAATCTGGGGGGAGGGCTGAGTATAAAACACAACAGAAAGGTAGATATGATGGAAAACTATTGAAATAATCCCTTTTGTGATTATTTGTATGTCACTTTTCCAGGAAATATTTGTATGTCATTTTTCCAGGAAAAGTCGACCCAAATAATGCAATTTAAGATGAAATTTAGAGGCAAATACAGTGGTACCTTGGTTATCGAACTTAATCCGTTCCGGGAGTCTGTTCGACTCCCAAAACATTTTGAAAACCAAGGCACGGCTTCCGATTGGGTTCAAGAGCTTCCTGCATTCAATCGGAAGCCACATCGGACATTCAGCTCCGAAAAATGTTCGCAAACTGGAGCACTCCTGGGTTTGCGGCATTCAGCAGCTGATTTGTTTGGGAGCCAAGCCATTCAACTACCAAGGTACCACTGTATTTACATCCCTCCCTCTGCCTCACCAATAAACTGCTTCATATAATTTCACCTAGGGAACATGTGTGAAAAGTCTAATGTATAAGCATGCCCAGTAATATTGTAGTTTGGGTTTATTCCTTTTCCTAAATGGAGAAATGTATATAGTTTGTTTCGATATCACAAAATCAATTCTGTGCTTTTGCTGTGAAAAAAGCACCTCTTTCTGCTTTGTTCGTATTTGTGAATTTGATTTATTGTGGAATTTTGCCATTTCACAGCAAAGCAGCTTTTGGGTGTGTATAAAATGGCAAGATTCCAGCTTCCAAAAGCTAAAGTGAGACCAATATAGTAGATTTATTTTTATTTTACATTTGCTAGCAACAAGCATTTCCCTTTAAACCTTTCCGCCCACAAAGCACAGGAGGGTGGATGATGGCATAGCTCCTCACCAAATACATATATACACGTATTAGAATTATGTTTGTAATATCTGTAATGAAAAATTACTTGGCATCTTCAGACTATTTTATTTGGCTGCACATATATGAGGAGCAGAAGTGCTCTGAGATATGGAGAGGAAGAGTATCAAGTTGAAAATGCTCTCAGCCAGTAATTTTTTTCTGGGGACACACACTGGGGTACGTATTTCTATATGAGGAGGAAAATGAGAGTACCCCTAAACATATATATTTTAATGAAAAAAGCACTGCTCTCAGCTGACATTAATGGTGGGGCTTTCTGCATCTCTGCAACAGTGCATGTCAGACCCGAGGCACTTTGGTGCCTGATGGAAGACTTGCCACCGAAGCTTCCCCTCCGCCACGGATCTGGACTCACACCCTGGTGGGGTGGAAGGAGCATGCTTCCTAAGCAGGTTGCCTCCCTCTGCTTCACAATAGGACTGGCAGGTGCTTGTGGTGACCTTTCATGAACCAAGGCAAAATCTGGACCCATCTAGTTTTTAGAGAAGTCTCTTCTCCCTCTTAGATTTGCAACTGAATGGCAGATGAATTCTGGGGCGTGTAAAGATATGATGCAAATTTTAAAAGTTGAATTTCCTCTAGAATGCCATATAGAAAATAGGTTTCCAATCTAGAACAGAATTTTCCCACTTCTCAAAGATCCTGCACAGTGTAATATATTCAAAACACAAAGGGGAAATTATGAAAGATTAAAGAGGTAGAAAAAACAAAGTATGTTTTCCTGTATTTTCTCTCATCAAAAATTGGTATTTTAGTGCCATACTTTAATTACGAACATGTGAGCTGATTAGAAATTCAGCATTGAAAAAGAGAGAGAAAGTAATCATGTATTCATAATGCTTACTGTAAATAAGTCAGAATATTAATTTAATTAAACTGTTGTGGCTGTAAAGCAACTTTGTAAATAAGTGAAAGCCTATCAAGATGCTGAACAGATAATCTGTTTGTCTCTTCTCTCCTCCACCTGCCCCCACTTTTGCCTCCTGTAAGAAGCTTCAGCAGCAAAGACAATGAAGAGCTAAATTACATATAATTCAATTTAACAACAGCAACATGCATGCATGCATGCATGCATGCATGCATGCACATAAATCTCTAAATATTCAGCATTCTACCCCCAGTCCCCCTCCAAGTTCCATAAGGGAGAAAGCTGCTTAGAGAGTTAATAGGTTTGTCTCTTGCTTACTTGCTCCCAATCCTTCTCCTAGGTAGGAAGGGTCTGCTTCCCAACCACCCTGCTCTCCAGAAGCATGGAGAAGGGCTGTAGGGCCATCATTGCAGCAAACATTAGGCAGCTTGCAAGGCCAGATGAGCAAAGCTTCAGATTTACAGCTGTGTTTTGAGCCTTCAGATCCTCCTCTAGGGAAATAGTGAAGAAAGCAATTCAAGAAATGTGACCTTTGGCTTAGAGTCTTAGTCTAATCATTAAGCCTGTATGTATGGTATGCTGCAATATTTGCATTCGTGGCTCCTTGCTTGCATCCGTAACTCCATCACTTTCCCCCTTTTTATATGTAACAGTTTAAGACCTGATTACATCCTCTCCAAGCTGCAGAACTGGCACTTTTAAAAATAAATTTTATTTTTCAATTTTTCACACAAAAAATTGACACAAACACAAGCCAACATTTCCCAACAATTATATGTATTTTGACACTCCCCCCAATCATTTTGCGGTTTCTTATATTTTTAAATTTATAACACTGCATCTCTTGAACTCATGACCCTGAGATTAAGAGTCTTACGCTCTACGGACTGAACTCTCAATAATAATAATAATAATAATAATAATAATAGTGATATATGTTCCACATGAAGCCTAAGGCATATGTTTAAAACATTCTTGTACTACTCTAATCGTAATAATCATGGCTTCAAAGAATCCCAGAAACTGCAGTTTAAGGGTGCTGAGAGTTATCAGATCTCCTTGCAGTGTTGACAACCAAACCCTCTTCCCAGAGGACTCTGAGAATTGTGATGGAGATGGGGGTATCCTAACGACTCCCAGTTCCCTTAACAAACCACTCTTCCCATGATTCTTTGGTGAGAAGCCATGACAGTTAAAATTGTGTAAGAGTGCTTTAAATGTATTGGGCAGATGGGGCCTAAGTTATGGCTGCAATCCTGTGCATATATACTTTGAATACCTTATTGAATTCTGTGTGATTTACATTGGAGTAAGCAGCGGGTGGCGCTGTGATTTAAACCACTGAGCCTATGGCTTGCTGATCAAAAGGTCAGCAGTTCGAATCCCCACGACGGGGTGAGCTCCCGTTGCTCAGTCCCAGGTCCTGCCCACCTAGCAGTTTGAAAGCATGTCAAAGTAAAGTAGATAAATAGGTACCGCTCTGGCGGGAAGGTAAATGGGGTTTCCATGCGCTGCTCTGGTTTCGCCAGAAGTGGCTTAGTCATGCTGGCCACATGACCTGGAAAAACTGTCTGCGGACAAACGCTGACTCCCTCGGCCTATAGAGCGAGATGAGCACCGCAACCCCAGTGTCGTCTGTGACTGGACCTAATGGTCAGGGGTCCCTTTACCTTTTAAGCATGCATAGGATCCGGCTACAAGAATAATTATTTCTTGGGAATGGGTATTGTCTTCCACTAGCAGTAATTGATTCAATTAAGAATTATTGCTTGGAGCACACATTTGGAGTGTTTACACACATTCACTCTGCTGCGGCCTGCCCCCCCCCCCCCATGAGACAACAAAATGCAAGGGAATTTGCTTTTCCCTCTGGAAATTCCTCACATTTAGGATTTAGGGGGTTTAGTGCCTGCGCAGGTGGGTGGATCATTCTGTAAAGCAAAGCAAGCCAGAGGGAGAAGGAAGATTATGAACAGGGTAGTATTGGTGGTCTGGTTTGCAACTTCCAGTTGTATGGATATCATAGGCTTTGAAAAACATAAAACAGAAATTACTTTGCTAGGACTAGGGATGGGTGAATCTGCCCACTTCAGTTTCTCTCAGTTTTTGCTTTTTCCAAACCCAAATTCTACACATTTCCACATCAGTTTGCAATTTTGTTTGCAAAGTCCTCATGAAAATTGTTCGTCTTTTTAGTGTGAATTTCTCCCAGTAGACTCATGTTTGTATGCAATTTCCTCTGATATACACATTTTTGCAAAACATTTTCACATCGTATAATTCATTCTCTGTGTGTTATTTCACAGATCTATGGATTTTAAAGCACACTTTACCCCAGTATAAATATTTTTGTAGATGTGACTTGGCTGTAGAACTCTACTACAAAATTTGGAGATGTGTGAAAATCAAAAGGTCGCTGTATTCCAGTTCGCATATTGTTTTGGAATGTGAAATGTCGTAGATTTGCCTTTAAATTCAAATAGCACTGAACTTCTCTCCCACCTCTACCTGGGGTACACCTGCACAACTTGTGACCCCCAAGCACAGCTGTGCATTATTCCATGTTTGTTTTTGCAGACCAAGCATTTGTCATGGATGCTGTAGTTGAGATTCCTGCCTTGCAGGGATTGGACTAGAGGACCTCCAGGGTCTCTTCCAAATCTGCCATTCTATAAGGAAGATAGCAAGGACAGGCAGTGGTGGTTCTCAAGCCTCAGGTGGGGCTGCCATTCAAAGGACCTGAGAGCTGCAGGAAACTGGGGAACTCAGAAATTACTGGAGTTTCTGTCCCACACTCCAACACTGTGGAACTTTGGGTAGTTATTTTCCAAGACAATCTGAGAACTCAGAAAAATCCCCCCCCCCCCAATCTGCCATTTCTATGTAATGGTTCTCTTCTCTGGAATCTAAGGAAGTGAAGCTATTGGCAGACATTAAACTAAACTGTGTCAGAATAAATAGGTGTGGGGCTAAATCCAAAATGGGGGAAGCCAACCCCTGCCATGATGTCCTCCCTACTGTCATTTCCCACTAGTCCTATTTCTATGAATGGCAGCCCTGCCACTCCTTTACACTGAATAGCATTAAGAGGTCTTTAAAGACCTTGGCCGCTGAAGACCCAGGGCGCTTGATCTCTGTTGGCTGCATCTAGGGGGGGGCAGTTGGCCCTCATGATCTGTGGCTGACAAGGACTTTGCTGAACGAGATCTCCTTTGTCCTGGCTGTGCAAAACATTCCTCAGACAGGGAAGCCAGCAGTTGTCTTTGAGCTCACTGAAGAATCCCAGAGCATGTAATGGTCTCCTCTCCTTCAAGGTGGGCTTTTAGAGACCCCTGAAGCTCTTTTCAGAGCCTGGCTTAAGAGAACATTGCCAGCCCTCCAAGTACTGTGGCAGCCAGGCCACCGTTAGCTTTGGAAGTCACAAGTTTTGCAGGCCTGTCCTTGGGGGGCATCATATATTTTGGGGAAAGCAGCATTCCTTTGTTCATTCCATTTATCAACAGTTTCAACATCACCACAAGGTCATTGTTATTTGCTCGCTTGCTTGCTTTGTTTTGTTTTTTGTCTTAAACGGTTTGACTTTACAAAATGTAGCACAACTGGCTTTGTACTGCAGTTCAAGAGGTTTTTAAATGCTAATTTTTATTGCTTTGCATTTGTCAATATTATATTTCATGTTGGTCCCTGTGTGACAGCCCATTTACAAATCAAATCCGCATCCTTTTAAAGTGTTTCTAGCTGTGCAGCCTTCATTCAGCAGACTTCATTCTTGTCATCAGGAAATGTAAACAGGCTATATTTTTGTGTTTTATAAATAATATTTTTGTGTGTTATAAATAATAACGGGGGAGAAAATTCCATACAGCAAAACTTTTAAGCTCCAGCCCTGGCGAGCATCTAATAATACTTTTTCAAATCTGATATGGCTGCCAATGCTCTTAACTGTTTTCCAACCTGTTCTGTCTCCATTGCCCTGAATCCTTTTGCTGCTGGTATGTTGTTCAAGCAGCAGCTTTCAGTGCAGAATGTTACCGTGGGCACTCTGAAAAATCAAGACACATCCCATCATGCGCTCTGCCCTTGCAACCTTGTCAGTAGCTTTTTATGTGAGTTACTGCCTCCCTCCCTGTCCCCTCCTCAGTCCCCATAGATAGGGGATGGTGGGATGGAGCAGGAAGTCTTGTTCATGCTGAGCAGATTTCTCCTTTGCAAGTGTTGCCTATCGGGTGGCAGCTTCCACTGTAAAAACGTGTCCCCCTTATGTAAACTAAAGGGAGCAGGTTTAATTGCAGAAGGTGGGATCAGGCTGCAGGCTCAGCAGTGACAATGAAATGCCCCCATCACAAATCTGGAAAAATTCAATTTATATAAATATGCACTTCATAGAAGAGCATTTCATTGGCCAGTGATATGGCAAGTGACCATTGTTACATGAATGCTTCTTAATCAGAGATGGGGGATAAACTGTCACTATCTGTTAATCTGCTTGGCCTTGAAAAGTGTAGCTCTGAGGGGAAGAGGGACTGCTTCCTTTCCTGATTATGCCCCAGCAAAGAAAAAGCAAGAGGAAGGAACAGAGCACACATAAGGGGAGCCATTCATGAGTGCACATGGCTGCATTGTTTATGCCAACCAAAATGGCATAACTCCCATTTTCTGCACAAACTACACATTTTCCATGTTTCATTGGCCACTCTTAACACAGGCCATAAATGGAGCTTTTCCATTAGGTGGTAGAAAGATTGCCATCATTACCCCAGCTCAAACTTTATTATTGGTATTAAAGCTCAGCAAAACATTTTGGCTCTCTCAGGGTTCTCAGGAAGGAGAGAGAAAGGTAAAATATCATAAACTGCCTTCTACCTCCACACCGACCACTCCAGGTCACCTGGCTCTGCAAATGACCCTGGGCCATTTCAGGGGCTTTATAAAAACCTCACAGAGCGTCACCTTCAAGAAAGCACAGGAAGCTGCTAAGCCCAGTTGCCTAGCATGATGCCATGCTCTACCCTGAAGAAGTGGCTGAGGGGGAATCTGCCAGCTCATGTGTATATTGAATTTAAAATGGCAATGTAGTCAGACAGGGAAGCTTTTAAAATGACAAGGTTTGCTGGCCAGCAACTACCGGTACTTTTGAACAGGGTCTCTGTTCTGATCTGAGCAAGGTCTGAGAGATCTGCAAACGTCTCTGACTTCTGCATGACTTGGAAGTAAAGTGAGGCACCTACCCCATCCATGGCTTTGGAGTGAGGTATCTGGTGATTCCCCCCCCCCTTGTCCTTGGCAAATAAAGGAAAAATGATTTAAAAGAGCTTGAGTACAGAATATAATCATGCAAGTTCTGAAGTCATTTTAGTAGCCAACAGATACTGTGCAGTTTTTGAAAAATCTAATGTACAGCTTCTGCTGAAAAGCTCAAACTTCTGCTATCAAAGCCTATGCTTTAAAGGAAGCGGGTTGGCCGGAAAACTATCAATGCTTTATTACCTTCATCAAATACAATAATGGAGACTATTATCCATGTGGTTATAGCTCTGACCTTTTTGAATCTGCAGGTGATGGCCTTTACCTCACAATATGGCTTTCTACCCCTCTTCCCAATATTTAGGGATGGACTTCATCCAGGTTTTGATTGGCCTTCAGATTATCTGTCTGATTTGCTGGCAAACCCAGGGCTTGAATTCATTGCCAGGTGCTTTTAGCGGACACCATGGTACATGGACTCATGGGAACAGCTGGCAACCTGTATTAGTGGGCTGGGGAAGGTCTTTAAATATCAAACCACTTGTTTCTGTGCATTGTAGCTGACTTTGTATCAGACAAAGGCAACCTCCTCTGTTGTTATTGGACCTGACTTCCATACATTTTCAACTGACCTGCCAGCCTACTCTACTTCTGTGGATGGTGGCATATACTCCAGGGGCTCCAAGCTTTGCTATCATCCTTGTTACAGGTATATCTTCTTGACTGGCTTTTTACTATTTTATGCTTAAAGTATATCCTACTTTCCCTCAGAAATCTCAGAGTGGCTAATACAGAGTGACTTGCAGTTGAGTATATTGCAGTGCAAATTTCTCCAAGAGTCTCCAGTTGCTTTCTTGCCCAACTGCTGAAAAACCTATGGATTGCTGGGAACTAATTCATAACTCTGTAGTAACCTTCTTCTTGAAAATTTCATACCGTCCAGCATTTGGCAGAGGCGAAAAGGCAGTTTGGAACTTTGGAAGAAAAGAAAAAAAGCAGTGCAACCCTCCAGGGCTCTCTGTCTCCAAGGGAGATGTTTCTTCCCTTACTGAAAAGCATTGTATGGTCACTTACATTGTCTCAGCTGTCATATCTCTATCTCTGTCTCTATCTATCTATCTATGTATCCATCTATCTATCTATCATCTATAATCTATCTGTCTACCATCTATATCTATCTACACACAGAAATATATAATCTTTTATTGTGAGAATTTTGGTTTTAAAAAATGAATAAGTGAAATGAATTAATATTAATGTTATTGTTATTAATAATAATAGCATCATTTTTTTCTGCAATGCAATTGACAGCACCATGAGCTGGAAGGCAGTGGAGGAGGAGTTAGCGCATGACTGTCCATGCACCCCTCCCCCCCGGCCATGTATTCAGTGCTGAGGGCTGCCTCATGCAAACCTGCACCGCTTTTGCAGCCCACTCACCATGCCTTATAGTGCCTCATGTTGGCAGCTGTGAATCATCCCTCTCCTTCTCCCTGCTTCCCCCACCTCTGACATCTCCTCAGGAAATATTATCTTGGAATTACTACATTTCATTCACTGGTGTGGTTTAAAAAGAAACCTAATTATTCTGTCAATTTTATCTAGCACTAGCAGATTTTATGCGCCAAGCTCATAAAAATAACTTCCTGGCAAATAACGTTGCAAAGTACATTTTAGTATCTATCATCTCAAAAGGGCCTATTGACACACAGAACATGTAGTTCTTTCCAGCAGTGTATGGATGTAAAACCAGTTTAACTTCAAGGATCTCTGCCTTTATCTTCACATTTAATCATTTAAAATGGAAGATGTGGGGAGCAGGGCTGAAGCTAAATTTTGCACACCTCTCAGATATATTGATTCTGTCAGAGGAAAGCCACTCAGTCCTAATGCAAATAGAGCTTTCCCTTTGTTTGGGAAGGAGGGGTTGCGGAATTCCAGCTGCCTATAATGGAAGCGACTATAATGGGAGGACTTTGGATTGCAGCCTTTATAAAAAGGACAGGTAAAGGGAGGGGGCCCCTTCCTGCCATTGAGTCGGACCCATTGGTTCATTTGGCCTGAATGACAGGGCTTCTTCAGGTCCTAAACAAAGGTCTTCTCCATTCCTGAGATCCATACACTGGAGGTGCCATGAACTAAAGGACATTCTTCTGTATGCAAGGCTCCTCCACTTCTAGTTAACTCTAACCTGTAAAAAGGTGCATTTTTAGGTTTAGGTCCAGAGCGGCAGGGAGTACAGTGTGATTTTTTTTTAACTGAGGGAATCGCCTTCAAATATGACCTACTATGAAATTACAACTATGTACTTATTAAAAGGCATTAGCTGGATAAAAATCAAGATTAAAAGAAGAGGACTATCTACTGCAAATACTGCACTATATCAGTCTAAAAATAAAAGGTTCAATATAGATTTATTATATTGGATATTTTAAAAGGTATTTTGATGTTAATAGATGTAAAGATTCAAATATACAATTGTTAAAATTTTGCAGTTGTGAGTAACTTAGAATAGGGGGAGGGAACAGGCTGAAAGTACTGGCTTTCTCTACTGAGCTTGATGGTGTCCTTGGTAAAGTACCAATAAGGTTAAAAATAACGCCCTGTGTGGTGGGAAAAGACTTTGTTTTGAAATTAAAATATACAGAGGAAGCCAGGAAACAGGGGACAATAGACCCCCTCAGTTAAAATTAGAAATGGCAGAAGTAAAAATCACAATGTTAAAACAAACCAGCCAGGCCGTAATGCAAGAGAATAAAAGATATGTTTTATATGATTTGCTTTTAGATCTTAAAAGAGAACTGTTTGATCAGTTTAAGGAAGATGTTAACAAGGCAGCTGTCATAATTCAGGAAAATACCAATTTAATTTCAGAGGCTGTGGGACAATTTAAAAAGGCAAATGCACGAACTACCAAGGCAGGAATGGTTGAGGGATGAGGTTTGAGAAAAATACATGGGAAAGTAAGAGTGGTTCAAATTAAAAACAGTACCTCATGTGAAATGATCTGGGAGGCTTTGACTGTGATAGAGAAGAAACAGGAAGGGAGGGCAGTAAAAGCCTTTTCAATGATTTTACATTGGCACTATATATATATATGTGTGGTGCCAATGTAAAATCATTAAAAAGGCTTGGGAAAAGACAGAGAAAGATTGGAAAGTAATGTGGGAAATGATTGTTGTTAAAAAAAATGAATATATGATATTGAGATGTGCAGGTTTTGATGGACTTATTGGACGAAAGACATTGTTTCTGTACCTAAGAGTCGATACCAGGCCAAGACTGTGCGATGTGAAACTTATAGGAGTCAAGTACAACATTCCCACAGTGGACATGTTAGTGGGTGTTTTGTACCACTCAGGAGAAGACTTCCCCTTTCCTCCTGAGCTGGGACAGACTTCCACTGCATGTGACTTGAAGAGGGTGTGTGGTCTGTTGTACTAGCATGTACTAGCACATGGCCTCCATGTTCTGATCAGTGTGTGTGTTCTCCATTTTGTATGTTGCTGTGTGTTTAGAGAAGTGACTCCTTAGTCACAGTCACTTGGGACTGACTTCTTTATGGAATACAGTCATACCTCGGGTTGAAGTAGCTTCGGGATAAGTATTTTCGGGTTGTGCGCTGCGGCGACCCGGAAGTAATGGAGCGTGTTACTTCTGGGTTTCGCCGCTCGTGCAAGCACAGACGGTCAAAATGACATCACGCACATGCACAGAAGCAGTGAATTGCGACCCGCAGAAGCACAGACACGGGTTGCGTTTGCTTCTGGATGCGAACGGGGCTCCGGAATAGATCCCGTTTGCATCCAGAGGTACCACTTAGTTCTAGTTGTTATGTAACCTAAGCCTGCCTTCAGGGATATGTCTGTGAACCTGAATGAATCTGTGAATAAACTACTTTTATATTAACGTTAATCAGATTCTTGTGTTTATTCTTTTTAAGAGGGATTAAAAGGGATTTTACCAGGAAGTAATCTGTAATAGTAAGACTCAGATGAGTCAGCAACAAGCTGATTGCTGCGTAATTTAAAAAGGGGGATGTTTGGAACTCTGCTAGAATATGGAACTTGCTAGCGCAAGTTAGGAAGGATATCATTAAATAATATATCCTCTCCTGCCTCCCTAATCATCCCCACAAAGATCAGACAGACCTCCTTTACAAGGAAGAAGCCTCTGCCAAAAATGAAGAAGATTGGCAAAATAAACTTTTGAACTATGCAGGACAAATTAGATAACCTGAAACCTAAGAAAGAAAGGACTCTGAATTTTTAAAAAGGGGTAAATGTTCAGTGCATATCGGTTAAGCTTTGTGTACAGATTTTTACATTAGTATAACTTTTAAAAGTCACTTTTATTAAGATGAAGAAGGTTTAAAATTGGATCATTAAGAATATAAGGTTTTATGGATGTGCATGAACAAGTGCCAAACAATGAAACCAAACATGTTTCTTAAAAAATTACTTATGATGTTTTCTTTTTCTTTATTTTGTTTGTTTTATATATTGTTGTTATTTTTTATTCTTTCATGTTATTTTTGGTAAATGAATAAATTGTTATCAAAAAACAAATATCCACTACTATCTGTATCACAGAAAGCAGGTAGAGATGGAACTACTATTTATTATTTTTAGGGTGCTTTGTGGTTTACATTGGTTTTAATTCTAATTACCCATTATATATTTTGTCATAAATTGTAATGAGCTACCCCATCGCCTATTTGGTCCTAAGGTGGGATACTATCTGATAAATGAAACAAATTTCTGTTGCAAGCAATCAAACCAACAGAAAATGTTCTTCTATTTTACTTCTGCTGAACACTTTGTGCTTTATTATTATTATTATTATTATTATTATTTTAAAAAACCTTCCATCATTTCCATGCAAATTGCTCTATTTCCGGGATTCATTAAATGCTCTTTGCTAAGTCCATAACTGGATTCAATCCTTTCAAATTGCACATACTGAATATTGAAAGGGTCACAGTGGTTCAGCATGCTACTTTATTTCAGGGAAAGGAAAAAGACCACTGGATTACTCTGTTCGTATTTCTGTAATAAGGGGTATGAAAGAGAATGGCCAAAAAGGGTACTGGTTCCATGTGCAAAATAATAATTAGAATTTAAGCTTTTTTTTTTACAAATTCATGAAGTCTCATTACAGAATTTGTGTTATAATTTCATGGCTCTCTTCTGATGCTGTGCTCTGATGCATCATCAAGTATGAAGAAGAAAATCTCATTGCTTTGAGTTCTGTTTAAACTCTCTCCCCCTCTTTCTCTCTGGCTGAGGATCCTGCTTTATCAATTCAAAGCAGGTGTTCTATTTGAATTGATTCCTTGTCTTTTAACACCTAGATACAGTGAAAGGTATTGTGGAATATTTTCCATGTTGCATTATGAAAAGATTTCTTAGCATTATGTAAAAATTTCTCTACTGCACTCTGCAATGAAGCTAACATTTTGAGTAGAACTTCAGTAATCATTAGGAAAAATAAACATGTATTAACAAGCATTTGTAATCCAATGTTTGTTTTATGCAACTTAGTAACTTATTTAATCATTTAATAAGCTTTATCCTAGTTGGTAACTATATTGGATTTGATTTTATTACTGGATATGTTGTTGGAAATTGCTTCAGGATGCCTCGTGGGAAGCAATTCAATAGAAATAAAGAGGTGACATGACAGAAGTGTATAAAATTAGGAATGACATGGAGAAAATTGATAAATAATGTATTTTCTCCCTCTTTAATAGAACTCAGGGTCATCCAATGAAGTTGAATGTTTGAGGACTCAGAACAGACAAAAGAAACTGAGAGCCAGTGTGGTGTTGTGGTTAAGAGCGGTAGATTTGTAATCTGGTGAACCGGGTTCGCGTCTCCGCTCCTTCGCCTGCAGCTGCTGGGTGACCTTGGGCCAGTCACACTTCTCTGCAGTCTCTCAGCCCCTCTCACCTCACAGAGTGTTTGTTGTGGGGGAGGAAGGGAAAGGAGAATGTTAGCCGCTTTGAGACTCCTTTGGGTAGTGATAAAGCGGGATCAAACATATCCATTCTTAAGGAAATCAGCCCGGAGTGCTCACTCAAAGGACAGATCCTGAAGCTGAGGCTCCAATACTTTGGCCACCTCATGAGAAGAGTAGACTCCCTGGAAAAGACCCTGATGTTGGGAAAGATGGAGGGCACAAGGAGAAGGGGACGACAGAGGACGAGATGGTTGGATAGTGTCTTCGAAGCTACAAACATGAGTCTGAACAAACTGCGGGAGGCATTGGAAGACAGGAGTGTCTGGTGTGCTCTGGTCCATGGGGTCACAAAGAGTCGGACATGACTAAATGACTAAACAACAACAACAACAAAGCGGAATATCAAATCCAAAATCTTCTTCTCTTCTTTCTTCGTGGATCACATAGTTAAACTATGGCATTTTCTCCCCTGGGTGGCAGGGATGGCCATGAACTTGGTTGGCCTTAAAAGAGGATTAGCTGGGTTCAAGGAAGAGAGCACTCTCAAGGGTTGCTGGCCATGAGAGCTATGCTCTGCCTCCACGGTTGAGGCAGCAGTGCTTCCGAATACCGGTTGCTGGAATGGGGGAGGGGAGGGGAGGGGGCTCATGCGCTCAGATCCTGCTTGCAGGCAGAGGCAGGTTTAGGGGAGCGCGACTAGTTTGGTTGCACTGGGCGGAGAGCCTTGGGGGCTCCGCAAGGGGCTCCACACCTCTTATGCAGAATGGAAGACGAGAGGAGGAGGTGCTGATTTGGGGCATTGCACAGGGCACCACTGAAATTAGAAAACCCAAGGTCTGCCCATGGGCATCTGGTCGGCCCCTGGATTAAATGGACCACTCAGTGGCGTAGCGTGGGGGGTGCAGGGGGGCCGGCCACACCGGGCGCAACATCTGGGGGTTAGGGGGCGCAAATCCACGGGTTAGGGGGTGCAAATTACTTGCCTTGCCCCGGGTGCTGACAACCCACGCTACACCACTGGGACCACTGGTCTGATTCAGCAGGGCTCTCTTTATGCTTCTGTTGTTCATAAATGATATTATTACTATCATTATTCTTACTAATGCAGTATTTAAATGTTGTATTTGCCTTTAAGAAGAAAACTAATTTAAGTTCTCTATTGAATCACAATAAGCAACAGAAGTGAAACATGAAGGTATTTTGCCCTTGTCAGTGACCCCAAATGTAGGCCTTCTTATGCATATAACATATCACATTTATTGGTGGAGAATTGCATCTGAAAAATCTGTGTAGTGTATGTTTCGAAGGAGAGCTGTGTTTCAACCCATGTATTGTTTTTAACAGAGGTCGGCTGGCATTAAAATGCAAGCCAAAGTGAACTAACCCCCCCCCACCGCCGGCCAGTGCCCAGTTGCTTCACTTTGAATAATGGTAGGGTGGGCCCTGGTGGCTAGGCTCAAGATGTGCAGACCACCCTATTGGAAAGGTCAAACTGTGTTGATCAGGTCTACGCACACAAGGCTTTTTGTGGGTAGGTTTATTTGCAAATAAGTACAGGATGCAGGTGGCACTGTGGGTTAAACCACAGAGCCTAGGGCTTGCCAATCAGAAGGTCGGTAGTTCAAATCCCCACAACAGGATGAGCTCCTGTTGCTCCCTGCTCCTGCCAACCTAGCAGTTTGTTAGCACAAAGTGCAAGTAGATAAATAGGTACCGCTCTGGCGGGAAGGTAAGCGGCGTTTCCGTGCGCTGCTCTGGTTCGCCAGAAGTGGCTTAGTCATGCTGGCCGGAAGCTGTCTGCGGACAAATGCCGGCTTCCTCAGCCTGTAAAGCGAGATGAGCGCTGCAACACCCAGAGTCGTCCGCGACTGGACCTAGCAGTCAGGGGTCCGTTTACCTTACAGCACGGGGACAAGAATCTGGTACAAAAAGGGTTAGATAAGCCTCAAAGTAAATGTTCAGTTAAGGCAAATGAGACTGAAGCATGCATTATCGTTTTCAGGGCATGGCAATATACGCACATTTTCATAATTATGTATACTTGATTTAATTTACAAAACTATTTTTTGACAGTGTTATTAAAGGTTTCTTTTATTGCAGAGTTCCAGGATCGCCCCCATTCACTTTCACTTTCCTACCTTAGATTTGGAAGACAATTCTGTTTCAGGAGATTGTGTCCTCCAAATCATGGAGAGCCACGTGTTGTGGTGAGATCACCAAACTGTCTTCTTGTTGCTGGGGTGGGCCCGTTTGGATGACCTCCTCACCTCATTGGCTGCCCCTTTGTTGCTGGGGAAAATTTTCTGTCGGTTGGGGTTTGACTGGCAATTAAGGGGCTATTTAAGGGGCTGCACAAGGTGAAGTACTTTCTCTTGCGCATCGTGCAGCGGATCTCCCTCCCTCCCTATAATTTAAGATTGTGTTTTTGACCTTGCTATGCCTGTCTAGGGGTCGTCTGTTTTTGGAGCAGGGGCCTGGTATGAATTTTGCCACTTGGCTGATTGACTGGTGCCATTTGGTTTTTGCATACCATGTAGCAAATTTTCACAACTTTGTAAGGTTGGCAGTTAGACATTGTTTCATTCTTTGGTGGAGGGGATTATGAATTGGCTGTGCCTGCCCCTCATTTTCGGTGCTGCTGCTAGGGAATTCCGTTAAAGGAATCCAGGGGCTCGATTTGCTCTGTCCGATCCCCTCTCAGGGGTTCCTGGGAGCATCTGGGGTGAACTAAGAGTCGGAAATCCGCCTCTGTGCTCCCCCAGTATGCTTTCCCTTACTGACCTCTGGAGGTTCCAGTTGTCAGTCCTGTTCCTGCTGGTGCAGGTAGTCCGAACCAATGCCTAAGTAACCATTCACATGCTGTAATCAATAAAGTTGTGGCCAAATTAATGCCAAAAATCTTAAACAAATATTCTGTGTCCTGCGTGATTTATTTTGGAGGGGGTTTGGGGGTCTTCACATGCAACACACTTCCTCAGTATCATTAGATTAGTCTGAAACACACAAACGTAAAGCAAGAAAGAATATAGAGAAAACCTGAAAGACTAGGGAGGTCCTAAATGTAGGACATCATCACAAATCACCAGAGGTTCTTAGTCACCACTGACCCTGACTAGATTTGACCCAATAACTTCTGAGTGAAATACTTTATGAAGCAAAAGCAACTCTTTCAGCCATCCAACCTCATCCTGGATTTATTTTTAATGCTAATATTAAAAAATAAAAAATAAAGAGAGCAGTCTGTCATGAATGTACATGATAATTGACATAATAGAACCTAACGGCTACTTTGGAGCATAATAGATCCTGACAGGTTCACTGAGGCTTATTTGAAGGCTCCAAACAAGGGTTTGATGGATTTAATGTACACATGTTTGCTTGCCTTGATTTTTATTGTGGGAAAAAAAATGGTTGGAAGTAATACAGCCCAAGTGCTTTTTAATGAATGTGACCCCAGTGTTTAGTGTTTTAAGAATCATAAGCGGTTAAATGTGTTTCTGCATGTTTGTGTGCACAAAAACACCACCAAACACAGCATAAAGCAGAATTTTTGAGGTGGAATGTTGAGACTCTTGCTCAGGCAAAATATTTGAGAAATTTAGGGGGGGTGATAGGAAAACTACAAAATGATGATAGTGTGACTATGAAATAAATGAATGAAAACAACCATTTGTGGATGATGAAATTTAGAACAGGTGAGACATTTTTGCCAGTAGGGCACTGGCATAATTCTCCAACAGTTCAGGAAAGAAAACTTTCTAAATGAATTACTCAGAAAATATACTTCAGATAAATTTTGGTGCTAATACTTAATGAAATTCTGTGGGTAGTTGGGTGAAGGAAGCAATGGGCTAAAAGAGGAAGACTAGGAGGACTAGAGGGGTGCACAACCAATGCTTCCTTCAATGATACTTCTTTTTAAAAATAAACAATAATGAAAGCTAGATACTGTAATGATCTCTGGCAAGCAAGCCCTGATAAGAAGTAATGACTCTCCGGCAGTTTTATGTACAACAAAAACGCCTCCAGAGCACGGCTTCTTGCCTGCTCGCATTAACAATAGTTGGTCAGTCTGATTTTTTGCCCCTCCCACAGAAGGAAGGACGCCAAACTCTCGCCTTTCCCCTCTTGCCCTTCCGTTGCCCTCTGATCTTATCCAGTCTCCTAGAACAGGGACTGAGAGGCTGGCCTTCACCCTCCCCACTTTCAGCTGACACAGTCTCAGACCTTTGCTTATCTGCTGATTGCCTAGCAGCGCTCTGGCTGCCTTCCAACTCTTCCTCTTCTTGAGAGCGAACAGTATCTTCCCCGGGAAGGGGGGTCAAACTGCCCTTTCTCGACTCTGTCAGCCAGCTCTCATCTGCAGAGCCGGTTCCTCGTTCATTTAGCTCAATTTCTGAGTCTGACTCTTCCCCTGTGCTCTGGGGGGCCACGTTCCTAACAGATCCACAGTTTAGCTTGAAATGGGCAGAGAAGCTGGGAGGCATTTCACCAAAGAGTCTCCAGAGAAGTCTAGTATCATTTAATCGTTTGGGGGAGTCAGGAAGCAAATTCTCAGAGAATATCTCAGACAACTCTTCAGCCCAGCGGCAGCACACCCTCTGCTTATCAAGATGAAGGCGGTTTTCCAAGTCTTGCCTCCCTTTAGCTTCCACTTGTGTCAGTATAGACATTTCTAGGTTGCCATTCAACCATCCTGCTTTTAAGGTGGTTCACAATCAGTTTAAAACACTAATATAGGAATAAATTATTATTATTATTATTATTATTATTATTATTATTATTATTATTATTAGCCCCTGGTGTTGGCAGGGGCTGGAAGTCAGACAGTATGCACATAATGTATGTTTTCTGTTCCTGAGCTACGGCCCCTTCCTCAACGACAGGGCAGGGGATTGTCAGGAAGTCCTTGCCAGGCAAGTGGCTCTTGACAAGGCTACATTAGATCCTTCAACTTCACATTAGTTCATTGGATTTAATCCTGTTTTGTCTTTCCCTTTGAAACTAGAAAGCTATTAACTTAACATTACACTCTAGTTCCCCACTGATATTAAAATTTCATTCCCCCATCAGGCCACTGAGAAACTTTGATATTCGCTGCTTCAGCCAGATAAGTTCACAGTTCCATCTTTTAGCATTAATTAATCTACAAGCATGGCAGATCGATAGATGTTAACATATTTCTTTTTCTGTGTTTAGAAAAAGCAAATATTGAAACTAGAACTGGGCGATGCAAACACTTTTCCCTTCATTTTTTTCTACTGTGTTTTTATTTGGTTAAACAATGGAGCCAAAATTGTCATAATTAAAGCATCATAATTAAAGCATCATAATTAAAGCTTTCCCACTTAAAACTAAGTGAAACAAGGGCTTTACCACAGAAACCTGAAGTACAAGTAATTAGTGGATTTAGAAATTATAATAATGGCAAGTTAGGGCAAAAGGCTTCACAATAATACACAGTATTACAATTCCTCTAAAGGTTCTTTCTTTTTCTTTTTCTCACTTTATGTCAAACATAAAGTACATGTTAGATGTTTCCCCTTTACCAACTCCTCGTGTGCTACCTCTGGGAGACTCCCATGCTGGCCTGTCTGAAACACCCCCCCCCCGAGGGCTGGCCCACCCATGAGGCAAGGGGAGCTGACCCTCTCAGGCAGCAGCAGCCCCATGGCAGCAGATCCCGCCCCCAAGGGTTGCCTGGGGCTGCTGGGGCCACTCCCCCCTGCTCCTTGGAGGCTGGACATGCTGCCTCTACGGCAGCCTCTTGGCTGTAGGTCTTCCACCCTCATGCCAAGAGTAGATAATCACTCGCCGCTTCTTCCCTGGCCAGGGACGTGTGCCATTTTAACTTGCGCTGGTTTTTTTCTAGTTAGATTGGCTCTGTTAATGTTTCTACTCCCAACTCTATGAATTGAGACTCTATTTCTCCCCAGTCCTGGTACAAAGTGTCCAGTGCCTTTTCTTTAACCAGCTCATGAAGAAAGTTTTCTGTAAGTGCAGACAAAACAGTCCTGGGTGCCTTCACTGGGAGTGCAGACTTGGAGAAACAGCATTCAACTCAGCCTCTTGCTCCTCAGAGCCAAGTCAAAGGAGGGCCACACAATTCCAAACAAGCTCCACACAGTTGGAAACACAAAGCGCAAATACGTGATGCACACAGGTGAGTCCAGCCGCAGGGAAACCACTGTCCACTTGGACTAGGCTAAACATCTACATATAGTGGGCAACTGAGCCACAAAGCAAGCCAAGTCCCAGATAAGTAAATCCACGACTGTCCATGCAATGCCCATCCACTTCCACTTTCTGTTGATGAACTGGCCAGTATGCTGACATCGGCAGATGTTTAATCAGAAACATTAAATATATTCACCTGCTTTGTCCTTTTGATAAGCTCCAGAGTCCATTTGATCCTGATATTTTTCCTATGTGCATTTTGTTTCTTTTTAAAAGCAAAATTACATCAAGAATCCAGAAATAATCTTTCAAATATGATTGATCTTGCATTTGGCTTTACCCCTCCCTCCCCCTGAGATGGGGACCCCATTAGATTCTTTTTAGGTGGGGAGAGTTGGCAACTATGCAGCACTGTCCCTGTTAAGGCTCCATGCACAAGGCCTGAGCCAATTGCCTCCCGTGCCCCCCTTAAGAAAGGCCTGAGCAAATGTAATGGTGCTCTTTGTATGAGTGAGTTGGGACTGTGGGGGCCAAGCTCAGATCCTGCAACCAGTCTAGCAAGTTCCTCAGTCACAGTTTTTGGTATTTGGTTGAGTTTTTCACCCTGTCAGTGGTTCTTTCCTGGTTGCTTTATATTCTCTGGAAGCTGGTTTTGCTTCCTCCTTTGGTGTTTTCAGGTTCTTCTACAAGACTGCAAGAAATGCAGATATTTTTGCTTTTTGGTCCCAGAATGGAGCAACGAGGAGCAATTTTTGTCCCTCTGAAACACTAGATTCATGGTTGCTAATACAGAGACTGTTATCATAGAATCTGTAGAGGTGGAAGGGACCACATCTAGTCCAACTCCCTGCAATGCAGGAATATTTTGCCCAATGTGGGGCTTGAACCCATGACCCGGAGATTATGCCCTACCGACTAAGCTCTCCTATGCCCAGTGTTTGTCTTTGCCACATCTGGCATAACTGTTCTGTGAGCAAGTTGAGGTGCTCTCCACACCCTTGCCAAACCTCCTTGGCAAGGTTTCAGAGTAAACATATGCTCCTGAGCATAAATCTGATTACCTTTGTGCTGAATTTTGGCAGTAATTCTGGCAGATCAGTTTTATCCTCCTAATTGGAGACCAGGAGGGACCATCTTTTCTGTCATGAGTGCAACAGAATCAGTTTTCTTTACCTATGCAAGGAACCACTGAACTTTAAATCACCTTGGTATATACAAACTTTTTGTAAGAGATCTTCGGAAAAGTTCATTTGTTTCCTGAGAGTTCCTTCCTGTTTTGTTTCCACATGTATTATTGTCAAAGGGTTGCCCAAGTTTATGCAGTGAGTTTTATGGGTAAGGAAAGGTTTCCTTATGAGCCAGGTATTATCTGGAGATTCCAAGCCAGTGGGAGTGGTGAGGAATCCTTCTTATTCCACACCTTCCAACATTTCTCCAATGAAAATACACTGGTACCTCTGGATACGCACACCTCTGGTTGCTTATCCTTCAGGATGCGAACACAGCAAACCCAGAAGTATTTTTTGGGGTATCACCACACACGCATGCACAGAAGCGCTCTACTGCCATGCATGCATATGCAGAAGCAGTCCCTCTGGTTGTGGAAACCTCGGGATCCAGCCGGAGCTCCGGAACAGATCCGTCTGCAACCAGAGGTACCACTGAAGGGACATTCTAAGGAAAAGTGAGACTTTTGGGGATCAGAAACTCAGACGGCTTCTCTAAATCAGGGACGTCCCTGGAAAATAGCGACACTTGGAGGGTCTGAAAACTGAAGGAAACCATTGGGGGCGGTAGCCTGCATGCTGAGATCCTTCTAATTCCTGGATCCAGCAAGCCTTAAAATCTAAGCAAGGATTCAAATTCCTGGAATATCCTGGTGACTTTCCTGGTGTGATAAAGGCCCTATAAACAAGGGTTGTTAAGGCAATGGAAAACTGCATTTGCAGTTGGCAATTGGTGGAAATTGGGAAAATGTCTAGGAAAATCCAGACGTATGGCAGCCCATGTCGGCAGTGTCTTTTTTTTCCGTTTTCCCATTAAAATGGCATTTTTTTGCGATTTTGCAACTTTGCCAAAAAAAGCTGAACAACTTTTCTGTCTAGATTTTCACACATGGTGGCTCCCACTCACTCAACTTGCTGGTAGGTAGTGAGAAAAGACAAAAGTCTAGAGCCGAGTTGTATGTGAGTCAGCTAGAAGCTGGAGGAAGAAGCAGCTGGAAACCTGAGAGAGAGAAACATGCTTGATTTCGGCCAGAATCCAAGGCTACAGCCATGGATGCAGCAGGATCCCTCTTTGGAAAGAAGCTAACAGTAATGGGAAGCTTGACACTCCAAATAAAATAGCAAATGGATAGAAAAATATCAGAATTTTTTACGGTAACATGGACAACATTTATAAACTTTGCAGACATTAACGTATGAATTGCAAGCGAACTAAGTAAGTACAAAGTAATTCATTTAAATTACTATTACCTTAATAACCTAAATGCATCCATTGGTAATCCTGGAAACAAAATTTGTATATTTGTTCTTCATTTATTTTTAATCTAAGAGAGAACTGGATGGGTTTGTCCAGCTTCTTTTGATTTGTAATTCATTATATTTTACATAATGCCTCCCAAAACCATACTTCAAAGAAGCAACTAACTTAACCATAGCTAAATGATAAAAATGACGCTTGAGCACTGCATGAAACTGTAGAAACCAGCCCAGTTGGTCTGTGGGAATTTGAGAGTTCAAAACAGCAGCATATGTCAGAGTTTTAATTTGAAACATGGTGACTCCTAATTAATCTAACTATGAACTTCAGGTAGAAAGTGAATGGGTGTGTGTGTGTTGTGTATTCAGTAGAGCAGACAAATAGGCAGCTATTAGTAGGCATTGTTTGTGAGTACGATATTTTGCCTCCTCAGGGATCTTACAATGGGACTGTTTGGCAGTAATGAGTTTCCTTTGGATAATGATTGCTTTTGCAGATGTAAAGTGTGCTGAAAGGCCCTATTTGCCTGTAGACAATATATAACAGTAATTTGACTGTAAACTATATATTGGGGAGGAGCTCAATTTAAAAGGGTGTTTAGATATACACAGTTCTTTTTTTCTTTAAAAAAGGTGCTGGTACTGTGTAGCTCTGAGTGTTGTTGTTTAGTCGTGTCCGACTCTTCGTGACCCCATGGACCAGAGCACTCCAGGCACTCCTGTCTTCCACTGCCTCCCACAGTTTGGTCAGGCTCATGTTTGTACCCCCAGGAAAAAAGCACTGAATATACAGTACTATTTAGGAAACTGGCCCCATGCATTTTATTTGGTTGCCCTCTTCCCTTAACTATTTAGGGCACCACTGACTGTAGGAAGTGACTAGCTGTAGTCATTCAAAAGTATTTGAGAAGAAGGGGGAAGCTGGCATTCAGAAAAGGGACTAATCTTCTCATTTTAACCCTATGCTGAATGCCTTGGGCATGAAACCATATTTAGGTACTTAGCGCTTTAGTGTAGATCTTTATGGGAAAGCTGGGTCTATCAGAACCAGTTCAAATAGCCTGAAGTCAAGTCACACCTGCAGGCACACACTTCTTCACTTCCACAACTGTTACCCCCAAAGGATGCCGCCGCCACCAGTCACCCTGCTACATAAATAAGATAAACCAAATATGAAACCTTGATCTAACTTCGTTCATTATTTTTATTCTGTTTTTATTCCCCCCCCAACTATTTCAGTTGTTTTCGTCTCCAACCTGCAAAATTGGCAAAATGCCCTCCCCAATTCTCTCCCTGATAATAGGCACTCCTGGGGGGGGGAATGCTATTTTTAAAAAGCTGCAGTAAACACAAAAAGGTTTAGGCAATTTTTAAAATAAAATAAATACAATAAAAATGAAAAGTGTGCATATTCCAAATAACACACACACACACACACACAGTATTTGGATTTTGGGGGGGCTTGTGGCATTTATTTTACTTGACTTTTCTAAAGGAGCCCCTGGAAAGAATAAAAATATAAATTTAATCTAATTTCCCCATGTCCACAAGCTTGCCTTTAGATATGAGCATTTGATTAGTGTCTGATTATAATCAAGTCCTTAAATACAGTTAATAATTTACACATCTGACGACTGATTGCTATCCATAAGTGACTGTGACTCTTTGTTCTTTGCTTTCCCCCATTTTCCCCTAGATCCAACTCTTTGAAATGTGTGAAAATTATGAAAATGAAAAAATAGTCCCAAGATGCTTTAAAAGCATTAATATCAGGCTTTGTGTGATGCATTTGTCTAATGTGTTGCATAGCTTGATAGCGCAGAGGCAGGTTCTTTAGGGATGAGCAGTAGCTGTTTTCATTTTCCTCTCAGTTGGAATTTTGCTTGTAAGAAACGTGAGTGGAATGGGGTTAAAATAAAAACCAACATCCTCCCCCTCCTCTTCTCTTTTGCAGTCAATGGAAAAACAGCATCCAGACACACAGCTTTAGAACTGAGAATTTATCTGAAGCTAGACTTTAGTTTAGACATAAGAATTAGCTTTGAAATGAGACATCGGTGACCAGCTTAATAAGCCCTGCAGTCCTTTTCTCAAATAATTTCTCAGCATATTTCACTCTTTTCAAATAAGGAGAAAGGAGAGGGGTCCTAGTCAGTTGCAGCAAACCAGACATCACAGAAAGTGATTCCTAAGCTCCATGGATTTCCTCAGTCACATTCCACTTTACCAGAAAGTCCCGCTCCTTGCTCTCACCCCCCCCCACTTTACTTCTCCACTCTCATGTCCAAACACCTCTCTTATTGTGCCTTTCACAGAACCATGGAAGGGCAGAGTTGGAAGGGTCCTCAGCTGAAGCATCCATGACAGAGCTTCCATCTCCTCCATGGCCCTCTGCTGCCTGATGAAGGCTTCCGGCTTCGTCCTGCTTCCGTTCCCATCACCCATGAGAAGAGCAGGAAAGAAAGCTGGAATACGAGTGGTGTGAGCCATGAAACCCATGGGAACATGGCAGCACAAAACACCCACAATTTTATGCGTTACATAAAATTTACATACATATAAAATTTACATACATAAAATTTGGCATACATATTTTTCTGGAAACAATTAACATGGAAATGAGTTCTAAACTTCCACTAGAGTTCCAGAAGTGGCTTTCACCCAATACTGTGAGAATATTGAGTAAGGAAACATCAGGAGAATGGAATAAAGTGCTATCTCAATGCATCCTTAAAAACAGGACACTTGATTCATAGATCAGAACATAATTATATCTGTGAATTCTGGTGTGAAAAAGCATGTAAAAGACTAGCAATGCATTCTTTGTCTGTTGTCTTATGGAATCTGTTTTGGCATCTTGCTTTTCAGTAAGCCATGAAGTAAAAATTTATAGAACTTTGAATCTCCTGGTAAATAGAATTGTGTTTCTCATAGTCAAGCAGGAGGCAAGAAGCCTGCCTGATGCAACAGATTCCATTCTGTTTACTTGGGGTATTATATTAAACTTGTTTGATGCAGTGCTCACTTGGATGCAGCTAAAGACGGCCTCCCCAAGTGTGCAGTGGTATTTGTCACAAAGCACATAAAGTCTCTTTCTGTGATATTGGTTCAATCATCTGAAGAGGAAAACAAAAAACACCCTAAAACTTTTTATCATTCATCATAACGAGGGAAAGTTATTTTTGTTCCATCCATTTCAGTTTTCTGCAGGTTCATTCCATCCTGTTTCTTTAAAAAATCAAATTGAAAGTAAGTAAGTAAGTAAGCAAGCAAGTAAGTAAATTTTGTATTCATTTATACACATTGCTCCCCTAAAATACATATATTTGTATGCTTTCAGTGCATTTCCCCCTAACATGCCCTAACATTCTTTTTCATGAAATATGCATTTTGTGTGCATTTTTTCAACTGAAACCACATCACAAGTTTCAAAAAAACTGCAGAATCAAATTTATATAATCAGCATATAAATCCAGATCAATGAATAAGGTCAGTTCACAGGAAAATGCATACAGAACAAATGATGCAAACAAATTGCCTACAAACTCACACCAAGGAGAAGCAAATCCCTTTTTACCCCCCTCTCCATAAATCCTGAGATGAAGTGGGCAGACTCCAAGGCAAAATAAACCAAATTGGTCTGTTTTCTGAAGCACCTGATCGGGGTCTGAACTGAATCTTCTTGTTTGTATACGCCCAAAGCAAACACACACACACCTTACACTACTGTGCACAACCAGCATTTAGAGACCCCTGTCCTTCCTGCTGCTGTTCATGGCACTGTGGATGGGAAACTTGCATGGAGAATCTAGAAGCAGAGTGCTATGATCCTTTACTGGCTGGAAGAACGCACAGGTACGTAATGGGTGTGACTGCAGCCAGGGAGCATTTCTTAGTTTGGATATAACACATTAGTGTGGAAGGGAGAAACACTTATTTCTCTCTCATATAACAGAGACAGATGATCAAAGGTGCAGACTGTCAGCTCCCAATTCTCTCTTAACGATGTTGGCTCAAGCAGCAGCTAGACCATCATACAAAGGCCCTGATCTCCCACTGATCTAGCAGATCCTAGCACAGCCAGGTCATGCTGGCTGAATTCCCTTGTCTTCAGCTTAGCTGGAGCTCTCTCCCCAACTCTGGGTCAGCAAGCCCAAATGACGTTTTCAACCCCCTTCCCCAAATATGGGAATCAACCATGTGATTTGGACTTATGTCCTCTGGGTTCGTGTGCAGGGGGACTGAGTAGAGGCTTGACAACCATATGTCAGGAGTGCTCTGATGGTGTTTCCTGCTTGGCAGGGGGTTGGACTCGATGGCCCTTGTGGTCTCTTCCAACTCTATGATTCTATGAGTGGTGGAGCAGGCACTGAGTGGACAGGATGGGAAGCGTAATTTTGTGGCCTGACCGAACAGAGAGAGAAGTGAGATTGTTGACTGAAGTGGGCCACTTTAAAAAGTGAAAGCTTTTTTAAAAAATTAAATATCATTTTAGCTTGGAGGCAAAATGATGTGATCTAAGTATGGTTTGAAGTAGGAAATAATACGACGCCTTTCATGGTTGGTTTTTATTTTAGAATAGGAATGTGAACTTTAGATAGGCAGACATCTGTAGAGTCTCTGATGTTGAGGCTGCTTGTATGTATTGTATAAAATGTATAAAGAACAGGAGAAAAAAGTGTATGTGGATGTTTAGAATATATGAAGGTCATTAGTTGGGTATGAAATCAAGATAAAACAGCTGTAATGACAGTAATTAGGAACACTGAAACACCCTCATGAGTTTCTGTAATTACTTGTGCCTGCCTGAAGTTTAGGCATTTTTAAATTACCTTCCTGAACTCAGTTAAAAAAGAAAGAAAGAAATCCTTGATGCCATTTTATAACAGGGCTGGCAGAGATTGTGCAAATAGACTCACATTTTCCCCTTGTTAATTCTTCACCATTACTAATGCAAAATGTGTCCTGATTTAGACAAGAATATAAAAGTCTTTGCTGTTAGGGTCTTCATTAACAACCGTTACATCCCTATTAAAACGGCTCACTTCTGTGGTAATTAAATATATTGAGCATATTTTTCTCCTATTTCAGCTTTACAGAATATCGCAAATATAGTGACAAACATTGGCACTAAGGAAGGGGGTGGGGGAGTTGCAGCTTGCATTAGGCACCGTTAACTAGAGAAAAGAAAAATGAAGCTAGCAAGTAAATATGGAATTCGGAACCAGAATTTGGTTTATGCAGCAGCTTTCCTGAGATTTATTGCTGCTCCAGCCAACTGCAAACCACTGCAAAGAACTGCATATAATTTAAGCATCCCCATTGTTACATATGATCTCTGATGGACCAGATCAGAAGTCCATGTAGTCCAATGTCCCGTTTTCAATAGTGGTTAGCACGATGCCTCCAGGAAGGCTGCAGGAGGTTACAGGCAGAGCCTGGAGGCACAGCCCTTGCTGTTGTTTGTCCCCTGCTGCTCCTATGCTATGAACTAACATGGAGGTTCTATTGACATGCCAGTGCTAATTGCCATTGGTAGACCTTTCCTCCTTGAAAATGTCTCCTCCTTCTTCAAAGACATCTAAGCTCATAGTCATTTAGGATTTCCTTTTTTTTAAAAGATATTTATTAAAATTTTCAAAATAATACAGTAAGAATATAAAAAGTCAAAAAGAAAAAGAAAAAAATACGAAAAAACAGAAAAAAATACATAAAAATTAAAAACACATTAAGTTCACCAAAATTTACTTTCATTGACATATTTTCCCGACCTCCTCATACCTCCCCTTTTTGTATTCCAATTCAAGTTATTGATTCAGCAAATCCTTAACCATAATTCTTAACCTAATAAATTAACATGTTATTATTTTACTTTTACTCTTTCATCCATTTCCTCAATTTATTTTTGCTAACCTTATTTTCCTTTAATTTAGTTCATTTTTTAAAAAAAAAACAATTTTACCTTATCCAAACTTAAACATCAATACTTATACATCAATACATATTCTTAAAACATTCTTTCTAAAGTCGACCCAAATTCCCTTCCACGAATTTCCTAAATTTCATAAACATTACAAAAACAAAAATAAAAGCAAAACACATTATACTTATGTACCCTTTGGATTCCCAACCCCCACCCCCCCTTTCCCGGTTCCAGTCCCCAACAAATGTCCATCAGTCTTAATCTAATATTTAGCCTGGAGATCTCACATCCGAGGCTCTTAATTCTCTTTCAATTCCTCTCTGCTGGTTTTTTTGATAGTCCTTAAAATTAAACACCAACTCTCGGAGAAGCTCTGGCCCTTCAGGATCCATGTTTCTTTCAACCAGTCCTCCATACTTAAAGGTGGAACCCAAATCTTGTTTCTTACTCCTTTCAAGTCCAAATGTCCCCAAGGCTCCAACCTCCACCTTGAACAAATTTATAATCCTTAGGTCTTCGGATCTCCACATAAGGAGATCTTTCCTTTCTTCAATCTCCAATTCAGGCCAGATTTTCCACATCAAATTCTTATTTTCCTTCATTACCATCATGTCTGGCCTCAAGTCCTCCTTCATCATCTGCAGCTCTTCAGGGACAACATATGTCTCCTTCTCCAAATTCTCAAAGTTGTCAAGTTTCTCTTTCTGTTCAGTTGAATAAACTTCCAGATTCAACTCCTTATCAGTTTCAATGATATTGTTTACAGTTGAGTCCAGAGTTGTAACATTTATAGCCAAAACATCAATTTGGCCTTGCAACTTTCCCAAGAGAACAAAGACTCTGTCCAATTCAGCCTGAATTCTCCCTTCTCCAGCCATTCTTGTAATGTCCCAAATCCCCCTCTAGAGGGATTTTGGTTTCTTAGTGTTCATTCCAATCCAGGTCAAAAAATCCAACTAGTTTGTATCAGTTCTTCCTTGTTTTCAACAATAAATTATAACAAAAATTGTAACATATATAACCAGCAGAAGCAACAGAAACAAAGTTCTCTTTTTCCGTTTTGACAGCTACTTTGACAGCTGTCAAACTCTTTAGTACCTCATCGACAGGCTCTCTCGCGGAACACTCCCGGGTCCGGGAGGGTGGCACTTCGGTTCCCAAAATTAGCTCTTTATCCTCCAGCAAAATTTCTTATACTGCCAAATCGTGAAATTAAAGTCTTTTACCAAAGAAGGAAAGAAGAAAAGGTTCTCTCGACCTTAGTTAGCAGGTCTTTGCTTTAACTTGTTTACAAGACGGGGAGGCAGACTTCCTTTTTACACCTTCCCCGATCGTGCCTAATTCTTAAAAACAAAATTTTCTTTACAGTACCAATTTCCGTAGTACTCATGGGTTGTTACTTTTAGAGTCCAATTGTTCACGAGAAGAAGTCAGCGCTCTCCGGCCATGGCAGCGTGGCTTCACTCCGCAGGAGAAGCAGTCGACTCTCAGCACCGCGCCGCTCACCCCGTCCCCCGTTCCGAAGCCTTTAAAAAGGCTCCTTCGCGGGTCGGAGGGGCGCAAATGGTGCCCGCCGAGTCACCAAGTTCACAGGCTGCAGAGCCTGTGATTTCTGAGGGTCCCCGCGTCGCCGCAGCGGCAAGACCCGATCCTGCAGAGCCGATTCCCTCCGGAGCTCAGAGGGAATCCGCCATTAGTCGATGGCGCTAACCCGGAAGTCCATAGTCATTTAGGATTTCCAAGCCCTCGTGTCATCATGAAGAGTCTGTGCTTGGATCCAGAACTGACCAAGGAGCGCATCACCAACTTCATCAAGGCCAGCCTATCCTGAGGGATACTATGGTGGGGTCTAAAGAGTCATAGGACTGGCTACTCTGTCTTCCCCCAGTGCCAAACCCGTCACCATTCACCCCAGAATCCCAGGTGCAGTAATCATGATGAGAGCCAGCGCTGAAGTGCAAACCAGAAGATGCAGCTCATGCCTGAGTGAATGAAAGAGAAAACCAGCACATTCTGTATCAAGGCCTTAATGATGCTCAGAAAACAAGTAGGGCAGCATGGTGTGAAGTTAAGACTATCACTGATAAAGATATGTGACAAGGGTCCATTATACTGCTTAGATAAAGCTTTTTGCTTTTAAATGGAGAACATGATACATAGTTAAGATAACTGGATAATAATTGCACGTCATGCTAAGCAATGTGCTGCAAAAAATGTGCACCCACCTTCCAAATATACGTATGCCAGAAGGTGAAAATATGCTTTGTGTGTCTCTGTTGTGAGCCAGGGAATGCTTATTTCTACTGAGAAAATACTGATTTATGTAGCCAAAGCTTGTTTAAAAATCAAGTGATTTTCATTACCACAATCGATGTGCTTCATGTACAATGACTTGTTGATATCAACCATGACACCAATTGTTAATGTTATCTACATGACCAAAGTTGAAATGTTCAAACCACTTATTTCAAAATAGTAATGGAATAGTCCAATTCATTTCGATGGGGGCACTCCAGAATAAGTGGTCCAGTGATTGCAAACTGAATCATTCAGTGCAGCTGTCAAAGGAGGTCCTCATTCTCTGTGTCTAGAATCCAGGTATACTAAGACAGTATTAAGATGCAAAGGGGAGAATCTAGAAAAAGCACACATATAGCTTCTGAAATATTGAGCAAAATGAAACAGATGATTTATTCCAGGTATGCTGTATATTTGAACCCTTTGGTGAGAGTTACAGGGAATCCATACAAATAAATTTAGATTTTTTTGGGGTGGTATGTTTCTTCATATGTATGAAATAGGAATTAATCTTTGACTATTTCTAAACACAGCAAGAACTGTTCTGTGTTCCTTCCTTTTTCTTTTTTGTCACTGAACAGAACTGAAAGAGGTCCCCTGCTACATGATCATTTGAATTAACAGAGGATATCAGCTGAAGACCCAGAAACTGCCACATACATGTTGTTTGAAAACGAACACACCATGTGAGAGCTACATAGAATTGCAACATGAGAACAAGATGGGATGTAAATATACTCTTGTTAACTTTACTTATTTGATTTAGAATGCTTATATGTTGTAAGCCACTCTCAAAGTGGCTTAAAAAAATAAACATTTTATTCTCAAAATAAAAGCACAATCAAATCTAGCACAGGAGCAGAGGTTGTATGGATGGTGTCTATAGGGAGCCAGGATTATTCAGGCAGCATTTCCTGCCCTTTTTATACATGTTGCCACTTCCCCCCAAGTCCTTTGAGGCTAGCTTCCATAGAATCATAGAATGATGGAAGCTTCAGCTTCATTAAATATAAGCAAAATGTAATTCAATGGTCATGCCTGTGAAGCATCCACCAAGAATGAATTCTCTTCCCTTCCTTGAAAATTCAAACGCATAACTTAAATTCAGTTTCCGTGAGGAACACTGGTGAGCATAGCAAAACCAATTTCCCCGTCTGTTTTGCCTTCTACCCCTGAGTTACTTTGAGTTCCTAGTAGTCCTTGTAATCTTACGCACAGCAGCAAGGAGAGCTTTTTGGCCTCAAAGTTGACACTCAGATCTAGCCCAGAGTGGGAACTGAAGGGAGACTGGCCACGCCAACTGCAGTCGTCTCCTTGCGCAAATAGGCCACAGTTGTACACATGAGACACTTTGGTGATACTCTAAGGCAAGTTGTTCACCCGTCTGTGTAATCTGGTGTCCTGCTCTTGCTGGCTTCACTTAAACCTCAGACAAACAAGGTCTAAGAACTTTATAAATCAAAATGGTGTCACTGCTTCCTTGACGTCCCATCACCACTCTCACTGTGGCATACTGGGACGGGGCGGGGGGAGTCATGGCAAGGTCAGCATAGTGCAAACATACCGAGAGGAACATGGGATTGGTTCTGCTGGTGCATTTGCACTGTGCCATTCTTTTCTGCTGCCTTTTCCCCTAAGTACATCACAACAATGGGGCTAAAGGGAGGTCAGCTCAGCAGTGCTGCCCCAACAACTGATGCTACTTCTCTGTAACAGCACTTTGTGCAAACTGGTCTCTCAGCATGAACTTCTGCATCTCACTAAATCCCACCAGGCTTTCATGTTCTAGAAAAGGCTTGTTCCTGAACATAGAAAAGGATGTCTCAACCATGGCCCACAAATTTCAAACCCTTGGGGCTTGGAATTTGCACTGTGCTCCTGTTTTCTCCCTCACATTTTCCCTCAAGAAACAACATAGGGCCAACAGAGTTTATACCCCCCCCCGCCTTTCATTCTAAAATAAAAATCAGGCACAGGATTCTGCCCTCAAGAAGGGACGTGCTGGATCTTAACCATCTCTCCACCTGCTGGCTTTTCTCTCAAAATTGCCCATCTCCAAGCTGTTTTTCTCTCTATGGGGTACAAGTTATGAGGGCCCTGCCCACTTTTCCTTCATTGCTGATTGTGGCCTCTAGCTTCTACTTTTCATTTTTAAAATATGTCAGACCTTTGCCCAAAGTTACCCCACTACTAACCACAGTGTCCTATATGCATACAACAGGCAGAAAGGGAACACACCTTTCTCTTTCTCTACATTTTATGATGGCGAGGTGTCCCCCCCCCTTCCAATTTTGTAAAGCACTTTGACACTTACTGATGAAGGGCATTAAATTTAATAAATGCAGATGTAAATGCATGCTATATTAATAGAAAAGGCTTATTTTGTCAGTAGTAGCTGAGCAGACACATGGGTTAAAATATATATATATAAAGTCTTTGACAGGCAAATGAAGCAGTGTGCATGTATCTCATCACAGTTCTGACACTACTCTAATATTATACCTGATTGCAATCTAATCCAATTGGTTCTCCCTTCTGATTGCCAAAGCCAGACTACTTAAAAGAGAAGATTATTAGTTTATATTATATTTCAGTCATTATGCATCCAGTGCCCATATTCTTCTCTCTGAATCATATGTGCTGCATCTCTGTTCCTGATATAGTAAAACCAGATGACTCTCCATTGCCAGTAAATCAAGGTTCCATTATTCTTTTAACAGCCTGTTTATAAAAGCCAAACCTGAAAAAGATTAAAATTTTAGGTTCCCATTCAAGTATGATTACTATTTCATTAAACTATTATTGTTCCACTTTTCATATTAAGAATTATGGGATCAGATAATTTCATCTTGATTGCAGTGGCGATTTTCTTCTCTGCTGTCAATGAGACCCCCCCCCCCTTTTTACTACAATGCTCTTGGCACATCATTTTTTTAATCCTTGACATATAATTTTGTTCTGGTTTATAATGCTCTCTCTCTTCCTTTCTCTCCCTGACACTTGATTAGGCAGCATCACAAGGATGTTACGTGGTTTGATTATGTCACATACTCAAGGCTTTTATTGATGCCTATGGCATGTGTATGACATTTTCTGGGATCACTAGTCTCTGTATTGTAATAAACACTGAAAAACTAAATGTTAAAACATCTGACCAGCACGCATCCCTGGAATTCAAAAGAGAAGTCCAAAAGAAACTCACCCCCCCAAAAAAATCTTGGGCACATCATCCTATGTGAGGAATCTGTGAGAGGGAGTTAATATTAACAACAATAAGGGGGGGGGGGTAAAGCTTTTTTTGGAGGGGGGGTAAAGCTTTTTTTAATATGATTTATTACAATACCTGACAACCCCCCCTCCCCGAAGAACCGTTTACATTATTTACAGCAAGCGAGATTGGAAAATATAAACTGTGTGGAAATAACAATATTATATAATTAAAGCTTTTGTTTTTTGAATTGCTTGGAAGAAGATAAAAGACCTTCCAAATACTGATATTAGAAAGAAGCCGGATCTCGTTAGCCGCTGGAGAGACTTCAAAAAACTTTGGATGGATTCTGAGAATGTTGATGTGACACATTCTTTAATTGGGATCCGCCATTATGGAATAAGACCGAGCTGCAGAGATAAATGGCCATAGGGGGAGGTGAGCTCTTAACTTGTTATTATATCTGCACTTCAAGTGCCATTTGGTAAATCTCCTCTGGAAAGGCTAATGTTTGATGCAACCGGCCTGGGAAAATTAATGAGCAAATGCCTAGATTTGATTACATCGGAAGTGAGAGAAGATGGCGTCTGCCAGCAGCAAAATGACTTTTGGATTGATTCGGCATAAACACCAGCGTTTGAGGAGATACTGCAACAATAGGAGAGTCAAGCACACAAAATTCACACAGAAACACATCACTGCTTACTTCAACTCACCTGTGGAAACAACTCAGAGGCCATGAAAGAAGGAAGGTTAACAACAGGAAGATTTAAAGGAACTATTGGAAACTCAAGGCAGCAGAGATATGAGATGATCAGAGCCCCACTGAACTTGAAGCATGGGAAGTCCCAACAAAAAAATTATAATTTGGCAGAATATTTGGACTATATGATATGTATTTGTATAATTTGGAATATTCAATGTGATTTGATTGGATTGTTAAAATGGAAAATTTAATAAAAAGTATTTTAAAAAAATAAAATAAAGGTCACCACCAACACTGTGAATTGTGCTCAGAAACATACTGGAAGCCAATGTAGACCAGTGTTATATGGTCCTGGCGGCTGCTCCCAGTCACTAGTCTAGCTGCTGCATTCTGGATTAGTTGTAGTTTCCAAGTCATCTTTAAAGGTAGCCCCATGTAGGGCACTTTGCAGTAGTCCAAGTGGGAGATAACCAGAGCATGCATCATTCTGGTGAGACAGTGTGCATGCAAGTAAGGTCTCAGCCATCAAACAGGATGGAGCTGGTAGACAGCTGCCCTGGACATAGAATTGACCAGCGTCTCCATGGACAGCTGTGAATCCAGTATTTTTCCCAGGCTATGCACCTGGTCCTTCAGGGGCACAGTTACTCCATTCAGGACCAGAGAGTCCGCCATACCTGCCTGCCCCTGTCCCTCAAAACAGTCTTTCTGTCTAGTTAGGATTCAACCTTAGTCTGTTAACTGCCACCTATCCAGTATGACAGTTTGCTGGCAGGCAAAGCCCTAATAGAAAAGGTTTAAAATAGCAAGATAAACATGAAGAAACCAATGGCTACTATAACATAATGGCTGTAGCTGAGATTATTTTTTTCACCCTGACCTAAATAAAACTCTTTTGAGCTGAATATTCTCAGTGCCCAATAACAAGAAATAAAAGTGGAATTCTACTGAAATTCATTTATTAAAGTGGGGTGGGGGACTGGCAAATATGAGCCCTATTTGAAAGCTGTTACTCCTTATTCACCTCTTTTTTCAAATAGGGTTGGCTGTCCAATGCTGCTGATATATATGAATGAATGAAATTTGCCATAAATTGGAATGTGAAGCAGGCTGAAAGGAGAAATGAACACGTAGAGATGTGCTTCTATTAGAGAAAGAGCTGCTAATGTTAGCCACTATTTCTCCTCTTCTGTTATAAAATCTGAAGTGAATGCAAGCTGCAGAAGGGCCAAGTTGCAAGTCCTGGAAAGGTCCATTTCCTATATAGACAAATTGGTCCATAGAGCAGAATCTGCACCAGCTTGTCCAAAGCACCCCACAAATAAGCCTTGTCCTTCTTATAACAGAATACTGGACATGTCTTACATTTTTGTCTTTGAAATAAAGGAAGAACGTGGAAGAATGAAAACACATTTTGCTTATGTTTCATAGAACATAAAAACTCTGCTGCTCAAACCAAAGGGCCATGTAACCCAACCAGCACCCTGTTTTCCACAGTGGAGAGAAACCCAGAATCTCCACAAACAGAACAGAAAGATAATGCCCTTACCCTGATGTTGAACATCAGCAGCTGCTGGAGTTCTGCTTCTGTACCTGGAAGAATATAGAATCATGGAGTCACACCTCTACTTCTAGAGATTGCCCGGGGGGGGGCATAACCACACGGGCACCTGGGGTTCTCTAGCCTGAATCTAACCTGGATTCTGGTTCCAATGATCTGGGCAGGATCTGTGTTGTCTTCTATTTGAAAGATCCCAGCTGCATTGTCCAGTCACAGAGAGAAGAATCTTTAAGCAAAGTGCAAGATTAAAAGTTCCAGTTTTGGCCAACCTGGGTACAGCATCATCATCAAGACCTCCCTGCCAATTTGGATACAATAAAGGAACTGGAGGCCCCTCAACTGTCCTCGGGTCCAGTATTGGACCACTTTGACCAGATATCCCCAGCCGATGTTGACAGACTCCTCCAAGCTGGAAAGCCCACCACCTGTCCTCTTGACCCGTGCCCGTCTTGGCTGATTAGAGCGTGTCCAGACGAGGTGCGGGCCCCCCTGGGTGATATCATCAATTTGTCCCTTGGCACCGGCATATTCCCAGGGGAACTGAAGGAGGCAGTGGTGCGCCCGCTCTTAAAGAAAACATCATTAGATCCCTTAGATCTATCCAATTACCGCCCGGTTTCGAATCTTCCATTCCTGGGTAAGGTGATTGAGGGAGCGGTTGCTGAACAGCTTGGTAGGTTTCTGGATGAAACATCGGCTCTCGATCCATTCCAGTCCGGCTTCCACACTGGTCATGGGACCGAGACGGCTCTGGTCGCCCTAACAGATGATCTCCGCAGGCAGCTGGATCGAGGCGGGTCGGGGCTGCTGATTCTTCTAGACCTGTCAGCAGCCTTTGACATGGTCGATCACAAACTCCTGGACCACCGCCTTGCCAACGTGGGGATCCAGGGCACAGTCCTTCAATGGCTGCGCTC
Organism: Podarcis raffonei; assembly: GCF_027172205.1. Taxonomy (NCBI): domain Eukaryota; kingdom Metazoa; phylum Chordata; class Lepidosauria; order Squamata; family Lacertidae; genus Podarcis; species Podarcis raffonei. The sequence continues at coordinate 106,907,514 of NC_070605.1, forward strand.
GTTTCTCTCTGGTCAGGGACAGAGGGTGGCACTTGGGGGGGAATTGTCATCGCGCCACTCCTTGGTGTGTGGAGTGCCTCAGGGTGCGATTCTCTCCCCGATGCTTTTTAACATCTTTATGCGCCCCCTCGCCCAGCTTGTCCGGAGTTTTGGGCTGGGTTGCCATCAGTATGCCGATGACACCCAACTCTATCTGTTGATCCTGACTCGGCCCCAGACACACTGACCAGATGTCTGGAAGCTGTGGTTGGATGGTTACGTGGGAGCCGGTTGAAGTTAAATCCTTCGAAGACAGAGGTCCTCTGGCTGGGACGGAGCGATATGGGATTGAGGGGGCAACTCCCATCTCTTGTGGGAGTGCAATTAGTGCCAGCATCGTCCGTTAAGAGTTTGGGTGTAATCTTTGATACCTCCCTCTCTATGGAGGCACAGATTACAGCTATAACAAAGGCGGCATTTTTTCATCTCCGCCAAGCTAAGCAGTTGGCTCCTTATCTCTCTCGCCCTGACCTAGCCACTGTGATCCACGCGGCGGTCACCTCCAGACTGGATTATTGTAACTCGCTCTACGTGGGGCTGCCCTTGAGACTGGCCCAGAAACTCCAGTGGGTGCAGAATGCCGCGGCGAGACTCCTTACGGGGTCTTTGCTGCGAGATCACATTCATCCGGTACTATACCAGCTGCACTGGCTCCCGGTGGAGTACAGGATCAGGTTTAAGGTGCTGGTTTTAACCTTTAAAGCCCTATACGGCCTAGGACCCTCGTACCTACGGGACAGCCTCTCCTGGTGTGTCCCACAGAAGAACTTATGGTCTGCAAATAAAAACATCCTGAAGGTCCCAGGCCACAGAGAGGTTAGGCTGGCCTCAACTAGAGCCAGGGCTTTCTCGGCTGCGGCTCCAATCTGATGGAACGCTCTGTCACAAGAGACTAGGGCCCTGCGGGACCTGACATCTTTCTGCAGGGCCTGTAAGACAGAGCTGTTCCACCAGGCCTTTGATCAGGGCACAGCCTGACCCCCTCCTCTGGCAATCTGCACAGAATTTTGCTTAATGGTTGCCATCAATTTGATTTTAATTAATTTTTATAATGAAAGGTTTTTAGAATGTTGGATTATTTTGATTGTTGTTAGCCGCCCTGAGCCCAGCTTCGGCTGGGGAGAGCGGGATATACATAAAATTTATTATTATTATTACATTATTATTAAGAAAGTGACAGGTTTTGTTACTTCATTGCTGAGCAACATCTGCCTTTGCATCTGGAACCCAACCTGGGGGAAAGGCGGCTCAAGGAAAAGTCTAGCTATCTCTTCTGCCTACTGCTTCTTCCTTGCAGGGGCTGCTTTTCAGCAGAAAACTTGGATTTCCAAATGTGAGTTGGCCACAGAGTTTATAGCTCCAGACCTTTCATTGTTAATACAGTTAAAAATACTAGAAGCTACTGCTGAGAACCCAATATGATTGCTACACGTCTCTCAGCATGTCCCTGGGGATCAGTCGCTGGGTATCATGAGCAGAAGAGGTCCTGCTTCTGGGCTTCTCATACATATCTGTTTGGTCCCTGTGAAAACAGAATGCTAAACTAGATCCACCAGGTCTGATCCACCAGGGCTCATCTTACGTTCTTATGAGGAGTGAAACTAGATGTCATTGTGGAAAACAGAAAAGATTGCAGGAGGGGGTTTCAGTATCGGTATCAAACTTTATTTCGGTCACAGACCAGCCTAAGATAAAGCATACAAATAAACTGAACACATAAGACTTTAAACAGGTAAGAGATAAAAACTAGTAATTAAAAGGTGATACATAACTTTAAAAGATGGAAACAAGGACAAATGGTTAAAAGCAACTATAAGGGAAGGAGCATGAAGGAGCACAGGTCTTGCATTTTGGACCTAGTTTGTGGTGCAAACCATCTGTCAGAGGCTCAGGAGCAGAAGAGCAGGGGAGAGAGCAGATAGAGAGCGGAGGAGAGGAATCAGAGGGGAGCGTAGGGGAATATGACAGTGGACCGAGAGATTCCATGAGCTTCTCCAGCGAATCAGAAGATTCCCAGGAGAGGGCGCCTATGGTAAGGGCGAGGCGAATCCCAGAGGGGACGATCCATAAACAAGGAACCAGAGGGGAGTCCCAAAGGAGCAGCGGAGGAGTAGGGCCAGTTTCCCCACCAGAGCACAGTGGGGGGGAAGAGTCACGTGAGTCAGGACCATCTTCTCCTCCATCGGGGAGTGGGGAGAAGGAGGGAAGGCCAGGTCCAGCTAGCCTCCCCGAAAGGGGGAGCAGTGACACAAGTGTAACGGTCAGAAGGAAAGTGGGAGGCTGCGCGCGCGCGCCAAGTTCAAATGTGGAGGAGCGCGGGACAGCAGAAGACCCGGTTTGGGAGCCAGGTCCTAAAGCCCGAAAGAGGGGGGGGGAGGAGTCGGGAGAATCAGCGTCAGAAGAATCTCGGAGGGCAGAGACTCCGACTAGCAGAAGGACCCAGAGAAAGAAGGAACAGAGGAAGAGGTGGAGTAAAGCTAGAATCTTAAGCTGGTGTCAGGGGGGCGGAGATTCAGATGGGACTTCTACGATCTGACGGATAGATGTAGCGTTGCGCGCTGCACGTCTGGAAATGAGACTGAACTTCAATAAAGACTTTTAAACTTGAGCAAGAAGCAGCGTTGGTCTTGTGTGAGCTGGGACCTTGGGCAGCGCTGACAGTAAGTCCCATCTCCCAAAAACTCTGCAAGCTCACGAAGATAGGCAAAGATGACTACAGAGGAAAAAATCAAGCAATTGCAGGAAGCGGTGTCAACGCTCTACGCAGAATTGGCTGCGTCTAAGAAAAAAGAAGGAGAAACAGCTGCGCTCTGCCAGGATCTGCAAGCCAGGTGGGACAAATGGGGAAAGGAGGGGCAGCTGGGAGCCAAGCCGGAGGGAGTTGCCCTCGGGAAAAGGGGGGCAAGCCTTGTGACCCATTTTGACGGGAACCTGCAGCAGTACCCTAACTTCAGAGCAGAAGTAGTTTTCGCGCTCAATTTGCTTCGGAAAGATTTTAGAGATGAGGAGGAGAAAGTGGGTTTCATAATCACTCATCTGCATGGGGAAGCTAAGTCGTGGCTGCGAACCTTGTTACGCGAAAATGACCCCGCCCTCAAAGATTCAAGCGCCTTTATTGGAGCCATGGACGCTTGCTTTAAATCAATGGTGGATGTGGATGTCGCTAGAAGGGAAATGCATGGATTGCGGCAAGGAAAAGCGACGGTGCGCCAGTATCATTCCCGCTTTTTTGGGTTAGTAAATGTGCTGGGCTGGCAGAAGGACTCAGCTGCCGTCAGGGATCTGTTCTGGGAGGGGCTGAATGGAGCCGTGAAAGATGAGCTGGCGAGGGGAGAGAGACCCCAAAATACAACAGAAGTTGTCCAAAGGGCGCTCGCAATTGGGGTGCGCCTGGAAGAACGCCCGTGGAGCAGGGAGCAGGGGGGAAGAGCAAACACGTCAGTTAGAACGACTCCCTTCCTACCCAGAGAGACAGAGCGCGCTCAGTCCACGCCTGCTCTGATGAGGGGGGAGGAGCCAATGGAAATCGGAGGTGCAAGGGCTCAGACAGCAAGCAGAGCCCAAACACCAGGAGCAGTCAAGGCGAAGGCTCCTAGAGGGAGCAGGAAGTGTTACATCTGCGACAGTGCACTGCACATGGCCAAAGAGTGTCCCCAGAGGCTCCAGAAGCACACTGCAGCCTCAGCAACTGTTAAAGGAGCAATTCAGCAGGAGGAGCAGCCCCAGGGAAACGGAGGAGCCTGGTTGGAGACAGAAGCACTGGGGCTCAACCAGGCGAGTCAGTGAAGCAGTCCCCAGAGATTTTGCAGCCCACAGACCCCCTCCCACCCAAACCAGTGGTGCAACTCACTGCATCGCTCCAGCTGCCCGATGGGCTCACCCTGGAGGTCCCTATTACCATTGACTCTGGTAGCAACGCAGACTTTGTAGGGTTGGACTTCGTCAAGCAGCATCGCATAGCACTCCTGCCAGCCACGATGCCCCTAAATGTTGTCACAGTAGATGGCAGGAAGATACTGGGAGGAGAGGTGGTACAGCAGACACCGCCTCTGGTGATGCAAATTGGGAACCACCGTGAAGTCATCAGTTTCAACGTCACTCACCTGTCGGACACGCCCATAGTGTTGGGCATGAGTTGGCTGGATAGGCACAGCCCGGCATTAGCGTGGTACCAGCGGCAATTGACCTTCTGCTCTTCCTACTGCGCAGCGCATTGCATCCAGACCTGCCAGGAAGAGGAGGGGCAAGAGGATGCACCGCAGCTACACCTAGGCATGGTGCAAGCGGTGCCCAACAAGTACAAGGCCTTTTTGGAAGTCTTCTGCGAGAAGGAAGCAGACAAGCTGCCTCCCCACAGACCCTACGACTGCAAGATTGACCTCCTGCCAGGGGCGACGCTGCCGACTGGGAAACTGTACTCCATGTCTGAAGACGAAATGCAAGAACTCAGGGAGTTCATAGATCGCAATTTGAAGCGGGGATTCATCCGGGAATCCAAAGCAGTGGGGGGGCCTGATCCCGCTGGCCGGTTGCACACCAGGGGGAGAGACCGGAAGCCAGCACTCACACCCCCAGCGCTGGAGCACCTGGAACCCACACCCGAAGAGGGGGAGGGGGGAGGGGGGGCTTCGAGGGGGGGATGGATGTCAGAGGCTCAGGAGCAGAAGAGCAGGGGAGAGAGCAGATAGAGAGCGGAGGAGAGGAATCAGAGGGGAGCGTAGGGGAATATGACAGTGGACCGAGAGATTCCATGAGCTTCTCCAGCGAATCAGAAGATTCCCAGGAGAGGGCGCCTATGGTAAGGGCGAGGCGAGTCCCAGGGGGGACGATCCATAAACAAGGAACCAGAGGGGAGTCCCAAAGGAGCAGCGGAGGAGTAGGGCCAGTTTCCCCACCAGAGCACAGTGGGGGGGAAGAGTCACGTGAGTCAGGACCATCTTCTCCTCCATCGGGGAGTGGGGAGAAGGAGGGAAGGCCAGGTCCAGCTAGCCTCCCCGAAAGGGGGAGCAGTGACACAAGTGTAACGGTCAGAAGGAAAGTGGGAGGCTGCGCGCGCGCGCCAAGTTCAAATGTGGAGGAGCGCGGGACAGCAGAAGACCCGGTTTGGGAGCCAGGTCCTAAAGCCCGAAAGAGGGGGGGGGAGGAGTCGGGAGAATCAGCGTCAGAAGAATCTCGGAGGGCAGAGACTCCGACTAGCAGAAGGACCCAGAGAAAGAAGGAACAGAGGAAGAGGTGGAGTAAAGCTAGAATCTTAAGCTGGTGTCAGGGGGGCGGAGATTCAGATGGGACTTCTACGATCTGACGGATAGATGTAGCGTTGCGCGCTGCACGTCTGGAAATGAGACTGAACTTCAATAAAGACTTTTAAACTTGAGCAAGAAGCAGCGTTGGTCTTGTGTGAGCTGGGACCTTGGGCAGCGCTGACACCATCTTTTGATGACTATCCCTCATGGCAGCACAGAATCTTGCAACTGCGTATGTAACATCTGGGTTTTTATCTTGAAGTAGCAGGGAGGTGTAAAGCTGTTCTGTATGTAACATGGAACTTTATGTAGTCTAGGCAAGACGAACCTGGCTCATATATCTGTGTATAGTATTGGCTGTGAAAAAGGCATGTTCTGTCGTTTCCACTTGCCGAGCGCCACAGGGGCATTTCCTCTCCTCATACGGTGTCTGCCTAAAGCGCCTTCCTGGGGGGCTGAAGGGAGGTCTGGCAACGGGCCAGAGGGAAAGCCTTTCAACACCCTGTTTGATGGTTTTTTTGGCTTGTTCATACCCCATGTCGAATAGGACCTGTGGGGTGAAGCCTAGAGTTGATATTAGGTTTATAACTATGTATTTACATGTCATTTGGAAACCGTCCTTAAGGGTTAAGGCAGCAAGGCCATGTGGGAGGAAGGATAGTCTAAGCCAGTAATTTAGTGTGGCAAGCCATAGTCTGACCTCAATTCTTACAAGTCCAGTTTCAAGATGTATAGTAGCATTGGAGACATGTTTAGGCACTTGTAGGGCTGATCGTAAGAATTTAGATTGTACCAGTTCTAATGGTGCCCAGTTAGCAAGGGGGCCTCATTAGGCACCATATACAAACTGTGCAATGGATTTGGCCTCAAACAGTTTGAGGGTTGCAGGTATCTATTGTCCACCTGAGGTACCTGAGTATTTCATTTATGCTTCTCTGGGCATTCCCTACAACATAATCCCTGTGGGCTTTTCTGCCTCCTGAGAAATGAAGGGTTATACCCAAATATTTGAAGCAGGTGACCTGCTCGATCTAATGGCCATTGATGTACCATGAGCAATGTTTGGACCTTTTGGCAAAGACCATGATTTTGGTTTTCTGATAATTTAGTTCTAGTTCGCTCTCCTTGCAGTATGCTGCCAGTATTTTCATGGCTCTTTTAAGACCTATAGGAGTTATGGAGAGGATTGCTGCGTCATCTGTGTAAAGCAGCACAGGGATATGCTTTCCTGCTAGTTTTGGAGGGTGGAAGTTCATATTGTGGAAGAGGAGTACTGTATCATTTATATAGAAATTGAATAAAAATTCCCAGAGGCTGCTAAAGGAGCGGGGTTTGGCACTGAGCTACTAAACCTTTAACACTGCAGGGGTGGACTAGATGACCCTTGGTGTCCCTTCCAACTCTACCCTTCTATGGTTCTATGTGGCTCCCAACAACCTTTTTAAACTTACCTTTCAGAGTTTGATTTGACATTTGCACTGGTGCTAGAGTTCCAGTTCTGAAGCAGTCACCTCTACTTCATACCAGCCATGAAAGCCTATGTGATTTTGAGGTTCACAGACTTCTGCTGCCAGAATTATTAATATCATCAGTTTTTAACATTTTCCTCCAATGTGCTAGAAAGTAGACATTGACTTCCTCCCACCAAACCATTGCCCAAGTTCAAATTAGTTCTCTAGAATGATGGTGAATTAGGGATATCCAGCTTATGTAAAATAGAGGAGGCATTCCGTTCTGAAAACTGAGCTGAGTGTTAAATACGAGAGAGAGAGAGAACATGGAAATGTGGAGAACATGTCATTCGCAACTTTCCTAAAGAGTATTCTTAGGAGAAAACCAAGGGCAAACCTTTTACAATATGTTCTATAAAGAACTAGAAAGCAGCAGGTGAAATTGCTTTGTGGTTCAAAAGTGGGCTATGTCAAACCTAGAGCAGTATAGTTCAAGGCCAATGGCTTGTAAATAATATAATACCTGGGCAATACAACTTACTAAGGTCAATCTGGGAACAAAATATGATTTCTATATGCTCTTGGTGATCTCTAAAAGATGGACACAACCGCCGATTCTATTCCAAGCACAGATGGACCTGAGATTATTCATGCTTCTATTAAGCATCCTCTTTTCAATCTAGATTAGTTGTATATCCTTCTGTCCACAGGGATGGGTGTGGTAACTTGATACCTGTTTGAACACCTTTCCTGTGATTAGTTTACCCATGCCTTTTCCTCCCCACAGATGCCTCAGGTGAAGGGGGAAGGAAGTGGTGACTGCAGGCTTGCTATACATCCACCCACAACATCACTAGGCAGGTATGGATATACCCCAATTGCCAGGACCATATACGTCTGCTTTCAAATGGACATAACACAAAATCAATCTGTGGTGAGCTTTTATATTTGGAATTAATTCAGTTTCTCAAGAAGTGCTTTTCAGGTTAAAAAAAATGCAGAATATATCTAGGTTGTGTATGGGCTATGTAAAATGAAACAAAAAAACAAGTATTCATTCTCCACTGATTCTGGAATAAAATGTTCTGTGTATGGCAGCCTAAACTCTTCTCTCTCCAATTAGAAGGCTGGCAGCAATGTGATTGGTTGAAAGCATCCTACATGAATTCTGACTGGCCCAGATTGCACCAATCAGAGCAAAACTGGAGGCAATATGGGGGAGATGTTTTTTGAGGTGCTTGCCATGAACTGATGTTGGGCTGGAAGGACCCACATTATGCAAATTGCAGCAAATGAGTGTCTGCATTAGCTAGGCATTTTTAATGAGAAAAGGAGGTTATTTGAAGGAGGTTGGTGGGTGTTGTTGCCCTGCCTGAACACTGCTTTTCTATGTGAAACTCATTGAGGAATAAGCCTCTTCTCCCACCCGCCATGTCACAGCAATTCAAGTCTGAGCAGGAAGACAGGCAGAGAGTGAACCATCATAATGCTGAAGAATGGGAGAAGGTGAGAAAAGCCAGAGAAGCCTGACTGGCAGCAGCGGCAGTGGCTGTTGATTTGTTGCCCACTTCGACTTTATGGGCCAGGCATTTCTGAGCTTAACCAGCTGTTTTTACAAGAGCAGTTAAATGAAATGCAAAAGGAAAAAAGTTGGAAGACAATGTACTTGGGGAAACTGCTATGTCTAGGTTGCAGCATCCAGTAGAGTATTTCAGAAGAAAAGCAGCATAAGGTAAATAATCCATATCACAATTATGTCCCCTTTAAGCCCTTGGACTCAACCGGTTACAAACTGGTGGGCTAAGCTGTCCCTGCAATGGGGAAATAGCTAAAGTGTAGTAGAAATGTAGTTCTTAAAACAGTGTGTAAGAAGATGAGCTGCCATTCCACCTCAGCATCCATCTACTGTATAACTCACAAAAAGAAATGTTTACCACAATTCATTTAATGAGTGTAGAGAACTGTCAATTTCAAATCAAATGGTCAGACTAAATTCTGTTCCCAGATGCATACCTGAAGTTTCTACTGCTGTGGTTTTCAAAAGTCCTTGTTTAGGGAATCTTTTCCTTATGAACATGTCTGCCATGGAATCCTTGCCTGCTGCAGAATATTCTGGAAATGGTTCAGAATAGAAACATGGCTCCATGGGCTTTCCTCAACTGCTTCACACAGGAACTGAATGGGGGAACCATAAGGGAAAATTAGTACAGGTGACAGTAGACACGTTGTCTCTTTTGGATGAGGTTGTCCACCACTATCTTCTCATCAAGGAAGTGTGTGAGGATCCCTGACCCTTCCTGATATGATCCAGCATATCAGAATAACAACAGGTTCTCCAAGTGTATTGGAACAGGGAAATATTCAAGGACACTGTTTAAAAAGTTCTGAAATATGGCATATTCTGTAAAGCAGGAGTGAGCAACCTCCCCACCCCGCCACTGAGGGCTGCATTCTCACAGGGGCAATGTGTCAAGGGGTGGCACAAAGGGCCAGGACCAAGGGTGTTCAGAATAAGGATGGGACTCCTTCCGTTTTCACCTCAGAGTAGAATTGCCAGTCCAATGCAGGTCTACTCAGTGTGTGTCTACATATGCACAAACACACATGCACACACAAAGTTGATGGAGTTATTCTCAAATAAGTATACACAGCATTTAATAGTAAAAAGGAATTAGTCCAGCAAACCAATACCGCTGCTGTTCCAGAATATCTCTCTCTCTCTCTCTCTCTCTCTCTCTCTCTCTCTCTCTCTCACACACACACACACACACACACACACCACAAAACCAGTGGCAGAGAAAGGGGAGCAGTGGGGGTGGTTTGCCCCGAGTGTCATCCCTGAGGGAGGGTGATAAAATCCCCCCTGGGCAGATTGCCAATGCGCCGATAGGGTCGCCGATAGGGACGGGGCGGGACGTGCGGCACCCATAGGGATGGGGCTCACTGTGTCCCTTTGGGCATCCCGCATGCCACGTCCCTATGGGCGGTTCGCCCCACACCTGGGTGCACTGCCCCAGGTGCCTGAGAGGCTTCCTCTGCCACTGCACAAACCTACCAATTTGTTTTCAGAAACCTGGGTAAACAAAATCACCATACCAGTCATTCACCCAGGGGGGAAATAAAACCAACCAACCAATCTATTTCTGTCCCGTCCAACTGTTCCAAAACTACCTTGAAAGAGGGGGAAACACTCTGAAAGGCCAAGGAAAATTAGGAAGAAGCAAACCAAGAGGAAGGGACTCTGAGGGACAGAACAACAAGTTGTGCTGGAAAGCATTGCTGGTGTTAAAAACATTTCAGGTGTTTAATTTAAGGATCTGAAATAGTTGGTTGAAAAGTGAGTGTTTTTACTGTACAATTTCTGGATTAATGTTTCAAGATCAATACCAAAAGAAATCAGCTGTCTCAGGCATTTGGGGTTGAGTTTTGATTTGGATATGGGATCTGCCTCAGTCACCCTGCCCAGATTCTCAGTAGAAAATCCTGTACAGTTAAAGCTTAAATATTTCTACAGCTGATGATTAATAGATCATAGTGTCTAATACCATTTTAAATGATGTCTCTTCACAGCGTGCAAATTAAGACTGTACCCATACCTTAATTATCTACTGAATAAGATCTGTGACATTTTTGAATCTGGCTAGAAATCTAAACTAAAACACTTGCCCCCACTTATCCACTACAGATGCGCAAAACCGACTTTTGGGGCAAGAACATTTGAAGACATCATAACTGTGGATATATGAGGCAGGAGGAGGACATATACATATAAAATAATGGTGATAGGCATGCTGTTCTTTGACATAGGCTAATAAACCTGCCAAGGATATATAGTTCCATCCTCAGTGCCAACTCTAGAAATATTTCATTCATGGCAAACTCTGCTAGGGTCTCCAAGGTTGTCTCTTGAGAATGAAACACTATGACATTTACACACAGCATCCAATACATGATAGAGCCAGTTAATAAAAAGTTGATTGCCATGGTCAAGGATTTCTGTTTACTAAAACCATAGAATTGTAGAGTTGGAAGGGACCACGAGGATCATCTAGTCCAACCCCTTGCAATGCAGGAATCTTTTGCCCAACTTGGGGCTCAAACCCACAACCCTCAGATTCATGCTCTACCATCAAATATTATTGATAATTCTTGATTATGATTGATAATTCTATTTTTGTGATCATTACTTGATGAAATAAATGTAAGTCTTCGGTGAGCATAAGATAACCACAAACATTTAGCAAATTCATTTCTGAAAAGAAATAAAATGTTTGGACACTTCTTGGGAGCTTATCCATAAACCATCTTGATCAGGAAACAGGCCTGTAGTTTCTATGTGAATTCCACACTGACAGTGTAAACCTATACATGTATATTCAGTAACTGCCCTTTGGGGCAAACATCGCATTGGGGTGAGGTAGCTATCATGATACTAGTAACATTTTTTTTAAAAAAAAAAAAGCTATGAAGGATAGTGGCTTGGATCCAGAGATAACTTCTTCCTTCAGCTCTATGGACTTCTCAAGTGGGGTGGAAGGTGAGCACCCTCACCACCTCAAGACCATGCGGGCAGGGATGGCGTTGCTCAGAGCCTTTGCGGGCACCATGGGAAGACAACCAGGGGAACCATTGCATGCATGAGAAGCACACTGACAGCCCTTCATCGATACCCTGTGTGTGTTCCATGACTGTGAAATACAAAGTAGCTACATTATCAGACTCATTTGTTCTGTTGTTTCATTTCTTTTGAGATAGTCACCTTGCAAGACAAACATTTCTATGGCAGGCAAACGATGCTTCTCAGCTATAAACATCTGCTTATGCTAGTTAAGCTCATCAAAAGGAGTTTGATACAATTAATGTATGCAGTTTTAATGAAACATACAAAACAGTAATTGCACCCATAATTATACTATAATTGAATTGCAATCATATAATTAAAATGGGCTATGCAAAAGCTGTGCCTTTGAAACCATTCAGTGCTCCATCTATTTTGTCATTAATGTCTCTTACCTGTTTCATTCTGCCACAGTTCCTTTACTGAAATACGCATGGAACATGGTGTTGCCTGTGACCCTGAGATGTCTTTTATGCAACTCATCTGTTAACTTTGTGTTGATTTGGCATGTTTACATCATTTGATATATACAAGGATGCTGTCACTCAGTGTCCTCTGCTGATGTTCTCCTGTCTTTTGGAATAGACTTGACTTTGATCCCCATATCAAGGAAGTTCAGGTGAGGGCTACTTCCAAATAGGAAATAGCACAGAGTGATATGCTTCCTTTATAGCTGCTTCAGAATTTGTGAGAAGGAGACACATAGATCTCCATGAGGACATGGATATTATGCTGTAGGATGACCATCTCGCACGCTGCTTTGCAAAAGTAACCTGTAACGGAATAAGAGGAAGCAGCCTCAACATAGGGCATTTTGATGATGGAAGCTCCATCTTTCAGTTTTCACTGTATTATACAAAAGTGTTCAAAAGCCAGACCTTGGAGACCATTTCCCAGCCTCACTGACTTGGGAAGGCCATTCACGCATATTTATAGAAAGAAAAATATTTGGGGAGATTTATGGATATCATTTGTTCTTTGGAACATTTGTCACCCAGAAAATGATGCAAGTTGCACAGGGAAAAAACCAAAGCATCTAGATGATCCTATTCTGCAAACACCTAATTACCTTGAAAGGTTATGCTTAATTCACAGGTCTGCCAATGTACCTGGTGTTTCAGTCTGAAGTGCACATCATTTCAACTCCTCTGCATTGCAGGAGAGGGAAACCTGTAGGGACCATCTGCTCAAGCAGTTCGTTCTGCACAGTGCTTTCAGGATGAGGCCCTTAGTATTGCAGAACCTGCCCTTTGGCATACCCCCCATTACATACCAGAAAGGTACCATCCTTATCTTTATAGTATTTAGGGATTCTGCTGAAGACCTTCCTTAGAACAAGCTTTCTAAGTGCAGGCTTTAATCCTAGTCGGTGTCTGAATAAATTTTAAATGTGTTTGAAGGTGCACTTGTTATATGCTAGGGTTTGCACCCCTGCTTGCTCCACTCGCCCATCAGCTGCACATGAACCCCACATGAATGCCCCGCAGCTTCCCCTCCCCTCCTCATGCAACCAATAAACCTATTTCCAAACCCGCTTCTTTCTTCTCTTCTGCCGCTAATTGTATTGAAGTGCAATGCAGTGAAACTATGGGGATATGTGAAGTCCTTTCTCTCCTCCACAAGGAACTGTATAGGACTCTCTTAGTTGGCTCTGCTTTAGGAAAATATGGTGGGAAAATATGGTGTGGGATTACCGTATTTTTCGCACTATAGGACGCACTTTTTCCCCTCCAAAAATGAAGGGAAAATGTGTGTGCGTCCTATGGTGCGAATGCAGGCTTTCGCTGAAGCCTGGAGAGCGAGAGGGGTCGGTGCGCACCGACCCCTCTCGCTCTCCAGGCTTCAGGAGAGCCCCACCGCCAGCCCCACAAGCTCGGGGGACAGCGGGGAGGCGGAACGCCGCCATCCCGCTGTTCCCCGACATGGTTAGAAGGCTGGCGGGGGGAGAAGCCTGCTCCTCCCCGTCCCCAGCCCTGCAAACTCGGGAGACAGCGGGAGAGGCCATCCCGCTGTTCCCCGACTTGGCTAGAAGGCTGGCGGGGGGGAGAAGCCTGCTCCTCCCCTCGCCAGCCCCGCAGACTCGGGGGACAGCGGGAGAGGCGCAGCGCGCCATCCCGCTGTCCCCCGACTTGGCTAGAAGGCCTGGCGGGGGGGGGGAGAAGCCTGCTCCTCCCCTCGCCAGCCCCGCAAACTCGGGGGACAGCGGGAGAGGCGCAGCGCGCCATCCCGCTGTCCCCCGACTTGGCTAGAAGGCCTGGCGGGGGGGGGGAGAAGCCTGCTCCTCCCCTCGCCAGCCCCGCAAACTCGGGGGACAGCGGGAGAGGCGCAGCGCGCCATCCCACTGTCCCCCGACTTGGCTAGAAGGCTGGCGGGGGGGAGAAGCCTGCTCCTCCCCTCGCCAGCCCCGCAAACTCGGGGGACAGCGGGAGAGGCGCAGCGCGCCATCCCGCTGTCCCCCGACTTGGCTAGAAGGCTGGCGGGGGGGGAGAAGCCTGCTCCTCCCCTCGCCAGCCCCGCAAACTCGGGGGACAGCGGGAGAGGCGCAGCGCGCCCTTCCCGCTGTCCCCCGACTTGGCTAGAAGGCTGGCGGGGGGGGGGAGAAGCCTGCTCCTCCCCTCGCCAGCCCCGCAAACTCGGGAGACAGCGGGAGAGGCGCAGCGCGCCATCCCGCTGTCCCCCGACTTGGCTAGAAGGCTGGCGGGGGGGAGAAGCCTGCTCCTCCCCTCGCCAGCCCCGCAAACTCGGGGGACAGCGGGAGAGGCGCAGCGCGCCCTTCCCGCTGTCCCCCGACTTGGCTAGAAGGCTGGCGGGGGGGGGGGGAAAAGCCTGCTCCTCCCCTCGCCAGCCCCGCAAACTCGGGAGACAGCGGGAGAGGCGCAGCGCGCCATCCCACTGTCTCCCGACATGGTTTGGAGACTGGCGGAGGGCTTCCTCCTCCCCCAGCCCCGCAAGCTCCCAGAGCGATGCCAAAGCTGCGCGCAGCTTCGGCATGGCTCTGGGTCCCGTTCTGGGGGAGGGAGAAGCTCGGGCTTCCCCCGCCCCAGCCCCGCGCCTGGCGGGGGGGGAAATAAATTTTCCCCCCTTTATTGCCCCCCCCCAAATCTAGGTGCGTCCTATGGACCGGTGCGTCCAATAGTGCGAAAAATACGGTAATTAAGCCTGAGAGCTAAGAAAAACAAGCTGGGTTTTTTTAAAAAAAAACCTACAGGAAATTTGCTTTGAAATTTTCAAAGCTAGTATGTAAAACAAAGCAGGGACCCACCCTTGAATTGATATTAGCACATGAGGTCTCATTTTCCTTCTGCTTCAAACCTTCTTTGCTTCAAATTCCCTATCTTAAAATTGCTCTTGAGTAGCTCCATGCTCTCTGCAGTTCTGTCACTGGAGAAGAACAGCAAATGCAAAGGTTGTTAGGTTTGCTTCAGCTCCTGCTGTGCTGCCTGTCTCCAGTATCAAAGCATTGCTCATGAACAAACTTGATTTAGCATATGTTCTCACTTCCAAGACTCGACTTGGTTCACGGAACAAAATACCTTGAGTCATTAGCTCAAACAGATGCATTTTCCAAAATTTTTTATATATATATATATATATATATATATATATATATATATATGCTCATTCATTAAGCCCACATTTAAAAAGTATTTCTTGCCCCTCACACAGGCACAATTTCACAATTAGAAGCACACGAGAAGTGGCACAAAGCTGCATCCTTGGGCTAAGCAGTGTTAAAAATATTAGATGCAGACTTTGAAAATAGTGAGAGCTCCCTTTTGTAAGCTTTGTAAGGAGGCCTGGGGTGGGTAGAGGCTCCCCTGAGTGTCCCCTGAGCTTCTTGAAGAGGAGCCCTTCAATATTACCCCTAGAAGCTAATGGGTGGACAAACTTGGCACCTTAAGGGGATCATTCTGTCAGCACAGGGCATTGTGGTTGCCAGACGGAGTGATCTCCCCCCCCCGCCCCCATGCTGTTTGGGGGAAGATTGGAGGGAAAGCCCCGTTAGGGGTGGACTTTGGCCTTTCAGATTTTAACGACATCCTGTGTGAGGCTAAAATCCAGCACCTCTGCCTCTCGCCTTCATTCTGCATGTGAACAGCATCATAGCTGCAATGCCCTGCAATGCCTCCCTCGGTTTGGTTCCCAGTGCGGGGGGACCTCTTGCTCTGCCCCAAATCCGCCTCTGGCCCCATTGCAGCAGTGGCCCTTGTTGCACAGAATGCCTCTAGCACAACTATTTAGTGAAGTCTGGCCCTATGTGACCAACCCCGGGGGGGGGATGATTCTGGAGTGAAGAATCTGCCAGTTCCCTTAGATTTGGTGACAATTTTAGTTATGAGCAGAATGGGGCAAAATTTCTCAGATTCGCCCACCTTGAGGAAATTACTGAGATTTATCTTTTGCTCACTCCTCTAGAAAAAGAAGCCCACTTCACAGAATTTCCCCCAAATATTCTAAGATTTTGTGAGGAGGTGACCACCCCCCTTCCCCCAGTACCCTGGAACAATGCTAGATCTAGGTGTTGTTGAGGATGCAGAATGGTGGTCCTCACCCCCAGAAAATGATTGGGAAATTTCTCCACCTGCTGGCTAAAAATCAGTGAAATGGGGCTCGTCCACAATTCCACTTGTTCCATGCCTAGAAAGCACAAGGCAGAGTAGTTTTCTGCTTGTCCTCTGCTTTCCATGAATGAGTCAAAACAGTTTTGCCTTTGCTCTGCCACTTTCTCTCAGAAAACTCGCTCTTCAGAGCTAAATCAGAACAAGCAGCATTCCATGGAAATCTCAACTGCTGTTTGTTCCAATTTATCTAAACCATGGATTTCTATGGGGGAGGGGGGAAGCAGGGGGCAAACAGAAGTGGGAATGAGCCCAGAATCTCTCCAATGTCTTGGCTGACACATAGGGTGGAGAATTGCAGGCATCCATTTGCACACAGGTGCAGAAATTCTGAGTGGTTTCGCTGTGTATTGCCCTCCTGGGAAAAGAGATGAACCATCTATGCCTCTTCCAATAAGTAACTATGTTTGAGAATAACTACACAGAAGGCTTCGCTGGGGTAGATTTCTGGGAATAGCGAAATTTGTGAAGAGGGGGGATAGATCTGATCAGACCATTAAGTGTTGTTCTGCAGCACCAGCACAACATATCCCCAGAAATGGCAGGCAGAGGCTGAAAGCATTTAACCAAGTTCCTGTGTGAAGTACCTAAGATTATAGCACAAAGAACTCAAGAGTGAAGAGAGAGAGAAAACGACCTGTCTTAAGAGAACAGAGAAGTTTCACAATAATTCGGCTAAGCTCACTTTCCACATCAGGTTAAAAAAATAACAATCTTCCACCCAAAGCAAAGAAGGTCCTTAGAGCTCCTTCTGAGGACCAGGGACAAGAAGCTGCACATATTGTGTGCTCATGTGCAGGGAGCTTTCTGGAGCTCGACTTTAAACTTGGTGGTCATCAGCGCCCTATCAATAATAATAATAATAATAATAATAATAATAATAATAATAATAATATATTATTTATACCCCGCCAATCTGGCTGGGCTTCCCCAGCCACTCTGGGTGGCTTCCAGCAAAATATTAAAATACATTAATGCATCAAACAGTAAAAGTTTCCCTATACAGGCCTGCCTTCATATGTCTTCTAAAGGTCTGGTAGTTGTTTTTCTTTTTGACATCTGATGGGAGGGCGTTCCACAGGGTGGGTGCCACTACTGAGAAGGCCCTCTGCCTGGTTCCCTGTAACTTGGCTTCTTGCAGTGAGGGAACCACCAGAAGGTCCTCAGGAGAGGGACCCCAGTGTCTGGGCAGAACGATGGGGGTGGAGACGCACCTTCAGGTATACTGGACTGAGGTCGTTTAGGGCTTTATAGGTCAGCACCAACACTTTGAATTGTGCTTGGAAACGTACTGGGAGCCAATGTAGGTCTTTCAAGACCGGTGTTATGTGGACTCGGCAGCCGCTCCCAGTCACCAGTCTAGCTGCTGCATTATGGATTAGTTGTAGTTTCTGGGTCACCTTCAAAGGTAGCCCCACATAGAGAGCATTGCAGTAGTCCAAGTGGGAGATAACCAGAGCATGCACCACTCTGACGAGGCAGTCCGCGGGCAGGTATGTGTACCACATGGAGCTGGTAAACAGCTGCCCTGGACACAGAATTGACCTGCTTCTCCATGGACAGCTGTGAGTCCAAAATTACTCCCAGGCTGTGCACCTGCTCCTTCAAGGGCACAGTTACCCCATTCAGGACCAGGGAGTCCTCCACACCCGCCCACCTCCTGTCCCCCAAAAACAGTACTTCTGTCTTGTCAGGATTCAACCTCAATCTGTTAGCCATCCATCCTCCAACCACCTCCAGACACTCACACAGGACCTTCTCCGCCTTCACTGGTTCTGATTTGAAAGAGAGGTAGAGCTGGGTATCATCTGCATATTGATGGACACCCAGCCCAAACCCCCTGATGATCTCTCCCAGCGGCTGCATGTAGATGTTGAAAAGCATGGGGGAGAGGACAGAACCCTGAGGCACCCCACAAGTGAGAGCCCAGGGGTCTGAACAGTCATCCCCCCCCCCCACTTTCTGAACACAGCACAGGAGGAAGGAGCGGAACCACTGTATAACAGTGCCCCCAGCTCCCAGCCCCTCTAGACGGTCCAGAAGGATGTTATGGTCGATGGTATCAAATGCCGCTGAGAGATCCAGCAGAACTAGGAAACAGCTCTCACCTTTGTCCCTAGCCCGCCGGAGATCATCAACTAGTGCGACCAAGGCAGTTTCAGTCCCATGATGAGGCCTGAATCCTGACTGGAAGGGATCCAAATGGTCCGCTTCTTACAGGCGTGCCTGGAGTTGTTCAGCAACCACTCGCTCAATCACCTTGCCCAAGAATGGAAGATTTGAGACTGGGCGATAGTTGGCCATCGTGGCCGCATCTAAATGTGGTTTTTTAAGAAGCGGTTTAATAACTGCCTCTTTCAGTGGGTCTGGAAATGCTCCCTCACAGAGAGAAGCATTCACCACCCCACGATGCCCATCGCCCAGCCCTTCCCGGCTCGCTTTTATAAGGCTGGTTAGCTATCAGGAGAGAGAGAGAAACTGTCTTGTTGCCACCCCAGTCTCTAAGCAGTGCAAGAAACATGGGTTCTAGGTGCTTACCCAGGGTTTGATTTCCTTTGGAATGAGGGGCAGTGGAGACTGTGGTGTCTTTAGGATATATGGTTTATATCCTACGATGGAGGGGCTTACTGCATGTACACGCCAAGAGAGCCTTGATTCTCCCAGAGCCACAGCCTTCCAGAAATCAGGCATGCTTCTGCCAGCTGCCCAACCTGAGAGCCAGTGTAGTGTAGTGGTCAAGAGCAGTGGACTCGTAATCTGGGGAACCGGGTTCGCGTCTCTGCTCCTCCACATGCAGCTCCTGGGTGACCTTGGGCTAGTCACACTTCTCTGAGGTCTCTCAGCCCCACTCACCTTACAGAATGTTTGTTGTGGGGGAGAAAGGGTGACGGAAGACCAGCCGTCATGAAATGGTGCTTAGCATAGAAAAAAGACACAGAGAGCCAGCAATATTCTCAGGATGGAGCAGCTCCTTCTTCTTACTCTCCTCCGATTTTATTATCCTTTGTTCCCCTCAGCCTGCATGGCCGGTCTGCCAATGTCTCATCCGGTCATGGCTTTTACTACACCCATCACCATATAAGGTAATCACTGCCCAGAGGAAACACAACTCCATATAAGGTCAATACATTCTATACACTGCCAGGCACAGAGTGCTGGTCACCGAGGTCAGGAGGCACCCTGCAGTATTACAAGCCTCTGCCATGGCTTTATGACTACCACATGCCCTCTTTCTTTATTTTATTAATCAGAGTCATATATTTCATTACCAATACGATTATATCGAGCGCGATAGGCGACTCTTGTGAGGCCGGAAGCAGGCCGCTGATGGGAGAACCATGCAGTACATACAGAGATTAAAGAAGGAATACATTGTATACAGCAACACAAAATAACGCAAATAACTACTATAAGGATCACTAAAATCAATAAATGTCGAAGCCAACTTCCATCCGGAAGCCAAGAATATAACCATGCCCATGGATAAACAGAAGGAGGGGGGCAAACGGATTGTGGGCTACCATGGTTTCCATATGGTCGATTGTTGCAGATATGCTGACATTATTATCAGGAATAAACATACAACAATGAGAATGAACAAGTGCACATACCCCTCCTTTTGAGGCTAAAATGACATCCAAAGCATAACGATTTTGTAAGACCACCTCTCTCATTGCTGACACCTCCTGGTTGAGATTCTTCAAAGCTTTTATGGTATCATTGAATAATCCTTCAGTCCAATTTGCTAGCCGATGAAGGTCCCTATAGTTCATTGCTGCGCCCACTGAGGGCAGCAAGGCCCGAGAAATCTGGGTACCGATATATTGATTTATGGGTGAATTAACCTCCCGACGATTTCATAGTCTAAGAGAAGATGGTAACTTATCAACCTTATACAACAACGGAACCACGATACCCAAGGTACATGTGCCTGTGAGGTTTCGAGGAATGGCTTTGTATGCTTTTTCGCCACAAAGCAGCCATAACTCTCTTTGGAGTAAATAGCTGATATTACTACTCTGTTGGGACCAATTAAAGGCTGCAGTAAATAAAGAACTGATATGCAATTGCTCATCTGCGGCATTTGCTAAGCCAGGGATAGAAGAATTCAGACTCCAATTTGCATGGTAGGTTTCTTTCCTAGTTTTTTTTTTTAAAGATATTTATTGAGGTTTTACAAAGACATAGGTTTACAAAATAAAAAAGGTCATATCAAGAGAAAAAGATACAAAAAAGAGAACATAGAAAAATGCATAAAAAAGAAAAAAGAAGAATAAAAATACAAAATACAAAAGAAAAATAATTTAAAAAGAATTAAAAACAAATCAGTTCTTTGTAACTTTAAACTCATTAACTTATTTCCTTGGCCTCCTCACACCTCCCCTTTTTGTATTCCCATTTAAATAATCAAATCAGCAAATCCTTACCCTCTTTCATTTATCTTAACTCTGTATCTTAACATATTATAACTCTATATTTTCATCCATTATCAGTTCATTTTTGCATATTCTTATTAACTTTGTTGCTAATGCCACTTATTTTCAATCCAACATCATTTTAACATTCATTAATTTTACAATATTTCTGAAGATAGTCTTTAAATTTCTTCCAGTCTTCCTCCACCAACTCTTCTCCCAGGTCTCGGATTCTGCCAGTCATTTCCGCCAATTCCATATAGTCCATCACCTTCATCTGCCACTCTTCCAGGGTGGGTAGCTCTTGTGTCTTCCAATACTTTGCAATAAGTATTCTTGCTGCTGTTGTTGCATACATAAAGAAAGTTCTATCCTTCTTTGGCACCAATTGGCCGACTATGCCCAGGAGGAAGGCCTCTGGTTTCTTCAGAAAGGTATATTTAAATACCTTTTTCATTTCATTATAGATCATCTCCCAGAAAGCCTTAATCTTTGGGCACGTCCACCAAAGGTGAAAGAATGTACCTTCATTTTCTTTACATTTCCAACATTTATTATCGGGCAAATGATATATTTTTGCAAGCTTGACTGGTGTCATGTACCACCTGTATATCATTTTCATAATATTCTCTCTTAAGGCATTACATGCTGTAAATTTCATACCGGTGGTCCACAACTGTTCCCAGTCAGCAAACATAATGTTATGTCCAACATCTTGTGCCCATTTAATCATAGCAGATTTAACCGTTTCATCCTGCATATTCCATTTTAACAGCAAGTTATACATTCTTGAAAGTATCTTAGTTTTGGGATCTAACAGTTCAGTTTCCAATTTTGATTTTTCCACCTGGAAGCCAATTTTTTTGTCCAAATTATAGGCCTCTCTTAATCGATAATAATGAAGCCAGTCTCGCACTTTATCTTTTAATTTCTCAAAACTCTGCAATTTCAATTTGTCTCCTTCTTGTTCCAATATTTCCCAATATTTCGGCCATTTGGCCTCCATATTGAGCTTTTTCTGAGCCTTTGCTTCCATTGGTGACAACCACCTTGGGGTTTTATTTTCCAGTAAGTCTTTGTATCTTATCCAGGTTTCTTTCCTAGTTTTTAGCCATGCACTGGTTTCACTCCTATAGCACTGAGATCGGTCACTGTATGTTCCTGTAAGAGAACAAGAGCTATTAAAAGTGAAATTCAGTGTATATTGACAGTTTGGATATATGCCCCATGATTCTTTTCCCTCTTTAATTTGAAAACAAATGGGGGCAGGCTCATGGAGGGTCAATTGTACTGGAGGCCAAAAAGATTGCTTAGGGGATATAACATTTGTAAATTGAAAGGATCCATTAACAGGCACACCATGAAGCATTATGCCAGAATGACGGGCAAAAGGGGGCATGTGCATACACAACCAACATTTAGAAGCATGCAATAAACTGGCAAACATAATCATATCTTGTACAAAAATATTATCCCTCCATATCTTATGATAATTTTCTCCCCTAAAAGTCTTATTCAACAACACTGTTCTTCTAGTTCGAGAGTAGCTGAGCCGTGGATACTGCCAACCAGAGTAGGATTCTGACGACAGCGGCTTGCCAGCTGATAAGGTGAAATATGGTGGTTTCAACTGGACTGGGTCGTCTGCTTCTCTTCCTTGTATAACGGTGCAGCAAAAGATGGCGAGGCAGATGGTTAGGAAGGCGCTTCCGCGGTTGATGCGACTTGCCATTGGCGTACGCATCGAGCTGGAACCCACAAAGGCTTGTCCTCGACGTCCACTGCCGCGTACCCTCGTCCCCATGTGATCAGCGGGACAGGTCCATGCCACGTGGGATCAGGCAAGCGTCGGTACACCACCAAGGGGCGGGGGAGTGCCTCCTCCTTCCTAAAATGCAATTCAGCGGGGTTATGGGTCCTATTATGTGGATATAAAAGATGGTTAAGTACAAAAAGAACCTGGTGGACTGCCGAAGGGATATCTGCTGTTGGTATGCTTCGGCCGCCAAGCTGTTTAAGCAATAGTGCTTTGAACGTCAGGTGTGCTCTTTCCACTATAGCTTGCCCTGTGGAGTTAAAGGGTATACCATGAGTTAATTTCACATTCAACAACATACAAAATTCCGAAAATGTTTTAGAAATATATGCTGGACCATTATCAGTTTTGATACGCGCAGGTTTACCCATGACTGAGAAACAGCGAATAGTGTGCTGAATGACATGCCGAGCTGTTTTCCCCCTCATGGGCGTAGCCCATATGAATCCAGAGTGGGTGTCCACCGTAAGGTGAACCTTGGAGAGTGGAGCCAACACAGGTGTGTGTGTGACATCCATCTGCCAACGCGCCAATGCAGACGTGCCCCTAGGATTGACAGCATCAAAAGGAATGGCCAGCTGAGATTTAGAACAAGAAGCACATTGGGATACAATATCCCTAGCTTGGGCCAAAGGAATAGAAAACTGCTTTGCCAATGCTTTCGCAGGGAGGTGAAAGGTGTTATGACATAGTACAGGATCAGAAAAGAGAGAAAAGGCAGAAATGTCCCTCAATGCTCCATCTGCTCTTGCATTGCCCTCTGCTAAATACCCTGGGTGCAATGTGTGGGAGCGAAGATGTGCAACATCAAAACCGCTCAAGGCCATGGCACGAGAACGTCCTTTAATGACAATGTCTGATGTGGATTCAATTACTGAATAAATGTTTTTTGGTGGAGTATTTGGTAAATGTAACCATTCTATAATGCAGATAGTCTTCTTCTTGTCCGTCTGAGCATATAAAATTCCTGTTAGCAACAATGGTGTAGCAAACACTGCCAGATGCAGCTCGTGTACAGAGGCTTCTGTGATCCTGTCCACGAGAATAGATCTCAGGTGCTGATTAACGGTTTGTAATGCAGTGATCATTACCAAAGTGACCTGGATTACATCTGCTGGATCCTTGTGTCCCGCGAGCGCCGAAAACAATGGTGATAATGTGCTGGTAGGTAATCAAGGAAAGAGTGAGCCCAATTCAAATGCTCAAGAAGTTGTTGTAATTGCACAAGCTTCATGCTTGAAGGGATAGTCAGTTGGGGAACAATAGGCAGTGCTGCTTGTGCAGTGACTTTATGTCCCAAGTAGGTGGCGGGCAACGTCAATTGAATTTTTTCAGGCACTACGCAGAGTCCTGCTTCCGCTAACGTGGCAGAAAGTTCTTGAAAAATGCCAGGCCGGAGTTTCTTCGCAGCAATTAAAATGTCATCCATGTAATGATAACATATGACCTCTAGGTGGTGCATGCGGAAAGGTTTCAATGCTTCACCCACAAAATGTTGACAAAGTGTAGGGGAATTCCGCATGCCCTGAGGCAGGACAACCCACTGATATCACTGGGTGGGCTGCGAATTGTTATATACTGGCAATGTAAAAGCAAACCATTCCCTGTCTGCTGGGGCCAGTGGGATAGAAAAGAAACAGTCCTTTAAATCAATCACTGCCAACTGATATTCTCGCGGGAGCATATTTGGATTTGGCATGCCAGGTTGTAAAGTTCCCATTGGCTGTATTTGTTCATTGATTTTTCTCATATCCTGCAGGAGACGCCATTTCCCTGATTTTTTTTTATGACGAAAATTGGGGTGTTCCAGGGGGATGAGGACGGTTCAATGTGGCCAAAGGTCAATTGTTCAGAAATAAGCTGGGCCGCTGCTGCTAATTTTTCTTTTGGTAGGGGCCACTGTTCTACCCATACTGGGGTAGTGGTGATCCAATTTGGTGTCTGCAATAGCCAAAATATCGCGCCCCCATAAGGAGACTGGAATGTCCATTATTAACGGATAGAGGGTGATCTGAACCCCGCTATCGCTTTGGATGAGTATTGGGTGGAGACTGTGCCGTGCCTGTGATTCACCTCCCACACCAATAACTTGTGTGGCTGGACAGGTGGGCCAACTGGATGGCCAAGCAGATTTTGCCACAACTGTTACATCCGCCCCTGTGTCCAGAACTCCCTCAATGCGTCGACCTCCCACTGTCAGAGACACAGAAGGGTGTGAGGCTGTAATGTTCATGGCTGCTGCAATTAGGGGTAGTTGTTCGGAGGGGGGGGGAATGATAATCTTCACCACTGAAGTATTTGACTGTATTCTGCATGGATGATCCGTATATAGCGTGATCTCAGGGAAATTCACATATGGTCCGTGTGTTAGCATCGGTACCGCATTAATTCCTGCTGCTTGTGCAGATAATAAAGGCAATACCAGACAAGTGGCATGATTGTCCAACCCTGCTTCAGTGAGGACATGAGTCTTTAAAGGGCAGAAAGGCAAATGGAATTCCACGTCCTGGGTCAGGCGAAGCCGTGGTGTTGTTTCCCTGGACTCCGGGGGGTCCCCTATTGATTTGTCTGGGCCCGGGGTGGGCCCGGCTGCCGGTTTCCCTGCTGTTGTCCTTGCTGATTTTGGGCAGTGTACTGACCCTGCTGTTGGTTTTGGGGAAGCGATCTGCATTGATTGGCCCAATGAAAGCCTTTTTTGCAGATTGGACATTTGGTAGAAGGACGCCTAGGCTGTTGCGTGGATCTACATTGCGCCTTAAAGTGTCCTGGTTTGCCACACTGAAAACATGTTTTATCGGTGGCTACAGGCTGGTTTTTATTTAACGCCGCCACCAGCAAATGAGCCTTAAGGGTAGCTGTACCTACAGACTGACAAATGTGAAGCATGGCTGCTGTGTCTGTGGTAGGATTGTGTATTATCGGTCGTAATGCAATTTTACAATCCTCATTGGCATTTTCAAAGGCCAATTGTTTGATAATTATTTGTTTGGCTTCAGGATTTTCAATTTGGTGACTCACTGCTGTAAGCAGCCTGTCCATAAAGGAAGAATATGATTCTCTTGCCTCTTGCCTGATTGAACCCCACCTTGATTGAATACTGGGTTCTGGGATTTTTCTCATTGCTTGTTTAGCAGCAAGAGCGGTATCCCTCAATAAGATTTGCAGCAGTATGGCTTGCACTGAAGCCTGAACAAAGGGACCACGCCCCATCATGGTATCTAGGACGTCTGCGAGGGTAATATTTGGATTATTCCCTCTGATTTGTTGTAATAAAGCCGGAGCATATGCACGGCAGGTAGTTTCCCATTTGTGGGCAAACAATACGCCCGCTGATGGAGGTAACACTGTACGGGCCAAAAGCTTTATGTCATCTGGAACCAAGAGCTGGGCTACTGTGGCTTCCAAAAGCGCCTGCGTATATGGGGCTTGGAGTCCATTGGTCCTTACTGACAATTGCAACTCTTTCAAGATTTTAAAGTCAAAAGGTTGGTGTTGGGCTTGAGTTCCTGCTGGGGCACCAGCAGGTGGCACTATAATGGGAAATGCCACAGTATCCTGAATTAAGGAACAGGCAAGGACTGCACGTTGAAAAGGGGTAGCTGGTTCTGTTGGTGAGGGAGTAGGATCTTTGCCAACCAGACCATGGTATTTTTGCAGGATTGGATCCTCTGGCGAGGAACTATAGTCCGGAGGCTTGGGGTCTGGTGGTGCTGGCAAGGCGAGTGCCGGAACAGAAGGCATCACGGCAGGCTGAATTAAAGAAGCCGGAGGTGATGTTGGCAATACAGCCATGGAGATATTTTTTGGTGATAAAGAGCCCATGGCGTAACGAACCTTGCACCATGCATTCAGAACATGAACGCCAATGCTAGGGTGTCCATGAAAATGTGCTCCAATTTTGTCCCAATGTTTTAATTCCCAAGTTCCATCTTGGGGATACCAGGGGCAATGCTCATCGATGGCCAGAATAAGCTGTATCAAATCACCCTCAGGAACTTCCAATTTGTTGGAGGAGAGGAGAAATTTTAAGTCTTTTAAAAATTTCTCTTGGGGAATAGATAAAGAGCTGCCCATTTTTCTAAAATCAAGATAAAAGGGATCGACTCACCGGGGATCCGAAGATGATTAGTGCTTGCAACCCTTGCCGGGTGTGGTGAGTCGATGATGCCATTGCGTGAATCGAAAAACCTCACACGGTTTTCTTTTAAGAGCCTCACTCTGTTTTCTTTTAAAAGCCTCAGACGTATTCTTTTAGTCGGCCTCACACGGGGCACCACTTGACGGAAGACCAGCCGTCATGAAATGATGCTTAGCATAGAAAAAAGACACAGAGAGCCAGCAATATTCTCAGGATGGAGCAGCTCCTTCTTCTTACTCTCCTCCGATTTTATTATCCTTTGTTCCCCTCAGCCTGCATGGCCGGTCTGCCAATGTCTCATGTTACATCATCCGGTCATGGCTTTTACTACACCCATCACCATATAAGGTAATCACTGCCCAGAGGAAACACAACTCCATATAAGGTCAATACATTCTATACACTGCCAGGCACAGAGTGCTGGTCACC
Organism: Podarcis raffonei; assembly: GCF_027172205.1. NCBI lineage: Eukaryota > Metazoa > Chordata > Lepidosauria > Squamata > Lacertidae > Podarcis > Podarcis raffonei. The sequence goes on from NC_070605.1 coordinate 106,934,282, forward strand.
GAGGTCAGGAGGCACCCTGCAGTATTACAAGCCTCTGCCATGGCTTTATGACTCCCACAGAAAGGAAGGGAGATTGTTAGCTGCTTTGAGACTTCTTAGGGTAGTGATAAAGCGGGATATCAAATCCAAAACTCTTCTTCTTCTCTTCTCCCAGTTTCTACCTTCTAGCTGGCCCACCCACTCATTTGCTATCTGGCACAGAGTTACTTTCTTTGTTGTCTTAATGGCCCGTACTTAGAGGGCCATTACCTAGAAACTTGTCTGGCTGTTTCAATCTGTTGAATCCTTGCTTAGCTTTTAGCATTTGCTGGATCCTGGAATTAGATGGTTCCCCAATCCATAACAGTATTATCATTCAGCTGGCTGTTAAGGCCTGTGTAGGCTGCTCATGCCTGTTTGTGTGCAGGGGTCTTTGTGGCTCTCCGTTTAGGGCCCAGGAGTTTCTGTGGATAATCTCAGTGGTGCATTTGCCTATTTCTCGCATGGTGTTTCTGAAACTGGCACACTTGGAGGGAAGCAGGAGAAATATGTAGCCTGTTTTCTCTTTCTCCCCCTCCCTCCCTCCCTCCCTCCCTCCCCCCCTTAATCGAGGCACAGGGGATATTTACAGGAAAAGGAAGACCCACAGTGGAGGGGAACCAATGTTCCAACAGAAGCTCTGCAAACCTTCCATCCCGACTACACACCTTGCTTTTTATCAGTTCTTTTTCTGAGGCGAATGCTGCTCCTGTTGGCAGTTACTTCTCAGCAGGAAGAGATATAATTCTCTTCCATTGAGAGCTCCATTTCCAAAATGACAAAGCAAAATTGTTTTTCTCACCTCTGTTTTTCTCACCATATTTTCTACCAGACCTTTGGCTCTGGGGATCCGTAACATAATGCAGCATCACCTCTCTTGACTGCCTTGTTGTTTGGTGCCTCTGAATGCTTTTTGTTAGGTGCACCTCTTCACTCAAGGGCCTTTTGCCTCCTCCCCAATGTTCTTTTCTTCATTGCTCCCCATTCCTTCCTGGCCTTGTTTGCTGCTGGGATGATGTGGGCTGAAGAATAGCTAAACCGGAATATGAACAATCCTCCCTTTTGTAATGGATCTCTCCTCTGCAGTTTCACCTTCTCTCCATCCTGTTTTAGTTTCCACAAAGCCTGATGTGAAAGTAGAGCTACATAAATACAGCATTTCGGCTAACTGATGCAGGCACAAAAGTGTGTGGCAGAATTTCATTATTCTTGTTCTTGTTATTGCATTTTTAGCTACCCTCAGCAGAGAATGATTACCTGAGGGCTCCGTTTGATGGAGGCTTAGGGATACGTGGCCTTGGAAGAGGACACAAGGGAAGGGCACTGGGACTTTGCTTAAATCATGTCACAGTGGATGGGAGGGATGGATGTCATCCTGAGAAATGTGTTTTCAGCTGTCTCACCCCCAAAAAGCTGGTGCCAAGTGGTTGCACAAAGGGTACAGCCTCCCCCCACCCTCCAGCTTTCTATAGAATATATTCTCATTTAACCATGAGAGTGAGGAATCCAACCTCAAAAAGACTGGGGGAGGGATGTTAGCAATTTCACTCCTCCGATGCTGCATTTGTGATTGGTGTAAATCACATGCCTGTCTGAGAAGAGTGTGGGAAACGGAAGACAGTCTTATCTCTTCCACTGTATGTACTTTGTAATGTATTTTCACTTTTACTTGTGCCTGTTGTTCTCTCGGAGCTGGAGAGAATGGACACCATTATGTTTTTGTCTGTACATAGTGTGTAAATAAATAGCAGATTAGCTCTACGGTGTCTCACGCTTTTTGCTGTGTTATGCCAGAATGTAGTGTGCATATACCAGGTGGTATATGTCACTGAGCGCACTGGAAGAGAAGGGAGATGCCTTTTCCAGAGCTGCGTGTACCGGAGGATGCTCAGAGTTCTGGGGGCTTTTTCCAACAGCTAACAGGGAGCTGCTGCCTCATGTATTTGCTTTACCATTTATAACACTTCTTTCTTTCTCTCCTCAGACAACCAAACTGGTCTGATTTTTTTAAAAAAACCAAATATATCCTAATGATGAAAGACCACAGGCACTTTGAGATAAAACCTAGCCAACCAGTCGCCAGAAGATGCACAGGGTGATTTCAGAATAAAGGCGTGCGTATTATGGATATATGACATGATATGAAGACAATAATAAAGGCTGCCCTTGGTTCCTTTGTAAGGGAGGGTGGGGTATAGATTTAATAAATATTCTTACATAGTACATAAAAATGTAAGGCAAGCAGCTCCCTTGGGAGCATTTGCAGTGCTGAATCACAATCATGAAGGTTTGGCTAAAGCAGGGATAGAGGAATACAGAGGAAAGTGGTGGTTTGAAACAGCAAGAGAAGTGTGAATGAAGCAGGGATGAATGAATTTTGACATAAATGTCTATGCCTGTATACTGTTAGGATATGCACCATCCATTTAAAAAGAGCAAAACACCCACACATATACACCCACCCACACCCACCCACCCACACCCACCCACACCCACCCACCCACACCCACCCACACCCACCCACCCACACCCACCCACCCACACCCACCCACACCCACCCACCCACACCCACCCACACCCACCCACACCCACCCACCCACCCACACCCACCCACCCACACCCACACCCACCCACCCACACCCACCCACCCACACCCACCCACACCCACCCACCCACACCCACCCACACCCACCCACCCACACCCACCCACCCACACCCACCCACCCACACCCACCCACACCCACCCACCCACACCCACCCACCCACACCCACCCACCCACACCCACCCACACCCACCCACCCACACCCACCCACACCCACCCACACCCACCCACCCACCCACACCCACCCACACCCACCCACACCCACCCACACCCACCCACCCACACCCACCCACACCCACCCACCCACCCACACCCACCCACACCCACCCACCCACACCCACCCACACCCACCCACACCCACCCACCCACACCCACACCCACCCACCCACCCACACCCACCCACACCCACCCACACCCACCCACCCACCCACACCCACCCACACCCACCCACACCCACCCACCCACACCCACCCACCCACACCCACACCCACCCACCCACACCCACCCACACCCACCCACACCCACCCACCCACACCCACACCCACCCACCCACCCACACCCACCCACCCACACCCACCCACACCCACCCACCCACACCCACCCACCCACACCCACCCACCCACACCCACCCACACCCACCCACCCACACCCACCCACACCCACCCACCCACCCACCCACCCACCCACACCCACCCACACCCACCCACCCACACCCACCCACCCACACCCACCCACACCCACCCACCCACACCCACCCACACCCACCCACCCACACCCACACCCACCCACCCACACCCACCCACCCACACCCACCCACCCACCCACACCCACCCACACCCACCCACACCCACCCACCCACCCACACCCACCCACACCCACCCACCCACACCCACCCACACCCACCCACCCACACCCACCCACACCCACCCACCCACCCACACCCATACCTAACCCTAATCTTTCTCTGCTGTGACCCATTTGATCAGCAGACTGAATTCTGATTATCTAGAGGCACATTCTAGGATTCTAATTTAGGAGATATACATTACAGTATAGAGCCATTAACTTCTGTTTTGCAGTTGGAGAGGGAAACAGAACTTTTTTTAAAAAAGAGGGAAACATAGATTTTGTAATAATGCACTGAATGAGCCATGCATCTTCATGCTTTACAGGCTATCATTGGGTGGTGATGCACCCCATCCTAATGACTCAATTGTTGAACATCATAATCATGTGCCCCCCCCCGATGAGACAAGCAGCAGCAGCCGCAATCACCAGCTGCAGAGAAGACTGATGCACCTTGCTTGTTTCTGTAATAGCTTGAATGAAGTAAAAAAGGAATGATTCTCCTGTTAGATTTTAAATAAAAATGATTCTTGAACAAGTAGCAAGGCTTGATTCTGGGATTTCATGTCAGTTGCACAATGGGGATGCTTTGTGTGATTTCTATGATGTTCCTTCTAACTAATGGAGCAATCACTGAGATCCTGTCTCAGCAGAGGATATATGCCCAAACGTGTCAGAATGATTTTCTAAAAAGAAGAACAACTTCACACTCTGGATTCTTTGTTACTTTATCCCATTTCAGACAGTTTTAGCCGACATTGTCTTAAAGTCTTGGTTTGATTTTAATTAAGATCTGAATAAGGCTTCAAAGATCCACGGAGATTTAAAATAGTGAGGGAGAAGCATGAGAACCAACTTGATGGGATCCACTTTTATATGGCTCTGGATTGCCTTGACACTGAAATTTGTGGGTACACAGCCCCTTCATGGGGAGTCTTGTGGGAGCTGGGCACCCAGGGCCCTAGGGAATTGGCCCCTGTGGCACTGCATTACACATGTTACTGCAGTGATGTAAACCTTATATGGTCTGTAGCGACTGTAACTGTAAGGATGTAAAAAAACATTGGTTTCCAATCAGACTTGGGTTCGTCACATGCAGTGCTGTTTGCATTCAGCTGCTGTTTGCATTTTGACAAAAGCTATTCATCTCGTTGTGCCTGGGGTGGAATTTACATTCAGTGCAAGCATTTCACCTTGCCAGATGGAATGATCTTCTATCTTCTCCCGCTCCGTGTGCTAACCTGGGAGTCCTCCAGACCCCCAGAGAGGATTGGAGGGGGGCATGCAGGGATGAGGAATGAGGAGAGAAGGGAAAGTCCCACAATGCTGCTGGGTTTGTTGTCCTGGCTCCTGCCTTCGCAACTATTTAATTGAATGCAGCCCATTATTCCCACGTCATCCTCAGGTTATTCCACTCCATTCATTTCAAGGCAAAGGAAACACAATGCAAATGAGAGGAGGAGTAATCAATTATGTATATTTTATGGACTGAAAACACTTCTTATTTCTGCCAGAATTCTCTGACACCCACAATTGTAAAGTGTGAAAGGACATCTTTCCAGATTCACCACCAAGGAAGATTTTAGCAGATGGCCTTTAAATGCAACATTTCTGTTTCTCTGCTTCCCTCCATTAACTCAGGGAGAAAAGTTGCTGACACTTTGGGAAAACACTTATTATATTTATTGAATAAAGGCAGGGGGAATAAACTTCATTTGGAGTGAAATAGACAATTTACATAGTTATTAAGGAATAACTTCCTATTTTTTCTAAGACTTGAGATTACACAGTTTGCCTAGAGAAAAATAAGTAAGCTTGCATAATAAAACAGTAAAGAAAACTGCAATAAATTGGAGTTGGGGAGCAGGGAGGTAATCCTTTTAGCTTGGAAGTTTTCTGAACTGTCAGTCCTTCCCCACCCTTAAAAATATCCTGAACCTGCCAGGAGAATTGTGAGTTTGGTAATAAGTCTAAGGTTGCGTTCAAGTGTACATGTTGCAGAAATTTAGTCCCTTCAAAGGCCTGAGTGAGTGACTGACTGATGTTAGAGTACAACTCTACCTCCTGACAAATGCTCCCAAAACAGTTTAAAATGCAATAAAATAGGCAAGAGTAGAATCACTGCAAGGGTAGGTCTCCTGTGCAGGAGACAACAGGGGAGCAAAGGTCTAGAGGCCAGTTCTGAGGCTCCGGCTGTAGGACTTCACTGTATATTTTCCTCCTTCCCATCCTTTACCTACTGAACCCCACAGAGTGTGCAAATATGTAATGCCAAGCATGAAGAGCATTCCAGTGAGGCAGGTGCTGCAAATTCTCTGTCTGTCCTCTTTCACTGAGTTATTGAAGTCCTTATAGGAGAGCAAGAATTACTCTTAAACCACTTTAACCTTGTCGGCTAGATATAAACTCTGCTGGCACTAGAGGCTGAGAGGCAAAAGGGAGGGTTTCTATTAGGGTTTGTTTGTTTGTTGACCTTACTAATAATGCAGGAGTGTGTGGGATTAGTGTTGCAGACGGGAATGTATTTCTTGCCAGTTACGTGCGAGATGCCATGCTGCTGAAGGCTTTTTCTTCCTCCTCTTCTCTGGCACTAGAACGAGTCGCTTGCAGGTCACGGATATGGTGGGCGGGTCAACACAAAGGATGGTGGCCGAAGACACACATTCAACTCGGAGAGCAAAGAAACTTTCTGGACAGCCTGACATCTGGAATGAGGATGGCTGGCTGTGCCTCAATGCAACTGATGTTTTATTTTACTGGTGGTTTTAATATTTCATAGATATTTTGTGCTGATTTTAGTTTTCTATGTTGTACACCGTCTGCCAAGAAACTTGCAGCTTCGTCCTCCTCAGGGAGCAACAGTGTGGTAGATTTCTCTATTTTGTCAACAGTAGATATGTTCACGTCTCTTAAAGCATATGGAGGGGCCCCATGCAATAATTCCCCCAGAGGATTGTTGTGTCATAGCATAAATTAAAATATAAGTGAAAGTTGGAAGAAAGTCTGGATTACAGAGTGTCTTGCACAGGTGGGTTTCTCCAGCTCTTTCATGCACACACCACGGCTCAAGGCGAGATTCTACACAGTGCTTCACTGGGGAACGCATTCCACAAGTGGTCCTTCTCCCTCAGAGGAAGACCCCCTCGCCTTAGAGCTCACCCAAACTATGCCGCCTTGCCTTGCAGCTTGGCAAGGTGAACAGCCCAGGTGAACAATGGAGGAACAGGCTGCCCAGTCACTGACACCACCCGACTCTGCAGCCAACTCCCTCTTCCTCCTCATCCTCAGTTGCTGAGGCCAAGATGGCAGCCCCACTGTGAGGTGGGCAGTGGCAGCAAAGTAGGATCCCTGCTAGGAAGCTGCTCTGTCCTGGCTGTTCCTCTGTGGCTCACCTGGGCTGCCCATGCCTGGGTTGTTCACTCTCTGGCCAGCCTCATCTGTCTGCCTGCTGTTCTGCCGTTCTGCTGCCGTTTGCACTGCCAGCCCTGCTTGTGTTGCTCACCAACCTCCACTCCACCCCAGTGTTAGACCTTGCCAACTCCTCCCTCCCTTCCTCCCCTTAGCAGCTCACCCTCTCTCTCTCTCTCTCTCTCTCTCTCTCTCTCTCTCTCTCTCTCACACACACACACACACACAGAGAGAGAGAGAGAGAGAGAGAGAGAGAGAGAGAGAGAGAGAGATGATGAAAGGCCAGGCTCTCACAGTCCTGGAACACCTGTAGCTGATTTTGTGAAAATAAATCAGAATGATTGCTGAAAGTGACCCTGCCTAGCCAATCCAGTTCTGTCCCTCTCTAATTCCCAGCAGCTCAGGGTGGATTTTGCAAGAGCCCCAGCTTTACTCTTTTGAGTAGAGCGGGACATTTAAAGGGGGTAAGTGGCAACTTTGGGAAGGTATTATTATTTAGGGGAAGTGTTATTTGCACACAGGCAAAGCTTCTGAACTTAAAAACAACTGTTCTTATTCAGCTTGCCTGTTTCTGAAGTAACAATTCATAGATATTAACAGTACAAGTAACCCCTGCCTGCTCGAAAGCAAATGCAGCAAATACAAATAAAAGAAGTCAGACGGAATAGGATGGGGCTTCCTTTCTGGCAGGTGGGGAGTGTGTTGCAACCTAAATACACACAGTCCTGTCAGCCTGGCAATGGGGTGATCTGGTCTCTGTTGGTTGTGGGGGAAATAGCTCCCCCCCCCCACGATTTGGTTCTTTTATGTCTCCACTGGAGATACTGCAGCCACCCTTGCAAAGATGTCACAAGCATTACAAGTGTGTCTCTGAGACATTGGGGGAGGGGAGAAGGGGGGACTCTATTCAGTAGAATTCCTAATAAACACAATAAATCTTTAAAATTACTGCTCCAAGTTGGTGTGTATAATAAGGTGCACATATAGCTTCTGGCAAAGTTTCCCAAGTAAGTGTTTGCACCTGGAAGCTAATTTTGCTCTTGCTTCGTTCTCAAATGTCACTTTGTCAGTTTTCAGTAAATTCTAAATTATTGATTTGTGAGTTGCTGAAATTCACCCTGAAGAAAATGAAAGGATGAAAGACATATCAGAATTGTAAATATTTCTATTAAAATAATTGTATATTGTTTTAATGCAGAAGTTGAACACACAGGTATGGCAAGTATGCAAGATATTCCACATTTCTCCCAACAATAAATAATGCAGTGAATAAATAATTAATCTACATCAACTAACTTGCTCTGAAACTATTTCCTTTGAATACACACAAACACACACATAAAGAGTTGTGACATTTTTCTGATTCTGTTATTGATTTTGTTGCTTGCTTAGTGGAATTCTTTTTGTACTTCTTTGAAACAAGTTCAGATCCAAAATGTTGGCATAATATTCTTGAGCACAAGCCATCCAAAATGATGTCAATTGCTTGCTTAATCTTCTCCCGCTGAAATCGGTGGGACTTAAAAATGCTTCCACTTGGCTGGTTTATGCCCTTTATTTGTACACTGCAATCCAAACTAATGCATCTCTTCTCTTTGCAAGACTCTCCACAAGAGTCTGCTCTGTTGATCTCAAAATGTGGGTGGGGATCCTGGGAGTTCAGAATAATCTTTGAAAAGTGGTGTGGGAAGGGTGCTCTGGGCTCTCTTCTTTTCTGACTGTGACCCACAAACCTCCTGGAGGAAAGGTCCACCTTACAATCTTGTTTGTCAGGCAAGACTATCTATTACTTGGTGGAGTATAACTGCCTCTAACACAGTCTCACAAACCCTAATGCATCGAGAGCCATTCTTTGGTGGGGTTACAGTGCCACTATGGGAAAGGGCCATTAGCCCAGCGGGAGAGTAATTGGTTTGCACACAGAAAATTCCAGGTTTAATCCCCAATATCTCCTGATAGATCTGGGCAAGACTTCTTGCCTGAAACCTTGGAGAGCTCCTGATGGTCAGAGCTGGATGGACCATGGACCTCCCTCTGCGTAAGGCAGATTCCTACTTTCTTCCTATTTATAGAACTTTCTGGCAAAGGCAGCAAAACTAGACATTTGCTTTCACCTATAAATTTCTGAGGTATAAAAATGAAGCTTGATAGCCGTAGGTGAGAGGGAAAATGTATCCTTTAGAGTCTGACATATGTTTACTGTAATTAGAACAGAAAAAAGACTTGAAAAATTGAAAGTGAAGGTTCCATTGTTAGGAAGAAACAAAAGAAACAAAAACAGTCGGGGTCTTTAGTGTGTGGAAAACAGTTTCTCTTGCCCCAGGCCATGCAACAGTAGTTTAAAAGTCTGTTGCTGAGTTTACACATAGTGCCAAGTCCAGAAAATCCTTAAAGCAAACTTCCAGACTCCATTTTATTACTTTGTACACAGTATGTATATCCCTCAGACAGAACAAGTTTACAAACTTTCCTCACTTTTGGACTCTGTTTTTCCATCACCTTCCCTCCCCCCCTTCTGCTTTGCTCACTAGGGCTGCTTTTAGTGGACCTCTGCTTCAGCTCAGGAAAGTCTCGTCCGGCCTTTTGGATGTAATTCAGCAATTAGCCTTCGCCTGCCAAGCTGCTGGTTGTCAGGGCAACACACCTGATCCCCAGATGTCAGCGCTTGGAGTCTGCTCAGCAGAGCAATCCTGGCACTGTCTAGCTCTCTTTCCATGATGCTATCACTATCATTTTTATTTTATTATTCCCTGCTTGTCTGTGTGCTGATATGTACTATGAAGAAAGCTTACTTTTTGCACCTTCTTGATGATATATGGGCACTTGGGCTACACATTAAAGGAACCACTTTAGCTGCATTCCTCAGATGCTGCTTTGTGCACAGAATTAGAAATCTCTCGGCTACCAGATTAGTCAACAGATTCTTGCAGTTCTCTTCCCTATATGCCCCATGCTGATGTTCACACAGTCAATTATGTCATTATGTTCTCTGGACCGTTTTTCAATAGCATTGTCAGTGAACTCCATCTAAAAGGTCATAGCTTAGTGTGCGCATGTTGGCTCCCAAGTAGGAGTAATAATAATAATAATTTATTATTCAGACCCCGCCCATCTGGCTAGGTTTCCCCAGCCACTCTGAGCGGCTTCCAACAAAAGATTAAAAATACATTATTACTTTCCTCCTCCCAGGCTTTTCAGGTCAGCTCAACAAAGCAGCTAAGGCAACATTTGGCATGTATGTCATCCAAACCCAGGATCTCCTCCTTTACTGTAATATGTAGCCAGGTTTTGTCAGGGAATACAGTGTGAGGTACTTTTGAAGATACAGATGGTGACCATTTTAGGCACATTCAATTGCCACCCAATTGCCTATGTGTGGGACCTTTTGGACCTGGAAGAAGAGGAGAGGAATGGGTGGGGCAGAATGGGGCCGAGGTGGGGTGTAACAGGGGGTGCTCTTATGCATGCTCCAATGCACACAGGGGCTGGGAATGGAAGCCCCATGCAACATTGTTGCTGCCTGTAGTTGTATAGGATCAGGGTGTGTTATCATTGTAAGCCCAGAAAGAAATTTTCATTGGCTACCCTGTTCTATCTTTTGCTAAGCAATCTAATGACTGTTCATATTCTTTAAATTACCTAAGGATGTAGTCTTCTGCCATGTCAGAGCCCCGGTCCACTTACTGTGACTGAAAGTAGGTTTCCAGGGGGGTCAGACAGGAACCTTTCTGCATCCCTACCTGGAAATTGCACAGATTGAAGCTGGTAACCATTGCAGGCAAAACCTGTGATTTGCCACGGAGCTCCTCTTTCTGCTCCATGTATTCACAGCACATGGACTTGCACTGAGCACAAAGGTCCCACCTCACAGGCCTCGTCTTCTACAGGATATTTGCCAGCATTGTAAGTGTGATCCTTTTCACTTGTTTGAAATTACTCAAATGCAATTTTGCAGGCTCATTTATCATACTTTGTAAATGAAGATGGTATAATTTATGGCTTCCATAATCACTGCCTGAGTATTGAAACAGTTTGACTTGCTCAAGTATTTCTCTTTGCCTGACAACCTCACATTTAAGGACAAGATTCTCAGTCCTGCACCTTTAACAGTAGCACCATACTGACAAATATTGAAAGGATGCAGCTTTGGGAATTAAATGTTGTTCATATTTTTAAAAGATTCCAATGCAGTTGTTGATCAGTACGATACAACAGGCATGATTGTGTCCTATGTCACATGAATAGACAATTCCTGAAGTTCTATGTCACTTGGGTAACATGTAAAAATGAATGGGAATTGTGCTGTTATGTAGATCCTATTCCTTTCCTATTCCTTTGCAAAGGAAAATGTGCATGTGACCATGCCAAAATTAAGGGCGTTTAGCCAGGAATTTTGCCTGGGTTGAAGCCTCCAGAGGGTTATTTCATGGATTCTCCCACACTAAACAATTGCAATTTGGTATCTTTGCTGAGCTATCCCCTGTAACCCTCCTATTTTAATCACCAGGGAGGCAAATGTCAGTCTCTGCTGCAGAGCACACACTGGCCACCCCCCCAGGCCTAACCACCATCCATTTGGGTGCAATGTAAGCTTCCCCCTTGGCTCTGGCTTGCATAGAAAATCATGCAGCTTATCCTTCTAAGGGTTAAAATTAATGACTTTGTTCATAGACAGGAGAGGAGAATCTGGGAAGGAAGAATCATTCTGCCGAGGAAATACTATTTTCTCCTCCACTCTAGCCCCAAAGTCATTTTCATGGCTTTGCACAAATTCAGTGAGCCTGTTCCTGCCAAAACGGTCTTCCCACCACTCCTGGCTGGAGTGAAGCAGCTTCTGTCACTCCTGAGTGCTACATAGGGACCCCTTCCTGGGCCTGGTGAGCTCCCACTCCCAACCTTTGTGCATTTGGGCAAAGAGACTCCCAGGACTGAAAAGAAGGGTGCTAAGAAGATCTGTCCAGCGGGAAAGTGGGTTGGGGCCTAGGAGACTGGTGGGTCCCACCAAATAATCAGGCAGCAGAGTTCTACCTGTGCTCTTTCCAGATACAGTGAGGAAATGTTACTTGTTATAAGTTATGTTGGATATTTTGTTGTGTAAATTATGTTGGAAACCAATAGAATATTATAAAAAATAAAACCTTTGTATTCAAATAATATACTGCCTACTTTTTATATTGCCCTTTCAGAACAAATGTGTTCAGGGGTAGGTGCCTGTACACATATGCAAGCAAACATGTGGAAGGGGTGTTTGGCCAACTGAGATTTTGACCAGGTGAAAGAAAGCCTAGTTTCGCCCCTGCATGCGAATTATGCCTCAAGGTCAGATACATCTCCCAACTTGCCACCCTTAATTGTAGCTAAAATCCAGTGATTTCAGGTGGGTGGATCACTTCACCAAGTGCTGAGGTTAAGACAGGAGTGGTGGGAGGAATGTTTTTAAAAAGACTGGCGCTCAGCTGCAGGGTGAGTACACAGCCTCACTTGTTCCAAGTAAACAAAGAAAAAAGGTTTTGCTAACTTTTCATGCCCGAGCCAAAAATATATAAAAATGCAAACAAGACAACAACCCTTCACAAGCCGTAGCCAAGTAATCGCTACATATGTATATCCGAGACTTGGTGCTGTATTTCTGGTTTTGATCAGAGAAGAAAACTGGCACACACAAAACCAAATTAAGGCAATCATGTTTCAAAAGGATATCCTGTCTCACATTTTGAGGTGAATTATGTACGAATTGCTGGTGAAGCAAATACTAAAAGTAAAGCTGAGAGTCTCCCATCCATACTGAAAAGGTAGAGAAAATTCTTCATTTTCACAGGTTAAAAAAGAGAAATTGTTGCCAAAACTCTAGAAGAGTCTCAGAATCATGATAGCATGAAAAGACATATTCTAATCATGTCATAGTCATGCAGGCTTCCCGTGATATTGACTTTTTTCAAGATGCTATGAAATATTTATCAATTTCTGATAAAACATTTACATATTCATATATACTTTTATTAATGTGCTGTGAAACAAGAATAGAATCGAGGCACAAAACAGTGGGAGAGTTATAAGAAGGTAGCCTAACATTTCCATAGAAACTCACAAACATTTTCAACTTGAAACATTTTTGTTTCAGTTTGCAAGACCTCATCTTACTCAGAACCTGGGCTGTACAAGTACTTTAACTGAATTAACTCATCGTGCTGCAATTAATCAAATATATTAAACAATGATTAGTATTGCTTCTCATCAGAGTGCTATACAAGCATGGGAGGGTCAGGTTCAAATTCTGGGGAACCAGCCTCATATAACCAACATAAAGGTAAAGGTAAAGGTACCCCTGCCCGTACGGGCCAGTCTTGCCAGACTCTAGGGTTGTGCGCTCATCTCACTCTAGAGGCCGGGAGCCAGCGCTGTCCGCAGACACTTCCGGGTCACGTGGCCAGCATGACAAGCTGCATCTGGCGAGCCAGCGCAGCACACGGAACGCCGTTTACCTTCCCGCTGGTAAGCGGTCCCTATTTATCTAATTGCACCCGAAGGTGCTTTCGAACTGCTAGGTTGGCAGGCGCTGGGACCGAACGACGGGAGCGCACCCCGCCCCGGGGATTCGAACTGCCGACCTTACGATCGGCAAGTCCTAGGCGCTGAGGCTTTAACCCACAGCGCCACCCGCGTCCCTATAACCAACATACTTAACTCTAATTAATGCATAGGATTGTAGAGTTGGGTCATCTGAGGATCATCATCACCTGAGGATTATCCAGTCCAGCCCCTTGCAATGTAGGAATATGCAGCTGTCTCCTACAGGAATCAAACATGCAACCTTGACTTTATCAACACCATGCTCTAACCAACTGAGCTATCCAGGCTTGGGCATGAAGGGGTTAAGACCATAGAGTAAGCTATTCTGCCAGGTTTAGCTAGGTCACTCCCCATCATTTTGAGAGGTCCAGGTAAAAAGGTCTGAGCTGGTTGCTCCAAGCTCAGTATGCATGGCTTAAAAGCCATCTTTGTGCTTCTATACAAATAATTTAGAAACATTTGCCACTTGGGATCCTAAGCTTTACTGCCTGTGAATGAATGAACTTTATTACGGTCACAGACCAGGATAAGAAACAAAAAACATATAAATAAAATAGCAGTTAGGATTTTTTTTAAACTGCTAATTGTTAGAGCAAATAAGGACAAAGAAACAAGGATTGGATAAAACATCTGAATAAAATACAAGATTAAACACGGATAATGGATGGATAAAAGCTGATAATTAAAATAGATAAGAACTAAAAACAAATAAAAACACGCAGTTAAGACAACTGGGAGCAATGATCTTACTACTTGCCTCTTCATAAAAGGGACATCTAAAGAACAAGTGTTCTGGGCTTCCTATCTCTCCCAATGGACAGGTGCAAAGTCTCTGAGCATAGGGGACTTTTCTAAAGGCTCCATCCAGGACCGGCAAGGGAAGAGCCAAGCTTCTGGCGAGTGTAAAGGCCCTTCTTGCATCCCTAGATACGAGAAAGAAGAGATATGCTGCTGGTGCGGCTATCTCTCTCTCGATTTCTCCAATTTTATAGTCGGGGCACCTTGCGCAGTCCTGTTGTCTCTCAGTGTCTACTATTCTTTGCCTGACCCTAGCTTTTGCCTGGCCCAAGCCCAGACTTAGAAGGGCTTGAGGGGCAAAACCCAGTTTCCGGAGGGTGTTCAGGACTGCAGTCTACCAGCCTGACTGGAATTGGTCACAGAGGATCAATGGGGCTATCCCTCGGGGGAGCAGATTCAATGTCAGCCATTTGTAGATTGATGTTAGGCAGATGCTAGCCTCCACTCATCATCCCCGTTTCCAATCTCACCCATGCATTTGAGACACATCTGGGGACTTGGAGGAGAGCTCTAAGAAGTCTAGATTGAACTCTCTCAAGGGGGGAGAAAGCAGAGGAAGGTGGACCCAAAAAGGAACCATAGAGGAGTTGTGCCAAAGTTTTGGCCTTGTATAATTTTAGAGCTGCGGGGACAAAGAAGTCCCCTTGTGCTCTGAAGAATTTAAGGATACAACTTGTGGTTTTTTCCGCTGAACTCCCGATGGAATTTATGTGTAGTTTGTTGGTCCTGAGGCCTGTACCACCATTCCTAGATACTTGTAGTTTGTGACTTGTTCTAATTTATGGCCTTGGAGTTCCCAGCTTCTAAGCTATGGTTTTCCCCCAAAAGCGAGTATCTTGGTCTTTTGATAGTTGATTTTGAGACATTCAGATTCACAGTATGCTGCGAGCTTTTTTAGTGCTCTTTTGAGTCTAATGGGGTTCTAGATAGAATTACCACATCATCGGCATATAGCAGGACCGAAATATGCCGATTTGCGAGCTTCAGCGGGTGGAGTTCTGAGTCACTGAGTGCAGATACTAAGTTATTTAGATAGAAATTGAATAGTAGAGGGGCCAATAGGCACCCTTGCCTGACTCCTTTGAAGGTTTTAATAGGGTCCGTTAGGTGTCCTAGGCAGCTGCACCTGACTCTAAGAGCTGCGTTTGCGTGCAGTGCCTGAATTAAGAGCAGGAGCCTTCTATCTATATTGGTATCCCATAGTCTGTCCCAGAGTCTTTTTCTGGAGACTGTATCAAAGGCTGCTTTTAGGTCAACGAAGGCAGCGTATAGTGAGGCCTGCCCTCCTGATTTGTATTTGTCGATGAGATGTTGTAACGTTAGGCAGTGATCTGTCGTGGACCTTCCGGGTCTGAAGCCCGCTTGTTCTATTGCCAGAATATCTTCATTCTCTAGCCATTCTGTAAACTTATTAAGGAGCTGCTTTGAGTAGAGTTTACTGATCACACTTAATAAGCTAATCGCCCTATAATTCATTGGGTCCCCTCTGTTGCCCTTTTTATAGATTGGGACTATTATGGCTGTTCCCCATTCCCTTGGGATGCGGCCGGTGTCATCTATGTATGTGCAGAGGGTGGCTAAGAAAGGTGCCCACCAATCCGCCTGTGCTTTTATCATTTCTGGCGTAATGCCGTCTGAGCCTGGGGCTTTGGCCGTTTTCAGTTGGTTTATATATGATTTCACTTCAGTTACTGAAACTGGCGGCCATTTAGCCAGCTGTTCTATATTATAATTCCGTAGTGGAGGTTCAGCGTCCTCGTACAAAGATTGGAAGAATGAGACCCACAGGCTAGGGGGAATTTGTAAGGTTAAGGGGGAAATAGCTTTATGGGTTCCAGAAGCTACCAGTTTCCAGAATAGTGTCTGATCTTTTGCTTTTGCCGTACTGCCTGTGTTTTCTGACTGCTGTATGGAAAAGCACATGAATGTGACCTTTGAAGAGTTTGTAAGTAAACCATTTTTAGTTTACTAAATATGTGGTCTCTTTCTAAGGGACAGGGAAAACTTTGAAAATAACTTAGAAGTAAGTATTTTAACGGTCTAAGAGCTTACATTTTACTTTGCTGCATGTTTGGTGATTTTAAGTCTCTGCTGGGGTTCTCTCACTAAAGACTACCTGCCCCAAACATGGATCCTGGCATCCAGGAACTCTTTTTTATATACCTATATACTTTCCCCTCACTTTTTGCCATCAGAAAGTGAGGAGGAATTAAAGAACCTTTTAATGAGGGTGAAAGAGGAGAGCGCAAAATATGGTCTGAAGCTCAACATCAAAAAAAAATGAAGATCATGGTAACTGGTCCCATCAACTCCTGGCAAATAGAAGGGGAAGAAATGGAGGCAGTGAGAGATTTTACTTTCTTGGGCTCCATGATCACTGCAGATGGTGACAGCAGCCACGAAATTAAAAGACGCCTGCTTCTTGGGAGAAAAGCAATGACAAACCTAGACAGCATCTTAAAAAGTAGATTCATCACCTTGCCAACAAAGGTCCGTATAGTAAAAGCTATGGTTTTCCCAGTAGTGATGTATGGAAGTGAAAGCTGGACCATAAAGAAAGCTGATCGCCGAAGAATTGATGCTTTTGAATTATGGTGCTGGAGGAGACTCTTGAGAGTCCCATGGAATGCAAGAAGATCAAACCTATCCATTCTGAAGGAAATCAGCCCTGAGTGCTCACTGGAAGGACAGATCCTGAAGCTGAGACTCCAATACTTTGGCCACCTCATGAGAAGAGAAGACTCCCTGGAAAAGACCCTGATGTTGGGAAAGATGGAGGGCACAAGGAGAAGGGGACAACAGAGGACAAGATGGTTGGATAGTGTTCGCGAAGCTACCAGCATGAGTTTGACCAAACTGCGGGAGGCAGTGGAAGACAGGAGTGCGTGGCGTGCTCTGGTCCATGGGGTCACGAAGAGTCGGACACGACTAAATGACTAAACAACAACATACTTTCCCCTTTTAACCAAAATGAAAAGAGAGAAAAAACACCCAACACCATTACTGTCTCTGCCATGGAAACATATAGGCTGGAATTGGGTACGTCACAATTTTTCACTTTGTGACAGTTTGGTGGTGGCAGCAAGCAACACGCGGGGTGATGGGGAGCTGCTAGTGAATATAAAAACAACTAATATGTTACTACATTTCATTTTTAAAATGTTCACCTACCAATAACTGCTCATCGTTTATTGTGAAATTAATGCATGATCCTCATTACATCTTCAAGGATCTCTAAGTAAATATGTTCAAAAAGAAAGCCAATCGTGCAATCTAATTTATTCATGGGAATTAGCCAGCTCGCACTTTTATTAATTTCATACCATCAATGGAATGAGTGAGCACACAGAGCTCTTCTTTGATATAATTAGTGCACATGACTATAAATACCATTAATGTGTGTTTCTAAGTGTTAATTGTCTATTCTGGTAAGAGCATATTAAAATAATAAATACATACAAAGGGTGTGCAATGCTCATTTTAACATGCAAAGGCATTATGAAAATCACCTAGCCTGTTTAATGTGTGAAATTAATTGTTATATTACATTAGCAAAAGTGCATTCCATTTGCAGGCTATTAATAATGGCCATGATTATTCATCTACTCGTACTTGACATAAGAGTTTCTGCAGCCTCAACGTTCTGAACTTCAATTTTTACCTAAGAACACAGGATGGGCCTTCCTGGATCAGACAAATGGCCAGTCTTGGCCAGCAGCATCCTTTTCTCACAGTGGCCAACCAGGTGCCTATGGGAAGCCCACAAGCAGGACACGAGGGTAGCTGCCCCTCTCTCCACTTGTCATTCCCGTCAACTGAAGACAGAGCACAGGACCTCTGACAGAGGTTGGTGTTAGACTGCCAGACAATTCTTTCTCACACCCACCCCCCGGGAATGTGCATCAAAATGCTCTATCTGCATAAATGTGACTTAAAAAAATAATAATCCTGTGATTTAAACAATACCTGCAAATCATGGTCAGCTCAGATTTCAACCTTCACTGCAGATTATTCATCTGCAATATTTCATTCCCTCTCCCTCTGCAGAAATGAACCACTGCCCTGACCTCAGATTTTGCTTTAGGTGAAGTCTGATGACATGCATAGCACACACACACCCCTTGCAAAAAAATTTCAAAATTCTATTTGCTTCTCTTTACATATCCTAGCGCTTTTCCTAATTGCCTTGGGGGTTTTCAGTAGGTTAAGCTGTGGGGCCTCCTGGACAGAGAGAGACTGCTCTGAACCTTAGGGCTCTTTTGAACTTTGGATCCACGAAGTTCTTCTCTGATATGAGCCTAGCTAGGCATTAAGATATTGGAGGTACAATTTCTGCTGCTCCCACCCAGCCTTGGAGATGAGGTAAGTTAAGACCTAGGACTCAGCTACATTAGTCAAAAAACAGTGTTTTGAATGCATTATAAACATGCTACACCAGATGGATCACGAGAGCAAAAAGAATGTCTTTGCAAATTTCCATAGTGTTTTTTCTTTTGTTATAATGATTTAATTTCTGATTTATTTATAGTGGTTTTTTGCTGTGTGTAGATCCACCCCTAGTTGCTGAGCTTGTGATGAACGGTGGCGCTGATTTTATATGTTGATATAGGCTGCTTTACCCATAATTTCAATTTCTCTGTAATATTTACACAATTGTATTTCAACAGGTTTTTTTTTTATGAGATATGTATGCTCCTTTGGAAACTTTTTGAACTTTAAAAATGGGGTGCAACCCCACCACCCAGCAATAGAGGTGTGTACATCACCCTGAACAATTTCACCAATCTTATGAAAAAGCATTTTAGTTCACCTCAACATCTCTCATTAGACAATGCTAGAATAAATTCTTTTTTATATTGTTACTATTAAACAACAAGCCAGGAGCATTTGGGTTGTGGGTAGGGGAGCTTTTGCTGCCAAACCAGTTCTCTCCCATGTCACATCCATCTCCCTGAACAACATAAAACATTGTGGGTGTTAAATAAGCTCAGTGAATGTATTCTGTACATACAATTATCATTTAAATTGCTTTTAATATTGCTTTACACTCTTACTGCTTAAACACAATGATGTCTTTACCTTACCTGCTCTACTCCCCATTGTCTTGACTATCCTTTTTTGATTATTCAGACTAATACATCACCACCAGCTTTGCTCATTTACATTGGCAGATACTATTTCCCCCCTTTACATTTGTATTTCAAAACATTTAGTTTCAAATGTCTGGTTTCTAATATATGCATAAGTGACAAAGATGGTTTTCATGACAAAACTTCTTTCTGTGTGAAGCTGAAGCAGTGGTACCTGGGCCAACCCATCACCTGCTGAATATGGACTCATATTCTCTGATAGAAATTAGCTATAGTGAAGGAATGGGTTTCCAAAACCCAAAACTGACTGTGCAGGCAGTTTGAAACTGCACCAAAATCCCTATTTTTCCTTAGCTAAAATCCATTAACTTGAGCTCTGAGCTCAATGCATAAACAAACGCCCGGCTGTATAGACAAGTGCTCAGAGCCCTCTCCTTTATCAGTTGTGACAGCAACTGTGGCCTTCACTGTACCAGTAGTAGAACAGAACAGAGAGAAGACACGTCTGTGCTTTATCTTACGTCCTGGACACATTCTGACACATAAACCCAAGTCCAGGAACAAATGCCAGAGCGTGTTCCCGGAGATGATTACCTCTTCCCAGATAAGAGTAGGAAGAGGAAGATCCTTTTATCGTCAGAAGTACAGGAAGGAATTCCCTTTTATGGTTAAGAATACCAGAGCAAGAACATATGTGATGTCAACCTGCGTACATAGGCTGATGTGGTTGGGTTTACATGGGAAGGAGGGAGAGGGTGCCTGGAGGATATATATACTGCATGAAACTTGACATTTCTTTGGACTTGCTGTGGACTCACCATGCAAGTGCCTTCTGCTATCCGGAGAGCAGAATAAACTCTTTCTTTGAACCAACTCAGTGTCATTTGACTTCCTTCTTCCTGTCCCGGAGCAACGCAGACCCAATCGGTGAACTCCAATAAGGCTACAATAGGAGATGGACAATGCTGCTGAATGTCAGAGGGTCTGGTCTAAAATCCCAAGTGCAGCAAGAAGGCCAGCAGGCAGGCACCATGAGCAATTAGCAGTATAGAAAAAGAGTAATTCAGGAAACACCACAGTTTAACAATAAAGCAAACCCCACAGCCAGCAGCACTGCTGTATGGAGACATCCATTGGGAGGATAAGGGAGAGGATGAAGCATGGAAATGGGGTTGGTCTGTGTTCAAGAAGAAGAAGAGGAGGGGATTGGTGGCTTCATTGTTGGGCAGAAGGTGAAGAGACTGGTGCTTAGTAGCTGCCAGGTGTGGCAGGAGAAAGAGGCAGGAGGGGACCATGGAGATTGTGGAGGTGAAGCTGAGAACAGCGTTCCCAAGTGGGGCAGCAGAAAAAAAGGGAAGTAATTTCAAAAATGGGGTTGGGAGGATGGTGGGGAGCAAGCTGAGTGGTTGCCTGGGGTGGGAAAACTCTAGTGGGTTGGCAAGCAGAGTTTATTTAAAATTATTTCTAGGTTCTTGCATCCCATTCTGCAAAAAAGGAGAAACTGACTAGTTTTCAATTGAAAAAGAATGTGTTCTTGTTTAATGAGCAGAATTAACTTGTCAAACTGAGATAAAAGAGGTGATAAGGTCAGAAAAAATATTTTTTTTTAAATTAAATATTAGAATTGATGTCCAAACTGAATTTTTAAGAGGATACAATAAAGCACTGAGGTTTCTGAGTATTCATCAACTCTTAATTGGGACTGGGAGGCTCATATAAATATTTGCCTTCCGAGAATGTTATTCCATAGCTTATTTTAACTTTTTAAAAGGCACTAAAGCCCGGCCACTTTTGGAGAGGGAAAGTGCAGCTGCCTGCCTTGCTCTGACAGCTCCTGGGGAAATCAAACAGGGGCAAACATAGAATGGATTAGCTTTAAGTATTTCTCCTGAAGTAGGGAATTCTTCTGGAATGTGCATTTCAGGAACTATTTTTCAAGTAAGTGGCATAGAAAAGAAATTATTGGCATGAAAAAGTTAATGGCCAATTAAGTACAAAAACAAAAATAAATTACATGCATTGGTACCTAATTTTAAACTGTGGTTATAATCCAGGTAATGGAGCTCAGTGGGAAGGTGTTCTTAGCTTAAAAAGTCATTACTGACTGGCCTGCTGCTTCATATAATTGCTGTGATAAGCCACTGCAAACATAATTGGTTTTAGCTTGAAAATATTTCTTCATAAACCAAGAACAACAGCTGTATGAAAGCTCTTTGATTTATATATTTAAAACAATTTAAGTGAGCTCATTAACACATCATGTCTACAGGCAGTTTTTAAAACCAGAACGGGAACTGAAATATGAGAAACACGGTTCAATATTGGCACGGCCCATTTTTGCCAACTTCTGTTCTTTCGAAATACGTAACTGATTTAAAGTTAAGACATTTTAAACATCTTCCTCTCTCTTGTGATCCTTTCCCTTAAGTATTTTTCTGAAAGAAGACAAACCTTTGCTGTTTATCAGATGCCAATAAAATCATTTTCCATCATCAATTAATATAGCATTTAATGCCAAAATAGACCTCTAAGTGGTTTACAAAATAGAAAAACATAATACATTATTAATATATATAATAATTAAAATGTGTAATGAAGCAGTCCCATTAAAACTTAACAATTAAAACAGGAGACAGGTCAAGAGACCAAGGAACAGCCTGTGTGAGCAGCTAAGTCTTCTAAAGTCAATTGGGACGTCTAGCATTTCGACGGGATTAGATCACTACAAGGTGCTTTTGGGAGGGTTTTAATATATTTTATACACACATATACTGAGGTTTATTTCTTTCAATGTTTACTTTCTAATTATTGTTTTAGCAGTTCTTATTTTTATATGTAAGTTGTCAGAGCAAAAGGCAGGGTGTAAATAGATGTGTAATAATAGCGCCATCATAATCAGGTTATGAACTAACTGGGTTCCACTAGGACTATTTTCAAAGATATGCAGTTATGTTTCTGAATATTAACTTGACAACTTTCAGACTGGGGGGATTCTTAAGATGCAGGGAACTACTGACTGCATTGTGGCAAAACCTCCCCCATTTGTCTTGTTTTGATATAAGTAATTGAGAGCTTGGATTCCATTTTGAATTTCATTTTGCATGGATTTCTCTTTTATATTCCATCTTTCATCCAAGGATCTCGGTGTTTTGCCTATAGAGAGCAGTCCCATTTTATCTGCAGAAGAACTGCACTGATGGAGACCAGGCTGAGAGACAGCAACATGAGCAAGGTCACCCAGTTGGCTTCACAGATGAGCAAGGGGTGTTATTGTTTTGTTTTTCATTTTAACTATTTATTTTATGCATTTATCCTGTATTTTTATCTTGTGAACTGCCCTGAGATCTTTGGATGAAAGGCGGTATATAAATGAATAATTGAATAAATAATCCAGATTTCCCTTGCCTAGCTCCTTCATGAAATTGTGATAAATGGCAAACAGACCTGCTCTACATTAAACCAGATCTGCTCAGATAATATGGTGTCACAATGACATATTGCATGGCCAGTCATGCCCCTCTTTATACAGTCATACCTCGGATTGAAGTAGCTTTGGGATAAGTATTTTCGGGTTGCATGCTGCGGCGACCCGGAAGTAACGGAGTGTGTTACTTCCGGGTTTCACCACTCGAGCATGCGCAGACGGTCAAAATGATGTCACACGCATGCGCAGAAGAAGTGAATCGTGAACCATGCATGCACAGACGAGGGTTGCATTCGCTTCTGGATGCGAACGGAGATCCGGAACAGATCCTGTTTGCATCCAGAGGTACCACTGTAATGGAAAATTGGGTGGTGGGAAGAGCTTAGTTAGAAAAGAGTAAAATGGATTGATTCAAAACTTGGCAATATATAAAGAGTATGTTTCAAGATGGCCAATGCAGAAGTTGGTGTAGAAAGCATCAGAAATGGTTCTTTGTGAATCAGTTAAATGTTTCACAAGATACTCTGGCATGTTTTCAGGTGCTGTGCATTCTTCACCCAGTGAACCAGTTGTTGCAGATGGAAGAGCCGTTGCAGCCAGAATCCCCAATAAAACAACAGGAGCCGGGGGGGGGGGAGTTGGCAATCCTAATTAGGCACTTAATAGGCATAAGAAGTTACATGCAAATGTTTGTTATTCTGAATAGTGTGAGATTGCACATTGGTGATATTTCCTCCTTTCCCTTTCAACTAGTTTTCTCATTTTCAGTTTCAAGTTTCCCTAATGAGAGTGTTACAGGCACAGCCTTCTCAAAACATAATCAAATTCAACTCCAAAAGATAGTTGTGTTGGGAGATTTTCATGCTTCCAATACTCCAGGAAATTACAACTGTTAATAACACGTGTTATTTAGGCAATATTGCTGTGATACAGGACCCTCCCTTGTACTTAGGCTGGACCTACGCTGACCTGTTTAACGTTATTAGAACAATATTCTATTTATCATTCTAAAACATCACAGGGCATACCTTCAAATAAAAACATTTTTCTTACCTTGTTGTGGGTTTTCTTCCACCCCAATGCTGCTGGTTGGTCTGCCTCGCCCTCTGGTATCAAATTTTAATGATGCATTAAGAACGTTAGGAGCAGAGACATTTGTCCCTCTGCATTTTGAAAACCATTATTTAACCATTTCTCTACGTTATAAACCAAGAGTGTAGATCTGCCCTTAGCTACAGCTTCACCATTATCTTGCTGCTGTCATTGAGTCTACGAAAACCAACAAATGAACAAAAGAAAATTATAGTAGAAAATAGCTCAGTTCAAAATTTTGGATTTTCTTTTTTCAAAATATGAATGACTTGTAACTTTCACTTTTGATTATGCTATGAATGGAAGATCAGAGAGAAATTTTCAGCACTGTGATTACCAGCAGTTACCTATCACTTTACTCTATTTGTTCCTACTTTAATACAAGCAAAAGGAGAAAGGAAATGAACAAAAAGGAACTTGTGTGTGTGTGTT
Source organism: Podarcis raffonei (assembly GCF_027172205.1). Taxonomy (NCBI): domain Eukaryota; kingdom Metazoa; phylum Chordata; class Lepidosauria; order Squamata; family Lacertidae; genus Podarcis; species Podarcis raffonei. The sequence goes on from NC_070605.1 coordinate 106,958,563, forward strand.
TTATATTATGTAGCACTATCAGTATATATGTTGTTGTTGTTTAGTCGTTTAGTTGTGTCCGACTCTTCATGACCCCATGGACCAGAGCATGCCAGGCACTCCTGTCTTCCACTGCCTCCCGCAGTTTGGTCAAACTCATGCTGGTAGCTTTGAGAACACTGTCCAACCATCTCATCCTCTGTCGTCCCCTTCTCCTTGTGCCCTCCATCTTTCCCAACATCAGGGTCTTTTCCAGGGAGTCTTCTCTTCTCATGAGGTGGCCAAAGTATTGGAGCCTCAGCTTCAGGATCTATCCTTCCAGTGAGCACTCAGGGCTGATTTCCTTCAGAATGTATAGGTTTGATCTTCTTGCAGTCCATGGGACTCTCAAGAGTCTCCTCCAGCACCATAATTCAAAAGCATCAATTCTTCGGCGATCAGCCTTCTTTATGGTCCAGCTTTCACTTCCATACATCACTACTGGGGAAACCGTAGCTTTTACTATACTGACCTTTGTCGGCAAGGTGATGTCTCTACTTTTTAAGATGCTGTCTAGGTTTGTCATTGCTTTTCTCCCAAGAAGCAGGCGTCTTTTAACTTTGTGGCTGCTGTCACCATCTGCAGTGATCATGGAGCCCAAGAAAGTAAAATCTCTCACTGCCTCCATTTCTTCCCCTTCTATTTGCCAGGAGTTGATGGGACCAGTGGCCATGATCTTCGTTTTTTTGATGTTGAGCTTCAGACCATATTTTGCGCTCTCCTCTTTCACCCTCATTAAAAAGTTCTTTAATTCCTCCTCACTTTCTGCCATCAAGGTTGTCATCTGCGTGTCCAGGTTGTTGATATTTCTTCCAGCAATCTTAATTCCGGCTTGGGATTCATCCAGCCCAGCCTTTCGCATGAATGAATTCTGCATATAAGTTAAATAAGCAGGGAGACAATATATAGCCTTGTCTTACTCCTTTCCCAATTTTGAACCAATCAGTTGTTCCATATCCAGTTCTAATTGTAGCTTCTTATCCCACATAGGGATTTCTCAGGACAGATGAGGTGATCTGGCACTCCCATTTCTTTAAGAACTTGCCATAGTTTGCTGTGGTCAACACAGTCAAAGGCTTTTGCATAGTCAATGAAGCAGAAATAGATGTTTTTCTGGAACTCTCTAACTTTCTCCATAATCCAGCGCATGTTTGCAATTTGGTCTCTGGTTCCTCTGCCCCTTTGAAATCCAGCTTGCACTTCTGAGAGTTCTCATTCCACATACAGCAGTGTGTGAGCCTTCCTTGTAGAATTTTAAGCATAACCTTGCTAGCGTGTGAAATGAGTGCAATTGTGCAGTAGTTGGAGCATTCTTTGGCACTGCCCTTCTTTGGGATTGGGGTGTAGACTGATCTTCTCCAATCCTCTGGCCACTGCTGAGTTTTCCAAATTTGCTGGCATATTGAGTGTAGCACCTTAGCAGCACCATCTTTTAAAATTTTAAATAGTTCAGCTGGAATACCATCACTTCCACTGGCCTTGTTATTTGCAGTGCTTTCTAAGGCCCATTTGACTTCACTCTCCAGGATGTCTGGCTCAAGGTCAGCAATCACACTACCTGGGGTGTACGAGACATTCATATCTTTCTGGCATAATACCTCCGTGTATTCTTGCCACTTCTTCTTGATGTCTTCTGCTTCTGTTAGGTCCTTACCACTTTATGGTCCTTTACCACTTTAGGTCCTTTATTATGGTAATCTTTGTATGAAATGTTCCTTTCATATCTCCAGTTTTCTTGAACAGATCTCTGGTTTTCCCATTCTATTGTTTTCCTCTATTTCTTTGCATTGCTCGTTTAAGAAGGCCTTCTTGTCTGTCCTTGCTATTTTCTGGAAATCTGCATTCAATTTCCTGTATCTTTCACTATCTCCCTCGCATTTTGCTTGCCTTCTCTCCCCCACTATTTGTAAGGCCTCTTTGGCAGCCACTTTACTTTCTTGCATTTCCTTTTCATTGGGATGGTTTTCATTGCTGCCTCCTGTATAATGTTACGAGCCTCCATCCATAGTTCTTCAGGCACTCTGTCCAGCAAATCTAAATCCTTAAACCTGTTCCTCACTTCCACTGTGTATTCATAAGGGATTTGATTTAGATTGTATCTTACCGGCCCAGTGGTTTTTCCTACTTTCTTCAGTTTAAGCTGGAATTTTGCTATAAGAAGCTGGTGATCTGAGCCACAGTCAGTTCCAGGTCTTGTTTTTGCTGACTGTATAGAGTTTCTCCATCTTTGGCTGCAGAGAATATAATCAATCTGATTTCGATGCTGCCCATCTGGTGATGTCCATGTGTAGAGTCATCTCTTGTGTTGTTGGAAAAGCGTGTTTGTGATGACCAGCTTGTTCTCTTGACAGAACTCTATCAGCCTTTGCCCTGCTTCGTTTTGATCTCCAAGGCCAAACTTGCCAGTTGTTCCTTTTATCTCTTGATTCCCTACTTTAGCATTCCAATCCCCTGTAATGAGAAGAACATCCTTCTTTGGTGTCATTTCTAGAAGGTGTTGTAAGTCTTCATAGAATTTGTCAATTTCAGTTTCTTCAGCACCAGTAGTTGGTGCATAAACTTGGATTACTGTGATGTTAAAAGGTCTGCCTTGGATTTGTATTGAGATCATTCTATCATTTTTGAGATGATGGTCATCTGAACTGAATTTGCCCATTCCCGTCCATTTTAGTTCACTGATGCCCAGGATGTCAATATTTATTCTTGCCATCTCATTTTTTACCACATCCAACTTACCCAGGTTCATGGTTCTTACACTACAGGTTCCTATGCAATATTTTTCTTTACAGCATTGGACTTTCCTTTTGCTTCCAGGCATATCCACAACTGAGCCACCTTTTGGCTTTGGCCCAGCCGCTTCATCAGCTCTGAATCTACTTGTACTTGTCCTCTGCTTTTCCGCAGTAGCATGTTGGACGCCTTCCGACCTGAGGGACTCATCTTCCAGCGTCATAACTTTTATATGCCTGTTGTCTTTGTCCATGGAGTTTTCTTGGCATGAATACTGGAGTGGCTTGCTGGTTCCTGCTCCAGGTGGATCACATTTGGTCAAAACTCTCCACTATGATCTGTCCATCTTGGGTGCCCTGCTTGGCATAGTTCATAGCTTCTCTGAGTTATTCAAGCCCCTTCGCCACAGCAAGGCAGTGCTCCATGAAGGGGATCAGTATATATGGCTCTGTACAAAATTCCCTTTTGAATGCATGCTAACTTTCTACTGCTGTCTTTCCCCCCTAAAATGTGTGAGTGAAATGTTCTTCACCCTCATTCCTTGACAAGGCCACGTTTCACTAAAACTATAATGCTTTTTTACTGCCAAAGTTGCTGTTAAATTAAGTTGCTATAAAAATATATATACCCTGGAATTGTTCCTTTAACACTTGTGTCAATGGCAGCTCCTGTTTCTGGTGAAATCATTTATAGCAGCTAATAGCTAGACATCACACTATGATTTATATATTACGTGAGTTTAATCCCCCATTATCACTTCAGCCATGGCCTCACAGAACTAATTGGGCTGCTGACATTATTAAAAATGAGTGTGCAACTATATTGTCAGAGGACCCAGGTGCTAATTAATGGAACCATTTAAAACACAAATGAAACAAAACATTTATTCACTGTGAAAAGAACCAAAGGTTGGACAGCTCAGTACTATATATAGAACTGTCTAAGACTTCCATATTAGACCAAGCAGGAAAAGTCAGGTGAGGAGGTGAAGCTGCACAGGAAGATGCTGGCTCTTCCTCTGTGTTTCCAGTCTTCCATGGAATGGAGAAGACAAGTAGACCTCTGGGAGACAGTTGCAAACAGATGCTGCACTTCAGAACTCTGTTTCAGTGAAGAAAAAACCCTGCTCCCCACCCCTAATCCAGGGTAGGTTGGCCCTCGTGGGCAGGGAGCTGAAGAAAGGCCTTTTGTTGCAGCCCTACCTGTGCACTTCAAAAGTCCTGTCAGGACCGAGGGCTCACCTGTGAAAAACCACCAGCAGCAACGCAAGCGGCTCCCAACCTCCTTTCTTGCAAAACAAGATGCCGGTAAATAATGGAACTGCTGCATTTGGCATCACCTGATTGTCAACAGACAGATCTGAGAAACTACTGAGCTAGGAGTCTCCTTTAAAGCCTGAGTGTAATTTTCTCTTAATCAACAAAACTTGAGCTAATTATGTTGAATTGTTCTCTCCTCATTCATATTCTTTCCTTTACTTACTGAGATGATGTTTCTTCTTTCTGCACTCCTCCCAGCAACCATTCTTCCTCTGGTCACTGCTGTGGATGCACAACCTGATTGCCTGTCTTGAGAAGCTGCTGTCTGCAAAGGATTCCCACATGGCAGGGCTGATGTTGCCAGTCTTCATACCACATTCGCAGACATCTTTGTAATGCAGAGTTGGTCTGCCAGTGGGCCTGGTGCCTGAGGTCAGCTCCCCATAGAGCACATCTTTGGGGGTCATGCCATCATTTTAGCATCATAAAAGCATGCCAGATTATTCACATAACAAAATGCATTAACAATGTCCATATCCATAAACATAATATCAAAATAAATAAAATCAGAGAGCACCACAAGGCTGTATAATATAAAATTTTAGTCAATGTCATGCATCCACTACCTCAAACACCAGCTCTATCAATTACTCATACGCAAACCACTCACTTGACAATACATACAAAGGGTCACTGCAAAGCATGTAGGAGAACTCTCCTAAGTGGCAATACTAGGGCAAGATAGGCTGGGCTAAGCAGCTTAGGATGGAGCAGGTCGCCAGTGCAGTTGGTGTGAAGCCCCCAAGCTTTGCTTAGCCAAAGATATGCCAGTGCTAGTCCCCAGAAAAGGGCATTGCAGGGGCAGGGTGGAGGCAGGACCAGCTTGGTCACTTGACCTGGCAACACGACGTAGAACAACATTGGAAAGGCATGTTTTCCTTCTGCCAGGATTACCAGAGCATCAGCCCTGGTGCAACTTTACACCAGCTTAATTTGCACCAGCATGCTTTATGCCAGCCTCTTGTGCACAGGATTGCTCCCTAAATTGCAACCTGCAGTAAATTTTGTAGATTTTAAAGCTTGCATTTCATGGGGAGTTAATACCCACTAGGTTGCAGTAGCAATTGAAAATACTAATCACATGTTCAAACTAAATGTTCTGCTTAAATTAAAAAGCAAAGCACCAGCAACAAAGTAGATAACAAGCATTATCATATGCTTGTTTCCTAAATCCCTGCTTTGGGGTGCATTTTCTGTTCAGTTGAATGGAAGTTAAGAACTCAGTAATGGACACAGTGTGACCCTCATTGGACTGACAAATTATGCCTCTTCTCTGCAGGTCAAGAGCAACCTGCTGTACAACATTAGCCAGATCACTGGCAACGTTCAGTAGAAAATATATGCATCCTTGCAATAACATTCACCTTCGCTTTGTATGCATGTGGGTACATTCCCAAGACAACTTCATTGGGACATTGCATAGGAACTTGGCTTTGTGTGAGCAGAAAATTAGAAAGACTATAGAGAACAACTCTCCTTCTCCTAAGGAAAATTCTGCCCAGTAGTATTTCAGATTAATTTGAAGAACCAAATAAGATACATTGTGTAGAAATGTTTAAAAAGATGGGTGAGGAGGGACCAGGTTACTCATTTCCCCTGAATGTTAGGAATCCAGGTTAAATGGTTTCCTCCTGCAACTGCTTTCCTCCTTCACCGTATTTAACAAATTGCATTATATAGTTTCACAAAAATGGGTATCTCCCTTCTTTGGAGTAAGATATGTCTTTTCCTTCTGAATATCATGGAATAAAGCTTTATACATTCCGATTTGATATTAACAGAGTGTGCCTGGTGATACTGATGATTTTTTAGAAACCAAAAAAGACTGTGTTTTTTCAAATGGAAAGTGTAATTTGTGAGTTTGGACCCCTTACGCCAACAGTTAGATGAAGTCCTGCCAAATTCACATTTTGACCCACACCACAATGGTCCTTGGCATCCAAACAGCAACAAAGACCTCTGTCTCACCCCAGCAACTCTCATGCCATGTTTGGCAATTGTATCTCAAATGGCAGTTGAAAAAAGGTGAAATCATGGTGAAGTGATGTTTTTGTTGTCCATTTTGATTAAGAAAGGAGTCTGGCATTTCCAAGGCAACAATGTCCATCCCACCCCCCGGGCACCCTGAGAACCCTCATGCCAAGTTTGGTGATGATATTTTGAGAAGTGGCCAAAACTCTGCCAGTAAGGAGTTGAAGTCGCATCAAAGTCACATCAAAGAACCCTTGTACCAATTTTGGAGACAATATATTGAGAGGCAGCTGAAACTATGTCCAAATGTGAGCAAAGTCACACCAGAGAATTCTTGGAGAACAGGTGAGGCTCTTCAGACTGATGAGCTGCACCCAAGAGTATGAAAGGAGCTTGTGAATGCAATATCAGAGCCTCTGTCCATAATCTTTGAGATTTCTTGGAGAACAGGTAATTTCACTGCAGACTGGAAGTGGGCAAATGTTGTCCCCATCTTCAAGGGGGGGGGGAAGATCTAGGTAACTACTGACCAGTGAGCTTGACATTGATCCCAGGAAATGTCATAGAATCATAGAATCATAGAGTTGGAAGAGACCACAAGGGCCATCGAGTCCAAGCAGGAAACACCATCAGAGCACTCCTGACATATGGTTGTCAAGCCTCTGCTTAAAGACCTCCAAAGAAGGAGACTCCACCACACTCCTTGGCAGCAAATTCCACTGTCGAACAGCTCTTACTGTCAGGAAGTTCTTCCTAATGTTTAGGTGGAATCTTCTTTCTTGTAGTTTGGAACCATTGCTCCGTGTCCGCTTCTCTGGAGCAGCAGAAAACAACCTTTCTCCCTCCTCTATGTGACATCCTTTTATATATTTGAACATGGCTATCATATCACCCCTTAACCACCTCTTCTAGAACAATGTCCTAGAACAGATAATTCAACAGTCAGTCTGTGAGCACTTAGAAAAGGATGCTGTGATTACAAAGACCTAGCATAGGTTTCTCAAGAATATGTAATGCCAGACGAATCTCATTTCTTTTTTTTTTATGGAGTTACAAGCTTGATAGATCATGGGAATACTGTGGACATAGTGTATCTAGATTTCAGTAAGACTTTGGATTAAGTCCCCCATTATATTCTTGTGGAGAAGCTGGTAAAATGTGGGAATGTGGGGGTGGTTGACTGACCAGCCCCAAATAGTACTCACTAATGATTCCTCATTATCCTGGGAAAAGTGACAAGTGGGGTGCTGCAAGGTTTTGTGCTTGGCCCTTTGTTGTTCAATGTCTTTATAATTGACTTGAATGAAGAAATTGAGGGGATGCTCATCAAATTTACAGATGACACCAAACTGTGAAGGGTAGCTAATGCTGAAAAAGACGGAATTGGGATCCAAGATGACTTTATCAGATTGGGTAACTAGGCCAAAACTAACAAAATGAATTTCCATAGGGACAAAAGTCAGGTTCTGCACTTAGGCAGGAAGAACTAGCTGCACAGATATAGGATTTGGGACACCTGGCTTGCCAGTAGTACATCTGAAAAGAATCTAGGGATCTTAGTAGACCACAAGCTGCAAGTGAGTCAATGGTGTGATGCAGAAGCAAAATAAAAAATGTTATTCTAGCCTGCATCAACAGAAGTATAGTGTCTGGATACCGGCTTGGGGCTTGTTTCTTTCCAAACAAACCACAAGTGGGAACCAAGGCTTGTTTAGCAGCAGGAGTAAGAGAGGAGCATTGTGGAAACTTTTGAGCAGCATACATTAGCATTAGCATGCTGCTCATTCAGATTAAACTGTAGTTTAACTAGACATGAGAACTGGCCCAATGTCACATGCCATGGACTGTGAATGCAGACTGCCAATTGAAAAACTGGTAACTATAGTGAAGCTTTCCCACTTGCTATTTCCATGATATGTCGCCCTATGTTTAGAATGCATTCCCTACATTAATAAAAATTGCCCTTTGTTTGATTCACATGTACAACCAAGCAAGTGAAACCCTGATAGAAAATCTGACACTTGAAATGGTGATTTTTGTTGGGCTATTATGGCAGCATTGTATGTCCCCAAACTGATTTAGTTGTAGTTTGGGGGCTACTACATGCAGATACAAAAATTAGCCAAATAAGTAAGGTACAAGGTAATGGACCTTATATTTAGAAATAATACCTTAAACATTTAAGTAATTGGGTGGGGGGAGGTGTTTTTGTTTGTACTGCCCTTCAAGGATATTTGTCATCCACATATATTTTCTTTTCATTTCCCTATGCATACTGTATGCAAGTATTAAAGTATTAAAGTATTAAAATGTATTAAAATTCAAGGCAAAAATTATATACCGTAGTTATGACCTTCACCGTGATAGACCTCAAATATTGATAGGATAAGTTTTAGAAGAAGACAATGACAAGTACACCTTGAAAATAAGGCAGTAGACATGGATGCTATTAAGGTGTACAGAAGGCAGCTCAGAAATTGAATATGACACAGGGAGGTCAGATCATGCAAGTCTTGCTTTTGGCAAAAAATAATAGATTTGACAGCAAGAGGTATTCAGTACGACAAGGTAAAAGAAGATGATGTATCCACAAACGCAGCCCTACTCCCCCAAATCCTTCAATGTGATGAGTGGATTTTCACCAACAACACAGAATTGTATAGTCACAAGAGTCAGAAGGGACCTCGAGGGTCATCTAGTCCAACCCCCTGTCCAACCCCCTGTGATGCAGGAATCTCAGCTAAAGCATCCATGACAGGTGGCCGTCCAACCTCTGCTTAAAAACCTCCAAGGAAGGAGAGCCCACAACCTCCCGAGAGAGACTGTTCTACTGTCGAAAAGCTCTTTCTAATGATTTTAATCACACTTCTAAAAGCTTGCAGAGAGAGGAACCTATGGAGCTCAACCCACCAGCCCACATATACCTTCCCATCCCTGCACTTCAGAAGAACGGGAAGAAAATAAGGAACCTGGAGAATGAGAAGAAAGTGGCTTTATTTACTGCTAGCCTACCTGTAGATTCCCAATATGGTCCCTGTATCACTCACCTTTGAAATGAATTATTATGTAATGATCATGTAACAGAATCAGACATGAACAAGAATGAAGGGGCATGGTCTTCTGCAGTCTCTAGGATGCCTTGCACAATCAACTAAGATGCTTGGTTGGTTAGTTAGTTAGTTGGATAGACAGATTGTAATGCGCACACAAATACACCCACCCACACATGCCCACCTCCTTCTTCCTGCTAGTTCTAATTCTACCAACCTCTCTGCAAGTTTTGGAGTTATGGTAGTGAGCAAAACTCACACTCTTCAAGGGATTTCTCCCAACCCATTCAAACATGATCCATAATTTCAGCAAATGCTCTTGGGCACTATTAAATAGTAATAATGAACTTCACCTAAAGCCCTTAGTAATTTTGTTCCACATTTCCTTCTCTAATTATCCACTATTCCCTATTTATTATTGCTTCATTCCCTGCCTTGAGGCCTTCTAAAAATACTAGGAATGATAAATTAAACAATACATTTTGGCACACAGTTAACCAGTGGGAAGGGTTATAATTTAACGGGTTGTCTTCTGAATTAATTATTTCTGAATTATTTAATTGCAGCTACTTTTTTTTTTTAATCAGAGTATGGCACTGGATGCTCAAGCTCCCTTGCATGTTCTTCTCGGAATTCACAGAAAGACATTAAAAACATATACGTTTAAACTAAATTCAAAATGGTCCCTCCATGCATATCTTCAACGGTCTTCTATTTGTAATTGTATTTATATTTTTCCTAATGAGCATTGTCTACTGCAGAGAGCCATAATGATATTTTCCAGTGTAATCTCAGAAGTGTAATCAGGAAGCAATTGGCATTGCAGAGGTAATGCCATGCCCTCCCCATCTTTTAAAAGGGAAAACTATCATTGACTACACAGTATGTTCTTATGGGTTTCATTTACCAGCGGTTCTTTTAGATTAAGCCCTGACTTATTTGACTGTTAGAGTACAATGTTCACTGGTTGCTTCCTCCCTTCTGTCTAATTAACGCATGGAATAATTGGTATTTTGGCTGAGATGCTACACTATGGAGTGTTTTTGTGGCAGGTCAGGGGAGGTTGAATGTGTGTGAAGATTGTACCATTTTGCAGGATGTTGATTACAAAGAGAAAGGAAATATTAATGGGCCATTTCTCTTTGAAGCCACAATCAAGTGGAAGGTATTTTGCTTTGCTCTATCTGTTACTAGAATCCTTCTATTCATGTGTCCCATGATGTATCAGCTAAATTTAGAAGAAGCTCTGATTTGTGAGTTAGGAAAATAAGATGATAAGATTTTATTTTATTTAGGTGCATATCTGGGGGCATCATCATTATTGCAGCTGTGTGATCTTTCTGTACTTTCAGCGCTCATCTGTTTTATCTGACAAACTCCATGGCCACTTTCCACACAGGAGAGATTCCCTGAGGGTTCAATAGAACAACCATGCAAGTAGGAAGCAGCGTTGCACTTTAGGAGGAATGGAAGGAGGCCATCTGCCCTCAGCTTTCTTGGAGGAGGATGCTCTTGCCCCAGCGCTGAAGAAAGGCTCAACCACTAAATGAAACTTTACCTCACAGGTGCCCTCTTGACTGCTTCGATCAGAGGGATTGGCACAGCTACGGCTGCCACACAACACCTGTTCCACATTTATAAGAAATCTTATCATTTACTGTGGCAGCAACTGCACTTTGGAACTCCCTACCTGTTGAGGTCAAGCAGGTGCCTTCACTGTACCCTTTTTGGCACCGAGACCTGGAGGGGAGGAAAAAAGAAAACTGGGACATTCCAGGATCAAATCATGAACTAGGATGGCTTGTGTCATTCTGGGACTGTCCCTGGAAAATTGGGACACTTGGCAAAAGGCCAAGGATTAAACATAAGATACTTACCGATATAAAAGAAAGAGGAGGCTTTGCCCTCCCAGATCTTAAAGTGTACCATGAGGCTGCATGTTTGGTCTGGATTAGGGACTGGGTTAAACTGGAAAAGGAGGAAGCACTAGATTTGGAAGGTCATGATAACAGATAACTTCGTTACTCAAACCGCTTGGCAAAAAAGGGAAGTGGCCTACAAATAGAGATTTACTAAGGGATAAAGATGGAAAATGGATATTAAAAGATTATGAGGAAATCAAAGAACATTTTCAGAGTTGGCTGCATTATAGACAGTTATATGAGATGTACAAGGAAGATAACAAAAAAGGGTTTAGCTATACAATCTCAAGATTTCAAAAGGAGGTTATAGAAGAAGAAGGGAAACTGCTGAAGAAAGCATATAGTTTTCAGCTGGAATGGGAAACGAAGGATGAGGAGGTCAAATCAGTTATGATCAAATGGGCACAAGATATAGGACATAATATACATAATATACAATTTGAAGGTATATTTGAAATTTACAGACTGTTCACTTTTGAAAGAAAATTATATGAAAATGATGTATAGATGGTATATTACACCAGTAAAAAAGGCAAAAATGTATAAAACCGGATTAAATACATGTTGGAAGTGTAAAGAAAAAGAAGGCACTCTGTATCATATTCGGTGGGAATGTAGAGAAATTTAAAATTTTGGGGACATGATATATAATGAACTGAAAAAAATGTTTAAAATGACATTTGTAAAAAAAAAAACCAGAAGCATTTCTGTTAGGGATTTTAGGACAAGACCTGCCAAAAAAAAACAAAGAACCTATTTATGTATGCTACAACAGCAGCAAGGATGGAAGACTGAAGAAACCCCGATAAAAGAACAATGGCAAGAAAAACTGATGAGCTATGCAAAGTGGACATATAAATTGCTTGAGAAGGACAATCATGACTTCAAGGAAGAATGGGAATTATTTACAAACTATTTAAAAAGACAACAAAAGGATTTGGACTCCTTGGCACGTTTCAAATAAACACCCACAAATACATTAGTAGAACATATGATAAATATGATATGTACAATTTTATAACATGGAGAGAATAATATGTATAAACAAATCAGAGAAAGGAGCTGAGGGAAGTTTTTGGAGGGTGGGAGTGAGGGGGAAATGGAAAAATGTAACTGGATAATTCCCCCCCCCATTTTTTTTTCTTGATTTTCCAAAATTTTAAACAAACAAACAAACAAACAAACATCATAACTGATCTTAATCCAATCTTAGTAACATTGTTAGGTGACTTCCTCGAATCCCCCTAGCTGAATTTCAGTGTATATCGTTGTAACAGTTTTCCAAAACCAATTTTTCTCGTAATATTAACTTATTCACTTATCATCTTTCTTTCTTTTCATTTTACCTTTAAACACATTATTCTCTAACATCACCTATTTAAATCCTAGGTATTTGCAAGTTTTCCCAATTAACTTTGTTGTTGTTGTTTAGTCGTTTAGTCGTGTCCGACTCTTCGTGACCCCATGGACCAAAGCACGCCAGGCACTTCTGTCTTCCACTGCCTCCCGCAGTTTGGTCAGACTCATGTTTGTAGCTTCGAGAACACTGTCCAACCATCTCGTCCTCTGTCGTCCCCTTCTTCTTGTGCCCTCAATCTTTCCCAACATCAGGGTCTTTTCCAGGGAGTCTTCTCTTCTCATGAGGTGGCCAAAGTACTGGAGCCTCAGCTTCATGATCTGTCCTTCTAGTGAGCACTCAGGGCTGATTTCCTTAAGAATGGATATGTTTGGAGACTTCCGGGTTAGCGCCATCGCCTAATGGCGGATTCCCTCCGAGCTCCGGAGGGAATCGGCTTAGTAGGGGTCGGGTCCTGCCGCGGCGACGACGCGGGGACCCTCAGAAACCACAGGCGCTGAAGCCTGTGGACCTGGTGACTCGGCGGGCACCATTTGCGCCCCCCGACCCACGAAGGAGCCTTTTTAAAGTCTCCAGAACGGGGGACGGAGAGCGGTGCGGTGCTGAGAGTCGACTGCTTGCCCTACTGAGTGAAGCCGCATGCCATGGACGGAGAGCACTGACTTCTTTCTCTGAACATTTGGACTAAAAGTAACAACCCGTGAGTAATATGTAAATTGGACTTAAAAAGGGAAATTTTTCTTGGGAATTAGGCACGACCGGGTAAGGTGCAAAGAGGAAGTCCGCCTACCCGCCTTGTAAACATCTTAAAGCAAGGATTTTATAACTAAGGTTGAGAGAACACCTTTCTCTTTTGTGGATAAAAGCAATTAACTCCACGTTTTGGCAATATAAGTGATTGTGCTGGAGGATAAGAGCTAATATTGAGAGCGGAATTGTCACCCCTCCCCCAGGACCCGGGAGCGATCGGTGAGAGAGCCTGCTGAAGAGAGATAGAAGATTTTGACAGCTGTCAAACTAGCTGTCAAAGTTGGGGGAAAAGGAGAACTTTGTTTCTGTTGTCTTTGCTGATTATATTTGTTACAATTTGGTAATAAATTGTTAAAAATAAAGAAGAAAAGGCTAATTTGACTTTTGGGTTGGAACTGGAAGATACTAAGAAACCAGAACCCCTCTAGAGGGGGTTCAGGACATTACAAGAATGGCTGTAAGTGGAAAAACACTGGCTGAACTGGAGAGGACTTTTTTTCTCTTGGGAAAGTTACAAGAACAAAGTGATGTTTTGGCTATAAATGTTACAATATTGAATGGAACAGTAAATAAAACTACTGAGCCGGGAAGGGACTTGACTCAAGTCTTTGCAGCTGAACAAAAAGGTTTTGCAGCTGAACTAAAAATCTCTGCAGCTGAACAAGAAAAGAAATCTGAGAAATTTGAGAATGTGAGGAAAGAGATACATGATGATTTGAAGGAAAAGGAAGGAGGAGCTATAATCCCACAGATGATTAAGGAGAGCCAGAGGCCGGTTAAGATGGATACAAAGGAAAATAAGATCAGGATGATGAAAATTTGGTTTGAATTGAAGAATGGAGAATGGAGAGATCTCCTTATGTGGAGATCTGAAGACCTATGGATTACAAACCTGGCTAAAGTGGAAACTGGAGCTTTTGGGACATTTGGACTTAAGAGAAGCAAGAAACAAGATTTTGGCTCCACTTTTAAATATGGAGGCCTGGCTGGAAGAAACATGGACCTTATTGGGACAGAGCTTCTTCGAGATTTGGTGTTCAATATAAAGGACTATCAAAAAAACCAGCAGAGAGGAATTGAGAGAGAATTAAGAGCCTCGGACGTGAGGTCGCCAGGCTGACAGCAGATAGACTGATGGACATTTGTTGGGGTTCGAAACCGGGAAAGGGGGGGTGGGCTTTGGGAATCCAAAGGGTGTACAATTATACTCTGTTTCTTTTAATTTTGTTTTGCTACTAATATAAAAATGGGGAACTCGTGGAAGGGAATTGGGGTCGACCTTAGAAAAAGATTTTTAAGAATAAGTATTGATGTATAAAGACTGAGGTTTGTAAGTTAAAATTGGTTAACTAAAATGAATTAAAGAAAATAAGGTAAAGTTTGGGGACAAGAACTTGCTGAGCTAAAAATTGGAACTGGAATACAAGAAGGGGAGGTGTGGGGAAGTCAAGGAAATTGGTTATTGATAGTAAGGAATGTAAATTTTATGTGTTTTTAATTGTTTTTTTGTTTTTTCTTTATTTTTTGAAAATTTCAATAAATATTTATATAAAAAAAGAATGGATATGTTTGATCTTTTTGCAGTCCATGGGACTCTCAAGAGTCTCCTGCAGCACGATAGTTCAAAAGCATCAATTCTTCGGCAATCAGCCTTCTTTATGGTCCAGCTCTCACTTCCATACATCACTACTGGGAAAACCATAGTTTTAACTATACGGACCTTTGTTGGCAAGGTGAAGTCTCTGCTTTTTAAGATGGTGTCTAGGTTTGCCATCGCCTTTCTCCCAAGGAGCAGGCGTCTTTTAATTTCGTGACTGCTGTCGCCATCTGCAGTGATCATGGAGCCCAAGAAAGTAAAATCTCTCACTGCCTCCATTTCTTCCCCTTCTATTTGCCAGGAGGTGATGGGACCAGTGGCCATGATCTTCGTTTTTTTGATGTTGAGCTTCAGTCCATATTTTGCACTCTCCTCTTTCACCCTCATTAAAAGGTTCTTTAATTCCTCCTCACTTTCTGCCATCAAGGTTGTGTCATCTGCATATCTGAGGTTGTTGATATTTCTTCCGGCGATCTTAATTCCGGCTTGGGATTCATCCAGCCCAGCCTTTTGCATGATGAATTCTGCATATAAGTTAAATAAGCAGGGAGACAATATACAGCCTTGCTGTACTCCTTTCCCAATTTTGAACCAGTCACTTGTTCCATATCCAGTTCTA
Organism: Podarcis raffonei; assembly: GCF_027172205.1. Taxonomy (NCBI): domain Eukaryota; kingdom Metazoa; phylum Chordata; class Lepidosauria; order Squamata; family Lacertidae; genus Podarcis; species Podarcis raffonei. The sequence continues at coordinate 106,973,896 of NC_070605.1, forward strand.
ACTGTAGCTTCTTGTCCCACATAGAGATTTCTCAGGAGATAGATGAGGTGATCAGGCACCCAATTAAGTTATCTTAACATAGTTAACTAAATAGTCTTTAAATTTCCTCCATTCTTCCTGGTACTCCTCCTTTTCTGGTCACAGACTCTTCCAGTAAGGTCGGCTAGCTCCGAAAAGTCCATTATCTTCATCTGCCATTCTTCCACTGTTGGGACTTCTTGCGATTTCCAATTCTTAGCTAACAAAATTCTAGTTGCTGTTGTGGCATAAAAAAACAATCTAACACCTTTTTTGGGCAATTCCAAACCAATTATTCCAAGTAGAAAGGCTTCTGGTTTCTTAATAAATGTATATTTCAACATTTTTTTCAATTCATTATAAATCTTCTCCCAGAAGTCTTTCACCTTGGGGCAGGTCCACCACATATGATAAAAGGTAGTCTCCTTTTCTTTACAATTCCAACATAAATTATCACTGTTGTGGTAAATCTTTGCTAATTTTACAGGAGTTAAGCACCATCTATACATCATTTTCATAATATTTTCCTTTAACACTGTACATGCAATGAACTTGACCCCTTTCTTCCACAATCTTTCCCAGTCTTCAAACATTATGTTATGTCCCACATCTCTTGCCCAGTCTATCATCACAGATTTAACTTGTTCATCCTTTGTATGCCATTCCAACAATAAATTATACATTTTAGACAAATTTTTAACTTTAGAGTCCAACAATTCCGTTTCCAACTTGGTTTTTTCTGAAGCAAAACCATTTTTCTTATCTAATTTATACAATTCAATGATCAGGTGATAATGTAACCAATTTATCTTATCCTTAATTTGATCAAATGGTTTTAACTTATAGCCCTCTTTATCTTCCAATAGCAGGTCTGAATATCTCAACCACTTGGTTTCCATACTTAGCTTTTTCTGAGCCTTTGCCTCCATTGGTGAGAGCCATCTGGGTGTCTTCCTTTCTAAGAGATCTTTATATTTTACCCAAACATTATAAAGAGATTTCCTGATTACATGATTTCTAAAAGCATTATGGGCCTTTACTTTATCATTCCATAAATATTCATGCCATCCAAACACATTGTCAAATCCCTCCAAATCTAAAACATCAGTATTTTCTAGTTGTATCCATTCTTTGATCCAGCAAAATGCTGCTGCTTCAAAACAGATCTTCAAATTTGGCAGGGAAAATCCCCCTCTTTCTTTGGAATCTGTTAGTAGTTTATATTTAATTCTGGGTTTTTCCCCCTGGCAGATAAATTTAGATAAAACTTTCTGTCATTCTTTAAAACATTTCACATTGCCAATAATTGGGAGGGCGTGAAACAAAAATAACATCTTTGGCAATACATTCATCTTGACCACTGAAATCCGGCCCATTAATGACAATTTTAAGTTCGACCATATCTCCAGATCTCTCTTTCGTTCCATAATTTATCATAGTTATCTTTATATAAGTTCAAATTTCCCCTGACAAATTAACTCCCAGATATTTAACTTTTTTCACAAAGACTAGGACCGTCTTTTCTTGTAATAATTTTCTTTCCTCATTTTTCTCTAATACTTTGGTTTTGCTCTCATTTAGCTTAAATCCCACTACCTGTCCGAACTCCTGTATCAACTCCAGTGCTTTTACTGCACTGGAGTCTGGGTCCTGTAATGTCAATACTAAATCATCAGCAAAGGCTTTTAATTTATACTGTTTGGATCCTACTACAATACCTTTAATTTGTTCATCTTTTCTTATCATACTTAGCAAGACCTCTGGGACTGAAATAAATAGCAGAGGGGAAAGTGGGCACCCTTGCCTGGTTCCCTTCTCAATTCTAATTTCCTCCGATACCACATTATTTACTATAATTTTAGCTTTTTTTCATGATAGATCACATTGATACCATTTAGAAACTCATGACCCACCCCCATACTTTCTAAATTATGTAACATAAAATTCCAAGATACATTGTCAAAGGCTTTCTCTGCATCAGCAAACATTAACATTGCTTTACAGTACTTTCTTGCTTCCAACTTTTCCAAAGTGTCTACAATATTCCTGATATTATCTTTCATATGTCTTCCAGGCAGAAAACCTGCCTGGTCCTTATGGATATATTCAGACATAACCTTCTTTAGCCTGTTCGCCAATATATTTGCAAAAAAAAATATAATCCACATTGAGTAGGGACATTGCTCTGTAATTCTTGACATTGGATCTATCTTGATCTTGTTTTGGGATCAGAATAATATAGACTTCCTTCCAGGTTTCAGGTGCTCTGCCCCCTCCTATAATCTTATTGCAAACTTCTAGCAATGGTTGAATAAGCCAGTCTTTCAGAGTCTTATAATATTTTGCTGATAGACCATCTGGTCCCGGGGCCTTGCCAAGTTGCATTGAATTTATTGTGTATTCCACTTCCTGTCTTGTAATTAGTCCATTTAGTAGGATCTTTTTATCCTCGGGAATCTTCTGCAGACCATTAGTTCTAATAAATTGCTCAATTTTAACATGATCTTCTTTCTCCTTTTTATACAGTTGTTTGTAATACTTATGAAAACATCTTATGTCCACAGGGTTCTCTACAGACTTTCCTTCAATTACAATACTTGTAATAGTACTTTGTTTTTCTCTCTTTTTAATTGCTAAGCTAAAAGTTTCCTACATTTATTTGCAGATTCAAAGTTCCTTTGTCTCATTCTCCGTAATTTCCATTCTATTTCTTGATTAATGATCTGTGAGTACTGAGTCTGTAAGGCTTTAATTTGCTTTTGTGTCTGCAAATTCTTTGGGTTGCCTCTAAGGATCTTCTCTTTATCTTTTAGTTGTTCCAAAATTTTATCTTTTTTCTCGTTCTGTGTCTTTCTCCTAATTGAATTTTGTTGAATGAGAAATCCTCTCATTACTGCTTTACTGGCATCCCAAATAACCCATGATTCCATTCCCTGGTTCATATTGATTTCAAAATAGTCTTTTAAGGCTTTTGGGGCTTTAGTTACAATTTGGGTACTTCTCAACAAATCATCATTCATTCTCCATCTGAAAGAGCCCTGTAAGGACATTTTCAATTCCATAAAAACTGCATTGTGGTCTGAGCAAGTTTTAGGGCAAATTTCCATTTTTGATACTTTAGGGACCAAGTCTCTGGATATCCATAAATAATCGATTCTCAAGAATGAATAGTTTGCATCTGTAAAAAAAGTGAAATCTTTTTCAGTTGGATTCCTAACTCTCCATATGTCTGACAGGTCAAATTTGTCAGTTATTTCAAAGAAAGTCTTAGGTAATCTGCCAGCATTCAGTATTTTCTGTCTCTGTGTTCTGTCCAAGGCAGATGCCACTCCATTCAAATCTCCCATTAAAATTAATTTGTAATTCAAGTGTTCCAAAAGACTTGTTTCCAAGTTCTTAAAAAAATCTGATTTGCCATCATTTGATGCATAGATTCCCAATAACAAATATTTAACGCCTTGTGCTGTAATTTCCACTGCAATGTATCTTCCCTCCTCATCTTTAAGGATCAGTTTTGGATTCTAGTTTTCTTTGACATAGAAAACCACTTCTCTTTTTTTCACTTTATCTGAAGAAATAAATTTTTGACCAAGTTTTTCATTTGATAAGATTTTTCTATGTAGTCTAGTAATGTGTGTTTCCTGTAAACAAATTACATCCAAATTCTGTTTTTCCAAAACGTGGTAAACCTATCTCCTTTTCTGAGGAGAATTTAAGCCTTTAACATTCCAAGAATAAATTCTCAAAGCCATGATGTTAAATTAAGGGGTCGCCGCTCCTGCCCCTGGCAGCTGCGGGCTTTCCAGTCCAAGTTCCACCAGGTACTTCTGCAGAAATCTGTCCTTCTCTCTAGCAGTCTTAATTCTTTGCTTTCTTCCTCCAAATTTAAAGGAGAGGCCTTCTGGAAATTCCCACCTGAAAAAAATATTTCTCCTCCTCAAGATGTTTGCCAATTCTGTGAAGTTGGATCTCAGGTTTAGGAGATCTAACGCCTGCCATACCGGGTGACCAACCAGAAGTCTCTGGATAAATTAATTTATAATTAACTGGAGCGCTCGCAGGCCAGTGTTTCCCAGTTGTCAGTGCTTATACTACATTTTTTTAGATTTGCCTTGAGACAGTCTTTAAACCTCTTTTGTTGACCACCAGCATTATGCTTTCCATTTTTAAGTTTGGAATAGAGTAGTTGCTTTGGAAGACAATCATCAGGCATCCGCACAACATGACTAGTCCAACGAAATTGATGTTGAAGAATCATTGCTTCAACACTGGTGATCTTTGCTTCTTCCAGTACACTGATATTAGTTTGCCTGTCTTCCCAAGTGATGTGTAAAAAAATTTGGAGACACTGTTGATGGAATCTTTCAAGGAGTTGGAGATGGCATTTGTAAATGGTCCATGTTTCACAAGCAGACAGTAAGGTTGGTAGTACAATAGCTTTGTAAACAAGCATTTTGGTAGCAGTGCACATTTGGACCAAGGAGTTCAGGGACCGCCAGGTCTATTTCTGGTCCGATAAGCAGGCAGTGGTGAGCATTCTGGCAAAGCAGTCTTCACACTCCAAGCAGAGTCTCTGCCCTGTTACGTGCTTTTGTACTGCACTGTTTAAAGGTCAGTATTGTGTTTTCTGCCTGGTGGCTAACACCCCAGAGGACAGGATCACACTTCAAAACAACCTTGACAGATTAGAGAACTGGGCCAAAACAAACAAGATGAATTTTAACAGGGAGAAATGTAAAGTATTGCATTTGGGCAAAAAAAAATGAGAGGCACAAATACAAGATGGGTGACACCTGGCTTGAGAGCACTACATGTGAAAAGGATCTAGGAGTCTTGGTTGACCACAAACTTGACATGAGCCAACAGTGTGACGCGGCAGCTAAAAAAGCCAATGCAATTCTGGGCTGCATCAATAGGAGTATAGCATCTAGATCAAGGGAAGTAATAGTGCCACTGTATTCTGCTCTGGTCAGACCTCACCTGGAGTACTGTGTCCAGTTCTGGGCACCACAGTTCAAGAAGGACACTGACAAACTGGAACGTGTCCAGAGGAGGGCAACCAAAATGGTCAAAGGCCTGGAAACAATGCCTTATGAGGAACGGCTAAGGGAGCTGGGCCTGTTTAGCCTGGAGAAGAGGAGGTTAAGGGGTGATATGATAGCCATGTTCAAATATATAAAAGGATGTCACATAGAGGAGGGAGAAAGGTTGTTTTCTGCTGCTCCAGAGAAGCGGACACGGAGCAATGGATCCAAACTGCAGGAAAGAAGATTCCACCTAAACATTAGGAAGAACTTCCTGACAGTAAGAGCTGTTCGACAGTGGAATTTGCTGCCAAGGAGTGTGGTGGAGTCTCCTTCTTTGGAGGTCTTTAAGCAGAGGCTTGACAACCATATGTCAGGAGTGCTCTGATGGTGTTTCCTGCTTGGCAGGGGTTGGACTCGATGGCCCTTGTGGTCTCTTCCAACTCTATGATTCTTTTTTTTTTAAAATGTTTATTAAAATTTTCAAAAGAGAGTACAAAAGAAAACAGAAAAGAAAAGAAGAAAGAAAGAAAAAAGAAAAGAAGAAGAAAAAACAGCAGTTAAAAAAGTTTACCTTAATTACATTCCATACCCAATTTCCTTGACTTCCCCACACCTGCCCTTCTTGTATTCCAATTCCAATTTTTAGCTCAGCAATTTTTATCCCCCCCACTTTATCTTATTTCCTCTAATTCAATTAACTTAAACAAATTTTAACTTCTAAACCTCTATCTTTATATTTCAAAACTTATTCTTAACATACTTTTCCTAAATTCCTCCATCCATTTAATTAACCTATTTAAACTTAAAAATCTCAGTCTTTATACACCAACACTTATTTTTAATAATCTTTTGCTAAGGTCGGCCCCAAATCTCTCCCCAAATTCCCCATTTTTATGTTAGTGGCAAAAACCAACTTAATTAAAACAAAATCATATTTTTACACCCTTTGGATTCCCGAAGCCCTACCACCCCCTTTCCCGGTTTCGATCCCCAACCAAAGTCCATCAGTCCATCCAAAATCAGCCTGGCGATCTCACATCCGAGGCACTTAACCCTCTCTCAATTTCTCTCTGCCTGTTTTCTTGATAGTCCTTTATTTTAAATTCCGAATCTCGAAGAGGCTCTGTTCCAGTAAAGTCTGTATTTCTTCCAGCCAGACCTCCATATTTAACAATGGAGCCAAAATCTTGTTTCTTACTGCTCATAAGTCCAAATGTCCCAAAGGCTCCAAATTCTGTATTGGCCATATTTATATTCCATATGTCTTCAGATCCCCATAAGAGGAGATCTCTCCAATTTCCATTCTTCACTTCCAACCAAACTTTCATCGTCATGTTCTTATTTTCAATTATTTCCAGCTTAACAGGCCTCTGGCTCTCTTTGGCCATCTGCAACATCCCAGCGCCTCCTTCTTTCTCATGTTCTTTAAATAGCATCTCAAATGACTCAGACTCTTTCTCCTGTTTGGCTATAAGGATTTTTGGATCAGCTACAACACTTCCCTGTTCATCTGCAGGAGCTTGAATCATATCCTTTCCAGGTTCAGCAATTTTGTTTACTGTTCCCTTCATTGTTATTACATTCATAGTCAAAACATTTGTCTGCTCCTGTAGGTTTCCCAAAAGACGGAAGGTCTTTTCCAGTTCAGCCAGTATTTTTCCACTTACAGCCATTTTTGTAATGTCCTGAACCCCCTCTAGAGGGATTCTAGTTACTTAATGACAAATTAACCTTTTCTTCTTTATTTTTAACAATTTGTTACCAAATTGTATCAAATGTAACCAGCAAAGACAGCAAAGACACAGTTCTCCTTTTTTTCCCAACTTTGACAGCTAATTTGACAGCTGTCAAAATCTATAAACCTCTTCCACAGGCTCTCTCCCCGATCGCTCCTGGGTTTTGGGGGAGGGGTAAATTCCGTTCTCTTATCCTCCAGCACAGTCACTTAAATTGGCCCAATATAAAGTTAATTGCTCTTTTCCACACAAAAAAAAGACATTCACACAACCTTAGTAATAAAATCCTTGCTTTACGATGTTTACAAGGCGGGTAGGTTGACTTCCTTTTTAGCACCTTGCCCGATCTTGCCGAATTCCCAGAAATAAATTTCCCTTTTAAGTCCAATTACCGTGTTACTCACGGGTCGTTACTTTTGATCCAAAAGTTCAAAAGAAGAAGTTAGCACTCTCCATCCATGGCATGCGGCTTCACTCAGCAGGGGAAGCAGTCAAACTCTCAGCACCACACCTCCCTCCGTCCCCCGTTCCGAAGCCTTTAAAAAGGCTTCTTTGCGGGTCGGGGGGCGCGCAAATGGTGCCCACCGAGTCACCAGGTCCACAGGCTTCAGCACCTGTGGTTTCTAAGGGTCCCCGCGTCGCCGCCGTGGCAGGACCCGACCCCTGTTGAGCAGATTCCCTCCGGAGCTCGGAGGGAATCCGCCATTAGACGATGGCGCCAACCCGGAAGTCCCCAACTCTATGATTCTATGATTCTAAGTGAGGAGAGGGCTCGAAGATGCTGCTGAGAGCCCAAGCGCCTCACCTAGCCCGGCTGGCCAGGAGGCACACACGTCACTTCCATCACCCAGCTTGTGCAGAGGGGTGAAACGCCAGGAGGGGAGGCGGAGGTTTGGGGTGTCTAAGTTCTTATGATGGGGCAGAAGCCGGAAGGGGCCACTCCCGGATTCTGCAACTGACTAAGACGGGCATGAACTTTGTGTATCAGCACTGTAAATAGTTTGCACAATAAAACCTGTAAAAGACAGGTCGGAGTCCTGCCTAGGAGCAACCACCACACAGCATTTCACAACTATTTTCTAAAGACCCTTGCACTAAGTTTATCGTGCACAAGGCTTTGGAAGGTTGGAGTAAGCTCCAACCTCCCAGAGCATTAGGAAGGAATCCTATTACATTTGACTTTCTGTGCAGCATTCGCAGTAAGTTAAGACTTATTTGCTGGACAAAATATGAGGCTAGACTGCATTCCATCACATTTTCCGGAGCACTAAGGTTTGGTGAAGTGGTGCTGGAATCTGCCCAGGATCGAGTTTCCAGGGGTCTATTGCTGAAGGAGGTATTGTTATCAGCAGCGGAGCTCGTCATTACTGTCAGGAATTCCAAGACTGACCAATTGGGCAGAGTTGCCATGGTTCGGCTGACTGCTACTGGAAGGGAAGGCCCTTGCCCAGTTAAGGATACCAGGAAATACATGGCTCTTCATCCCCCTGGTGCTGGCCCATTCTTAGTGCATGAGAATGGGACCCCACTAGCTAGGCATCAGTTTACATGGGTGATACGTAAAGCTATCACAGCCTGTGGCTTGTTAGCTGCTGAGTATGCACCTCCTATGTTCCACATAGGCGCTGCTACAATGGCGGCACATTGGGGCCTATCGGTGGACAGGATAAAAAATATGGGACACTTGAAGTCGGATGCTTACAAGGGTTACATAAGGAAGCGTCACCAGTAACATGTGTTCTGATGCCTGCCTGTTATTTCCTTTTTCTCAGGTCTAGCAACCGTGCGTATTTGGCCACAGCATCGTGGACTGGACCAGTCTGGGGGCTGCAGAGTCTGGACTGGGGTGCTGCCTTGGCCTTCCCAAGCACATGAGCATTTCCTGGATGTCCAGACGTGGAATGCGATGGAATGAATTTCTCCCGATGGTGCAGTTGAAGGTGTCCTGTGAAGGACCTCCCGCAGCACTGGTGGTGCAGCTGGGCGAAAATGATTTGCCGTTGGTTCCCGGCTTAAGTTTGCATTCCGACATGCATGAGGACTTGGAGGAGCTGGCGGTCACTCTCCCTGGACTCAAAATATTTTGGCTGCAATTGCTACAGCAATGTGCATGGTGTGGTAGTCACTGCCCAGCTGCCACTGGAAAGGCCAGGAAGCGTGTGGATAGCGCAGTCACCAAGAAGGTCTTTGCCCCGGGAGGTGCTGTTATCTGCCATGCGGGCATTTCCTTCCTTGTACAGGCCAGATGGTGTACATCTTTCCAACGCCGGAAATGATGTTTGGCTGACCAAGGTATCAGGGGGATTGAAGGGTTGGTTGCAGGTGTGAGTGGTTTGGTGGCGAGCGTGGGTGCTCATGTGACAGTTAGGCACTGGTTCATTGGTGGTGGAGGGGATGTAGATAGGCTGTGCCCGCCCCTCCAATGCTAGGGTATTCTGTTAAAGGAATCCAGGGGCTCGCCTTGCTTTTGTCCGATCTCCTTCCAGGGGTTAGGGCCACGCAAGAGCCCCTGGGAGCATTTGGGGTGAGCTTGAGTCTGAGCCTGGTCCAATGCCCCCCAGGATGTTTTCCCTTACTGACCTCTGCCGGAGTCCAGTTGTCAGTGCTGCCCTACCAAGGTCAGATGCAGCTAGTTAGGAACCAATGCCTAAGCAAGCCACTCACAATCTGTAATCAATAAAGTTGTGGCCAAAATTATGCCAATAACCTTAAACTAAATTCTGTTTAAATTGTGTCTTTATTTATTGGGGAAGGTCTTGGGATCTTAACATGCAAATAAGGGTTTTTGAAAATCCTTGGGATGATCTGGTGGTATTCATTAAACAAATTGAACTGGAGACTGTACACTGACATCCTCCTCCTCCTATAGCTTTCCTCAATGCTTTTATTTTATCTTCTTTTAACTTTCAGAGCAAGATTCATGAACCATGTGCTATTTCTGCATTTTTCATTATCCAGCTGTCATGCACCTGACATCCTCATGTTAATATAGGGAATGACCTGTTCCATTCAGAGTAATTCAGAGATAACTACTGCAGTTATTTAAAGGGAAGTGAAAAATATGAAGTGCTATTTGTGGACTTGACACAGAGGATTTAGTCTGGAAAAGGAGACAGCGAGAGGGGGTGTGATAGCCACCTTCAAATATCTCAAGAGCAGTCTCCTGCTCCAGAGGGCAGGACTCGAACCAATGGCTTCAAGTTACAAGAAAGGCGCTTCCAACTAAACACCAGGAAGAACTTCTTCATGGTAAGAGCCGTTCAACGGTGGAACAGTCTCCCTAGGTAGATTATGGATTCTCATTCCTTGGAAGGTTTTAAGCAGAGGTTGGGTGGCCATTTGTGCAGGATGCTTTCGCTGAGATTCCTGCATTGCAGGGGGTTGGACTAGATGACTCTTGGGGTCCCTTCCAACTCTACAATTCTATGATTCTAACTTCAAAACTTTGATATCTTTGATCTTTACAGTTTCTCATTACAGATTATTAGTATACTTATCAAAAGTCAGGCCAAGCAAGATAAATTTTTTTAATATTCTCTACTCTGTATGAATTGACCTCACTGTTCTTTTGATCAGCCTTGAAGCTTTGGCTTTATGTTTGATTCCTACCCTTTTTCTCCTCGTATCCCATCTGTCATTGAGAATTTATATAGATGTAGCATTTTAAGGACAATCATAGTAATTTGTGGAGTTTTAATTTTGGTTGCTCTGTTTTGTTCATGGGGTTGAGGTTGGATAATTTTTTTGTTACGGTTGGCCATTGTTTCAATTTGGGTATAATTATAAACAACTTGTTGTTGCTGCTGTTTCTATTGACTTATTGGTTTATTTATGGTCTGTATAAGATATTATATTCTTTAATGTTTGATGCTTTATTATGTTTCTATATATGCTGTAAGCTGCACAGAGTGGCTGGGGAGACCCAGCCAGATGGGCGACATATTATTATTATTATTATTATTATTATTATTATTATTATTACTACTACTACTACATTTTTTTTATTAAAAAAAAGCACTTCAAAGCATTTGCATGGATTGCTCAGGTGTGATGTGTGATACCTTGAGAGCTAGCCAGGAGACACCTCAGCCAGCTTTTCTGTGGTCTGAACTGAACTATGTTGGAAATCTGCACAACCAATCCTTGCTGAAAAATAGAAAATGTATTGTGTTTTCAGAGATCAATAACTGCACCATCAAACATCCACTATTCCAAGAGAATGACATCAGTCTTCAACATGTCACATCATTTCCCCCTAATCAATATTTCAAAAATTCATTGCTTGTTTCCACCCATTGACTAAATCTCTGGTTCACGAATACGGCCCAATCGGCTTCTCAATCCAGCCCTGGGATGGTCCAGGAATCGGCGTGTTTTTACATGAGTAGAATGTGCCCTTTTATTTAAAATGCATCTCTGGATTATTTGTGGGGCATAGGAATTCGTTCATCCCCCCCCCCCCAAAAAAAAATAGTTCGGTCCACCACATGGTCTGAGGGATGATGGACCGCCCCATGGCTGAAAAAGGTTACTGACCCCTTTTCCACATCTTTGGTCTGGGTCCTCACCTCCTTGCTGGTGGGGGGGGGGCAGGGTGGCTCTGTTGCAACAGAAAAATATCTTCCTTGCTTTCTTCTACTGGCTCCTGCCTCTACCCATTCTTCTGACTAAGAACGGACTTGGGGATACTGTGTCCCTTGGGGGAGTTGAGCTGTAAAAGCCAACTCCAAATTTTCATAGAACAGGCTATGCCCCTATTTCAGTGGGCCCTTCAAGCTTGCTCCTACTTGAACTGTGATTTGGTCCTGCCTCCACCATTTGCAGTTGGAGTTTAACATCCCAGGTGCTGCCAGGGGTCATCACCTTAGCTGACAAGCCAGTCCACCTCAGCCTGGTGGTGGAGTCTCCTGAACTGAATGCAGGGCTGGCTGCTTTCTGCTATGGGACAGCCCTATAGAAAAGTGGCTTCCACAGCACGACTGCAATATTTAAAACAGATGTGGGGAACCTGTGGCTCTCCAGTCATTGCTGGACCCAACTCCCCTCAGTCCAGCTAGCGTGGACAATGGTCAGGGATAGGATGTGGTCCTGCAATAATTGGAGGGCTACAGATTCCCCACCTCTGATTTAAAGAGTGTTACTGATTCAGTCATTTTGAATACCTCTGAATATATAAAGAGGAGACCACTGGGCCGGAGACAGAGCTAGAGGCATAATTGTTTCATTTGACTTTGTGGGTGGTTTTTCTAATACTTAAAAACTGGAATAATGAGACTCTGTTTCCTTTGTTGAATGCTTTTCTTTGTGAAAGAAAAGTACAACATAAAACCATGGAACAGGGTGGTTATTATGAACTTGTGGAATCTGAAAAGCAATTATTCACATGCATATAAAAGAAGCAGATGGACTCCAAAGTATTTTTATTATTTAGTTGGAAGCAGCATGCTCCAACAGGATTTCCAGGATCATCAGACATGCCTGCTATTGACACATCTGCAGCTCTTACTGTATCATCCAAAAGCATCTTTTTGTTTAGGCCCCCAAGGGATGGAATATAGAGAACAATGGAGAGCAAGTGACTTTGTGCCACTGAACCCAGGCACATCGCAGGAACACTGGCTGGCTTTGGCTGTAAGGAAGACCACAGAAGAATTGTTTTATTATCTTCATTCACACCAGATGTTGCTGTGAATGCTAATGAAGGGCAGCTGCAGTAAGTTAAAGAAAACAGGAGAGAAAGCAGAGGGTAAGGGAAAGTAAATTCCCCGTCTCAGTGGAGGCTCTTTCCAGCACTAGACAAACTAACTGCTGCAAAACTACCATTTGTTGGGGGCTGGGGGAATAGAGCTGGGTCCAGGGATTAGCCAAGGCCTCACTGCAGGACTGAATTATGCCCACTGCCTTGAATAAGGTGTGGTGTGACCCCCCTCTTAGTGGACTGGGAGAGCTGAAAATAATCTGGCAAACAATGTGCCACTTTGGTATCAGATAGTACATGGGTAGACAAGTCTAAAAATCCCAGGGCACAAATTTTCACAGCCCTCTAGCGGCTATGATGGCTCATTGACCAGAAGTAATGTATTTAGCATTGACTCTGGAAGTGTATCCTCGATTCTGACCAAACTAAGCCTCCTAGAGTAAAATATACATCCGGAGTAAAGCCCCCACCCCACTCCAAAATATCATAAATTTTCCCCAAAGCTCTGGATCTCTTAGTAGGAGTCTGGGGGTGATGGATCCTTGCAGTGAGGATAGATATTGTTGTTTCCATTGCTAAGAGCTGGGAGAAAAGCTGCAACCATATTTTTCCTTCCGTGAAATTTCAAGGCCAATGTGGCCAATTCTGCAATGTGGAACTAATTGGCACTGCCGTGACTCCTACATCACCATCATAAAATGAACGCTCAGAGTGAGACCCTATGCAGTGTACAGCCCTGCTATTTCACATGCGGCAACTAGCAAACACCATTTAAAGCTGCTGATAATGTATCTTCAGAACATTTGCAGGTTTTTTAAATACATATGTTTAAGCAAAAACACAAGCTCATTTCTGCTATTGCAGAGTACTGTGTTTAAACGTGTGTCATTAAGGTTCCAGCAGTGATCCCTGGTGTGAGAAAAAGAGGCTCTAAAAATATGACATTTTAATCTGTGAAATACTGGTGAGTTTGAAGATCCATAAGCAAAAAAGTATAAAAATTTACAATGCCAGCTGTGGGATCAAGTCCTGAAAAAGTGCTCATCCTGTCAGGTGATATTCAGAGTAACCAAAAAGAAAAGAAAGATATGTGTGTGACTTTCTTCTGCAACTTGCTATGTGAAGTGTCATTCTGGCCTTTGGAATGGATTTAGATCACAACAACCACGTCTCTCCCCTTATTAGTATTTTACGGAGTTCAGTCAACTTTTCCAGCAGGATACACAAGCTTTTGATTAATAAAAAGATTATCCATGTGTTACTTTTAAAGTATGGCAGCCCATGTGGTGAAGAGTTTTGCAGCTGTAATAGAAACATATTGAAATTGACAAAAGTAAATTATATAATGGCTGAGATGAAAGCTGTGATCTGAATCGCTGAAGAGGATTTCCAATCTACTTAATTATCTCTCAACAAAAGCTCACATCACAGCAATAAAACATCTTCACCGAACCGATCACAACCCAACATTGCAAGACATTGGGTGGGGGGTTGTTTTAAAAAGCAGTTTATAAAACAGTTGATGCAAACTCTCAAAAATAAAAGCAGCACTTCAAAGGCAAAATAAATATGAGTTTTCACAGATTAAAGGCTAGCAGGAGGACCCAGGTTAATCAATTGCATGTTCAGACTCACAAATTTCCCCCGTAAAATAAATTCACACATGACTCAAATTTTGGCTTGGTTTTTGGCAGAATTTAGGCCACAACTTTATTGATTACAGAAAGTGATTGGTTGCATAGACTCTGGGTTGACTAGCTCCCTGCCATGCAGGTAGCACTGACCCAGGGTTCCAGCATAGGTCAGCCAAGGGTGAACACCTGGATAAGCGGAAAGCCAGGAATGGGCTAACTCTGACACCCAAATGTCCCCCTGGACTCAGGCACGGGCACAACCCCCTCTCAGGGGTTGACCAAACCATTGAGTCCCTGGGTTCCTTTAACGGAATACCTTTCACATAGGATGGCGAGACCCTATCACCTGAACCAGAGCCTATCTGCCACTTGAGCACCCGCACTCGCTGCCAACCAGTCACTCCTGTAACCAGTCCCTTAACCCTGCTGACACAGTAGTCAGCCACAAATCATTCCCAATCACAGACAGATGAACCCCATCAAGCCTGTAAAGGGACGCATCTTGGAAGGAAATGCCCAGGTGACAGATCACCGTCCCGCCCAAGGCCAGAACCTTCTTGGTCATTGCACTCTGGACGCACCTCCTGGCCCTCTCAGTGGCAGCTGGGCATCGGCTTCCTCACCACGCACATTGCTGCAACAGCTGTGACCAAAAAATCTTGAGTCCAGGAAGAGCTGCCTTCAACTCTTCCAAGTACTCCTGCATGCGGGTCCACAGGCTCAAGCCAGGAGCTTCCGGCAAATCGTCCTTGCCCAGCTGCACCACCATCGCCACAGGCGTACCTTTCGCAGACACCTTCTCCCGCACCGTTGGGAGAAGCTCCTCCTAATGCATTCCTCGTCTGGATATCCAGGATACGCACATGTGGTCGGGAAGCCGAAGCCTGCATCCAATTCCAGACTCTGCCACCCTCTTGCTGGCCCAGTGGACAATGCTGTGCCTGACTATCCAGACGTGAAGGGTAGGTGGACCTAGGAATGAACAAAACAACATTAGCAACTGCACCTCAACGCCACTTCCGAACATAACCTTGGTATGCTCTGGATCTCCAGTGGCCCAGATCCTTAATCCTGTCAACGGACAGGCCCCAATTCACTGCAGTGGTAGCTGCCCCGATACGGGAGGAATGAGGTGCAAATTCGCTGGCCGACAGGCTGCACGCTGCCAGCGCATTGTGCATTACTGCAGCAAATTGATGCCTCCTTAAAAGGCACCCATCCTCGTGAACCAGGAAAGAACCATCCCCAGGCGGGTGAAGTGACAAATATTTCTTGGCATCCTTAACTGGACAAGGGCCAGGCTCACCAGTGGCAGGCAGCCTCATCAAGGCACCTCTGCCCAACTGTTCCATTTTGGAATTCCAAATGGTTAGGACCAACTCAGCATCTAACAGCTGAACATCCTGCAAAAGGAACCCCTGGGATTCCTTCCCTGCACTGACTCCACCACCACTTCGCCCACATGCAGTGCACCGAAAAAGGCAATTGAAAATGCTGCCGTAAAGAGTCTCACCTCAAAATTAGACCAACAAATTGATCTCAGGGTGCTGCGCATAGCGCACAAAATGTCAAATGTGATGGGCCTCCTACCTGGTGACTTAGGTGTATGTAACCTGGCCCAGCTTTCGAGAGCCTTACACACCACAAATTTTGCACAAGGGTCTCGAGAATAAAGGGACTTACAGAAAAAGGAAATGGCAGAAGACTGAATTTAAATGGACTTCACAGCGCAACCCATAAAACACAGGTGAGCCAAATACTACAACACCTGATGTATGAATGGCGAGTTTGTACTTGTCAAATGCTGCGCTCTAAAGCTAAAAATCCATCCAGGCCTTCTTATAAGACCTCAATGTGGAAGGAGAAACAGATGCTATTACTCCCTGTAGGACTATCTTTTGCCAAGGTTCCAAAGCTGCTCCGAGAAATATTCCGGAGGCTGCTGGGCCTCCAGAGCCAGGGATCTGACGCGCTCCATCTAAAAATGGGATAAGCCAATGTCATTATTAGCGCCAGGAATAAAACGGGCAGAAAAGACAATATTAAACCTGAGGCACCGCAGCACAAACATGTGCAAGAGGGCAGAGACGCTGCTGGAGCAGGATGACTGCTTTGCCAAAATGCTCACCACGGCCTGGTTATCGGACCAGAAACAGACGCGCCTGTCCTTGAACTTCGTGGTCCACATGTGCACTGCTACTACGATGGGGAAAAACTCAAGAAAGGTTAAATCACAGGTAATAGCTGTACCCTGCAATTGCTCAGGCCACCTCTGAGTGCACCAATGGCCACAGAAATAGAGCCCCAAACCCAAAGTACCAGTGGCGTCCTAATGGACCTGGAAATCAAATTGCAGATTCAATGTAGCCTGCCACAAGGATATGCCATTGAACTCCTTAAGGAATTCAAGCCACATTTCTAGGTCTGCCCTGACCTCGCTGGGCAACCAGACCCGGTGATGGGGTGACTGCAGGCCAGCTGAAAGTCTCACCAAGCATGCACAAAAGGGGTGACCAGCCATCACCACCCTGCACACGAAATTCAAGTGGCCCCCAAAGGGACTGAATCTGCCGCAAAGTAACTTTTTCCCATAGCAAAAATTCCATAATAATATCACGCAAAACCATCAACTTTACTTCAGGCTGAGCGGAAGTTAATCCCACAGTATCCAGCTGAATCCCGAGGTAAGACAACCTTGTGACTGGGCCTTTGGTTTTATCAGCCGCTAAGGGAACCCCTAACTCCTCAGTTAGGTCATTAAAAACCTGCAAAAAGAGCAGGCATTTGTCCGAATTGGCTGCAGAACTTAATAAAAAATCATCGAGGTAATGGGTCATGCCCCTAAAACCTGTCTTAGTACACAAAGCCCAGTCCACAAATGTACTGAAGGCCTTGAAAGCTGTGCAAGATATAGAGCACCCCATAGGCATTTCCTCAACCCCATAATAAGCTCCATCCAGCTGGAACCCCAGCAACTGAAAATCATGTGGATGAACAGGAAGTAAGCGGAAGGCAGCTTCTACATCGCACTTTGCCAAAAGTGCACCCATCCAAAGCTCCTAATCAACTTGACCGCTTGGTCAAAGGTGGCATACTTACCAGAACACAACTCAGGAGCGATAGCATCATTTACAGATGAACCCTGTGGGTAAGATAAATTGTGAATTAAGCGAAATTCACCTGGGGCCTTCTTGGGCACCACACCCAATGGAGAAAGGTGCAAATCTGGGTAAGAAGGGCATGCAAATGGGCCAGCCATCCTACCCAAAGCCAGTTCATTCCTGATCTTTCTCCTAGCGACATCAGGCAACTCCCTGACAGATTTTTGATTTTCAACTTTGGCAGCCCAGGGCGGGAACACCACTGGTATATGAAAGCCTTGAGAAAATCCAATCCACAAATAGGAAGCAGAGGCTGTTTCAGGATACCTGTGCAGCCATGCCCTCAAGGCTGGCAACTTAATGGGAGTATAAGCTAGGGTCAATAAGACCTCACTTAACATCGCAGGCGCTGGAGGAGAGAATCCTTTCCAATTCTGCTGAGAACCTCTCCTTGCTGTAGCCCCGTGGGGCGAAAGCCCCTCTCAGTAAGGGAAAGGTCAAGGACAGGGAGGATTAACTTAAAAATTAAAATTAGGAAAAGGAAGAGGGTGAAAGGAATTAAAAGAAGGGATAACAGAAAGATATCACCAGGAAGATCCGCCGAAGGTAAATCACTTTCTCTCTCTCTCTTGGCTCGCAGAGGACACACTGTTGGTGTTCTGAATGCATGCGCCGAAAGAGGAAGCTCTGGGTCACATGCATGGGCATAAATAGGTGCCTCAAACTGTTTGGACTGCGTCCCATTGATCAGGATGCACCCAGCTTCGAGGGACCTACTGTAATGGCTTTAGGGGTTGCTTGTGCGTAAGTTGCCGCCGCTCTGGGCTAGGTTGGCTGGTTAAACCATTTCTCGCTGGACAGCCATCCACTCCGTGGCTGTTCAGTCGCTGGCAGAATCCGTCAGTGGGCGTTTCTTAAACCTTTTCCAACATAAAAGTTGTTTGACGCCCAGTCTCCTCCTACTCTCCCTGCGCGGAAGTCTTCTGCGCAGGGAGGGCGTGGGTAGCGGAGGACCTGTGCTCTCCCCGCTGGTGTCCAGTGAAGAGTCCCGGAGCCTGCTCTCTGCTTCCCCCATTGGCCCCCCTCTATCCCTGGTGTTGCGCTGATTTTCTTCCCCAACAGGAGACCTGTCTCTCTCCCTGCTTGGCCCCTCTCCAGCATCGCTGAGGAGCCTCGCCTCCTCCTCTAGTTCTGATGGCAGTTCCCTGACATCCATCTCCCCCCCAGAACCCCCTCCACCCCCGGCCCGACCTTTGGATCCAACTTCATCCCTGTCCTCGGCCGACGATGTGGGAAATCCTCGGAAGGAGCTGTTGCCATCCTCAGAGTATTCAAAACCCGCTTCCCACCCGCTCTGATCTCTCCCCGCGGGGTGGGCCTCCCAGTCTGAATCCTCCCTCTCCGACGCTTCTCCTCCCTCCTCTTTGGAGTCAGGAAAACCCTCAAACTCCTCCTCGTCGTCGGTGGTGCCAAATTGCTCCTCCCAGAATCTCACTGGTGGTTTTGGTTTGCGTGGGAACCTACTGTGGAACTCTTCCACTAGATACCCGTCATTGATTGCCTCAGCGGGAACCCACGTGTCTTCGGACCGGGGTTCTCCCTCCCAAGTGACCAAGTACTCTACCTTGCGCCCCCGCCACCTGGAATCGAGTATTTCCGTGGCTTGGTTGTGGTGTTCCCTCTCCTCTACTTGCGGGTGTGTGGTGACTTCTCCCTCCCGTCCCGGGAATTCCCGCCCCTCCCTGTACGGAGAGAGTAGGGACCTATGGAACACCGGATGTATCTTCATGCTGTCAGGCAGCTTGAGCCTAAATGCCATGGGGTTCACCTGCTGTGTTACCTCAAAAGGTCCCAGTCGCCTCGGTTGCAACTTCTTGCACCCTCCCTTAAAGGGTAACCCTCGGGTTGACAACCACACCCGGTCCCCCACCCGTATGGTCTCCCCTTCCCGACGGTGCTTGTCTGCCTGCCTCTTGTAAATTTCTTTGGCCCTCTCCAAATTCATCTGGAGTTGCTGGTGCAAGGCCTCCATTTCTTCCACACACTGCTCTGCTGCAGGTACGCTCCACCCTTCCTCCCCCCTCCCCGGGAAGGCCCTGGGGTGACACCCATAATTGGCCATGAACGGGCTCATTCCCGTGGACACGTGTTCAGCGTTATTGTATGCAAATTCAGCCAGCGCTAGTTTCTCTACCCAATCGTTCTGTCTCTCACTGACGTAGCAGCGTAGGTATTGCTGGAGTATACTGTTCGCTCGTTCCGCTTGTCCGTTGGTTTCCGGGTGTCTCGCCGTCGAGAACCCCACCTCGACCTGCAGCAAGCTCATGAGCTTCCTCCAGAACCTTGAAGTAAATTGTTTCCCTCAATCTGAGATGACCCTCGAGGGAGCCCCATGCAACCTGAAGATGTGATCCACAAACAATCTGGCCATTTCCTCTGCCGTCACCGCATGTGAGCAAGCTATGAAATGGCACATTTTTGTCAGTAGATCGACTACTACCATGACTGCTGTCTTCCCTCTTGATCTGGGCAAATCAGTCATAAAATCTATGGACACCACCTCCCAGGGTCTTCCCGGCGTGGGTAAGGGTTCCAGTAACCCTGCAGGGGCCGCCCTCTCCCCCTTAGCCCTCTGGCAGCAGTCGCACCCCCGTACGTACTCCCGTACATCTTCCCTTACCCTTGGCCACCACAACTGCCTGGTGACAAGCAGCATGGTCTTGTGCTGACCAAAGTGCCCCGCTGTTGGGTTGTCGTGGAGTTGTTTAAGTACCCTTCCCCTCAAGGTCTCCCCCGGTACGTACAGCGCTCCCTTATAGAACAGTACCCCTTCCTTTTCTTCAAACTCTCCATGGTTTTCCCTTCCTTCCCGTAGTTCCCTGATTTTAGTTTGGGCGAACTCGTCGTCCCTGGTGAGACCGGCTAGTTCTCGTTTCCCAACCAACACTTCCCCACACACCCATTTGTCCTCAGGGAACACGTGTCGGGCTTCCGGCGGTCCCTCTCCTTCCATGTACTCCGGCTTCCGGGAGAGAGCATCGGCTCTAACATTCTCCTCTCCCAGCACATACCGGATCTCGAAGGAAAACTTGGAGAACTCTTGTGCCCATCGAATCTGTCTCTGGTTGAGTACTCGCGCAGTCCTCCAGTACTCCAAGTTCTTGTGATCTGTGCAAACCTGGATCTTGTGCCGCGCCCCTATTAACAGATGTCTCCATCGGCGAAACGCTGCATAGATAGCTAGCGGTCATACACCGTGTAGTTCTGCTCCGACTTGTTCAGCTTCCTCGAGAAAAAGGCGCACGGCCTCCAGTCTTCCTGGGTTCCTGGCTGCAAAAGTACGGCTCCTATGGCCCGGTCTGACGCGTCGGTCTCTAGCCTCATGGGCTTCTCCAGATCCACGTGCAGGAGCTGCTCTTCCGACGCGAACGCTTTCTTCAGGCTTTCAAAGGATTGCTGGGCCCCTTCCATCCAGACGAACTTCTTTTTGCTACTGAGACAGTCTGTGATGGGTGCTGTTAAATGGGCGAAGTTCTTGATGAACTTCCTGTAGAAGTTGCTGAACCCTAGGAACCTCTGCACGTCCTTCCAGGTCTTGGGGGCCTTCCATTCCAGAACCGTCTGCACCTTGCTGGGGTCCATAGCTAGGCCCTTGTCTGACAACTTGTACCCCAGAAACTCGACCTCCCTTGTGTGAAATTGGCATTTTTCCAGCTTGACCCACAACTGGTGCTTCTGCAGTCTCTTTAGCACTTCCCTGACGTCTTTGACATGTTGCTTCTCATTGTCAGAATAGATTAAGACGTCGTCCAAGAAGGCTACGCAGTTTTTGTACAGCAGGGACCCCAAAACGTGGTGCATGAAAGCTTGAAAGCAGGCGGAGCCCGACTGTAATCCGAAGGGCATAACTAAGTACTTGAAGGCTCCTAGGGGGGTGAACATGGGAAAGTTACAAGGCCAAATTGATGTTTTGGCTACAAATGTTGCAACTCTGGACTTAACAGTAAAGAAATCCATTGAATTTGATAAGGAATTGACTCAGGAAGCCCATGCAGCTGGACAAGAAGAGAAACTTGAGAGTTTTGAGAGTGTGAAGAAAGAGAGATATGTCGTTCCTGAGGAAAAGGAAGGAGGAGATGTAATGTTACAGGAAAAAAAGGAGGGCCAGAGGCCTGACATGATGGTTACAAAGGAAAATAAGAACTTGATGGTGAAAATTTGGTCTGAATTGGAGACTGAAGAATGGAGAGACCTCCTTATGTGGAGATCGGAAGACCCAAGGATTACAAATCTGATTAAGGTGGAAGTTGGAGCTTTGGGGACATTTGGACTTGAAAGGAGTAAGAAACAAGATTCAGGCTCCACTTTTAAGTATGGAGGTCTGGCTGGAAGAAACATGGACCCTATTGGACTAGTGCTTCTCCGAGATTTGGTGCCTAATACCAAGGACTATCAAAAAAACCGGCAGAGAGGAACTGAGAGAGAGTTGAGAGCCTCGGACGTGAGATCTCCAGGCTGATAGTCGATTGATTGATGGACGGGGATTGTTGATTGATTGTTGGGGATTGAAACCGGGAAAGGGGGGGGTGGAGTTTGGGAATCCAAAGGGTGTATAATTATCATCTGTTTTGTTTTTACTTTTGTTATTTGCCTGAGAATTGAGGAAATCGTGGAAGGGAATTTAGGCCGACTTTAGAAAAAGGTTTTAAGAATGAGCACTGATGTATTACTATTGATGTTTATAAGGCAAAATTGGTTTTTTAAAACGAACTAAATATAAAAAGGTTAAAAATTAGGGATAAGAACTTGTTGAACCAATATTTTGAATTGGAATACAAGAGGGGGAGGTGTGGGGAAGTCAGGGAAATATGTTATTGAAAATAAGGATTGTGAATTCTATGTGTTTTTAAACTTTTTTGTTTTTTCTTTTTTGATTTTTAATGTATTACAATGGAAAATTTTAATAAATATTTTTTTAAAAATAGGGGGGTGAACATGGTGGTTTTCCATTCGTCCCCCTCCCTCATCCTGATCAAATTGTATGCCCCCCTGAGGTCCAGCTTGGTAAAAATTTTCCCCTGCCTCACCCGTGTTAAAATGTCATCAATCCTGGGCATTGGGAAGGTCACGGGTTCTGATACCAGGTTTAGGGCCCTAAAATCTATGACTAATCTGGGCTGATTAGTATCCTTTTTGTCCACAAAGAACACCGGACTGCCCCCCACCGCCTTTGATTCTCTTATGAAACCTCTTTTCAGGTTCTTGTCAATAAATTCCCGCAACTCCTGCATCTCCCTGTCCGACATGGCATACAGTTTACCCACTGGCAGCTGAGCCCCTGGGAGTAGGTTGATTTGGCAATCAAAGGGCCTATGGGGGGTAGTCTATCCGCCTCCTTCTCGCTGAAGACCTCCTGCAGGTCAGCATATTGGGGTGGCACCTTCCCTTTTGGCTCCACCGCCATTCCCGCCACCCTGGCCACTGTCATCCTTGGGGTTCCCCCCCCATGCAGTGTTCCAAGCAGTAAGCTGACCCAAAGGTGACTGTCCGCTGATGCCATGCCACTACTGGATCATGCAGTGACAGCCAGCTCATTCCCAGTATTATTGGGGGTCCTGACAGTGTGGCTACGTGAAAGGCAATGGTCTCTGTGTGCCTGGAAACCCTCATTCTCATTGGTGGGGTCTGGTGCGTCACCTCCCCTTCCAGAAGTTCCCGGCCGTCGATGGTGGTCACTTGCAAGGGAAAATCCAGAGGCAGCAGGTGGAGTTGGTGTTCTAGAGCGAAGCTCTTGCTGAAGAAATTGCAGGAACTGCCTGAATCCAGCAGTCCCTTCACCTTGACTGGGTGCCCATTTGGGAGTTCTAGCACCACTTCTATGGCTATCGCTGCCCTGGGAGGGTCTGGTTGGGGCACTTCTATTGGTTGTTGGCTTGGCTGCCGCCCCCGCTGATTGGCAGCCAAGCTTGGCCGTTTCCCTGGTCCTGATCCGTTTCCCCCTTCCCCTCACAGCCCACAGCTCCCACCATCCCTTGCCAGGCCTTTCTTTGAGGGCAGACCCTGGCAAAATGTCCTGGCCGTTGGCAGAGGAAACACTTCTTGTGGGTTTTCCAATCCTTTCCCTCCCTCTTGCGCCCTTCAGTGGTGTTTGAAACTGCGTGCGCCATCTATTTCCATTGGCTCAGCCGGCTAGGGAGGTTGCCTCGGTATTTCAGGAATGCGGTAGTCATGGTAACGTTCCCCTCTCCCTTCGCTCTTCTCCTGCGCCCGCGCTTCCTGTCTCGCTCCAATTGCAAGCACAGCCTTGGTCAGCTGGTCCATCGACTGCGGGCAGGCCGCGCGGGAAAGCTCATCCTTGACTGTTGGGGACAACCCCTCCTCAAATAACATCTGAATGGGTTCCGCGTCCAGATCCCACCGAAGCCGGTGGATTAACATCGCAATGCGCGACCAGTACTCTCTAACAGATTGGCTCCCCTGCTTGCACCCCATCAATTGCCGTCGAACCACATTTTGCTCCACTTTGCTTGAAAACATTGCATTCATTGCCTGAAAAAATTTCCTGACGTCTTTCAAGGCGGCATTTTGCGTTGCCATTAGGGGCCTGATCCATTCCCGCGCCCCATCCTCCAGATGCCCCACAATGTAGGCCACCCTCTCCCCATCATCCGCAAAGTCATCATGTTGCAGTTCCAAAGCGTACTCTATTTCCGTTCGGAACGCGTTGTAGTCCTGGGGCTTCCCCCCAAACTTGTGCACCAGCCCTGGTAGCTTCCTTGCGATGGGGGTGGGTCTGACCTTGGCATCCTGAGCCCTCCGTTCTTCCAGCCTCGCCATCAGCAGAGCCACATGCTGTTCTAAATCTCGGTTCCTCTACACCAGATTCTGCACTCCAGCTGCTCGCTCCGTGACGCCGGCTTCTCCGGTTTGACTCATTATGCTCCCCTGCCTGTCGCTGCGCACAAGCAACTTCAGGGACTGACGGATTGCTGTAATGGCTTTAGGGGTTGCTTGTGCGTAAGTTGCTGCCGCTCTGGGCTAGGTTGGCTGGTTAAACCATTTCTCGCTGGACAGCCATCCACTCCGTGGCTGTTCAGTCGCTGGCAGAATCCGTCAGTGGGCGTTTCTTAAACCTTTTCCAACATAAAAGTTGTTTGACGCCCAGTCTCCTCCTACTCTCCCTGCGCGGAGGTCTTCTGCGCAGGGAGGGCGTGGGTAGCGGAGGACCTGTGCTCTCCCTGCTGGTGTCCAGTGAAGAGTCCCGGAGCCTGCTCTCTGCTTCCCCCATTGGCCCCCCTCTATCCCTGGTGTTGCGCTGATTTTCTTCCCCAACAGGAGACCTGTCTCTCTCCCTGCTTGGCCCCTCTCCAGCATCGCTGTGGAGCCTCGCCTCCTCCTCTAGTTCCGATGGCAGTTCCCTGACACCTACCAATCAGATGTTGTGGCTGTACCCACCCACAACACAGGGTGTCGGTTGTCCAGGTCTCACCGCAATATGTGCCCTCTTTAAGGGAGGACCCATATGCAACATCAAAGGACTCAGGATAATTATAGAATCATAGACTCATAGACTCATAGACTCATAGAATCATAGAATCATAGAATCATAGAGTTGGAAGAGACCACAAGGGCCATCGAGTCCAACCCCCTGCCAAGCAGGAAACACCATCAGAGCACTCCTGACATATGGTTGTCAAGCCTCTGCTTAAAGACCTCCAAAGAAGGAGACTCCACCACACTCCTTGGCAGCAAATTCCACTGTCGAACAGCTCTTACTGTCAGGAAGTTCTTCCTAATGTTTTGGTGGAATCTTCTTTCCTGCAGTTTGTATCCATTGCTCCGTGTCCTCTTCTCTGGAGCAGCAGAAAACAACCTTCCTCCCTCCTCTATGTGACATCCTTTTATATATTTGAACATGGCTATCATATCACCCCTTAACCTCCTCTTCTCCAGGCTAAACAGGCCCAGCTCCCTTAGCCGTTCCTCATAAGGCATCGTTTCCAGGCCTTTGACCATTTTGGTTGCCCTCCTCTGGACACGTTCCAGTTTGTCAGTGTCCTTCTTGAACTGTGGTGCCCAGAACTGGACACAGTACTCCAAATTAATTCCTTTGCTCTCAATAGAAGTGCTATCATTATTTATTTGTGTTTATGTTGTGTTCTGCTACTTGCAAATGACAGTTTATTGTGGGATTATCAGTGCTTTTTTCTTAAAGAAAAAAGTGTTTAGGGGAACTCTCATTTTCCTACTCATATTGAAATACTGCTCCTCAATGAGGCCAAACTTAGATTCACAAAATGTTTAGAGGTATGCGTACCCCTGCGTCCCCCCAGAAAAAAAGCACTGTGGATTATTAATTGAATTCTCACAGTGAATTTCTATAGTAGCAGTCCTCTGTTAGGAAAGGGTTGTGCTGAGTGCTAAAACAGGTCCCAGGAGGGGGTTGTGGTGGGTCCCTGCAGCTGAGAAGAGGGGAGATGGAAATAGATGCCTTTGTTTTTGAAAAACAGCACACACACACACACACACACACACACACACACCACTGAATGTTGAGGTTTTTTGCCAGGGAGCTCAAGCAGGAGAGAGAGGCACAGGCAGAAATCTTTGGAGCTGATAGTTGAAAGAAAGAAAGAAAGAAAGAAAGAAAGAAAGAAAGAAAGAAAGAGACTTGTTCATTGCTTCCATGAGCCTGCGGGCTAATTTGGAGTGGGAGGGGGACTGGTCCCACAGGAACTGCATTTATTTCAGTTACAGGTTTGCTATGAAAGAGAGTTCTACAATACATTATCAAGTGGTGGAGTAGTTCCATGGAACCAAGCCATGTAAAATGGTGGCAGTGGTTAAGAGGGATTAGATTGAAAGAAGGAAGGAAGCGTTCATTCTTTTGGTCTTGCCCTTCTCTCCTTCTGCATTTCTTTTTATAGGTCCACACCTAATTGGACTCGATGGCCCTTGTGGTCTCTTCCAACTCTATGATTCTAATTCACATTTTAAATTATTACAAATGGACTTTTAGCTGAATTAATGAACCTGAAGCTCCAATGTTTAATAGCTTATGGGGCTACACCATCTTTTTCAGACATGCTAGTTTTAGTTTCTGTTGTGCACAGCAACAAACAAGGGGTGCAGAAGTAACATCCCTGTCAAGGCAGATGCACCATGACGTCATTTTGGCAGTGGTGTTACATGCCTACTTTCTTTCTGAAGAAACCTACACATGTCACATCTCATCCTTCCCATAGGTATTCTTTGCATTCTGAAAATGCACCTGTGTCTTATGCAATCAGCTTCTCCTCTCTGGTTTCCTTTTCTGTTTCTTTGGGGACATGTATTCTGATAAAGTCAATGGGGATGCTAGCAGTGTCTATGGAGGTGCTTTATGGGTATGCTCTGATTTGTCTGGGCATCTCCTGGGTTCTTTAAAGTGGAGCCTCAGATTCCAGGGCAGATGTTCTGCTTTTAATGGCATCACAGTAAAACAACCCAGATGTTCAGCACCATTTACCAACTCTGCAGTGTGCTGAGGTGTATAAAGATCAAATGAGCAGCAGCCAAAGTTTATTGTAATGTTACAATTAGTGTAGGCATGATGATTGACTCTCCAAAGCAACAAAGCAATAGAAAATAAAAGCATCACTTTAGGAGAGCATTGCAACAGAAGGCATGTGGAATTCCACTTCAAAAACATTGCTTATCTTTTAACAGAAAATGAGACACTAACATGATTAAGAGGTGATAATCTGATTATATGTATTTAATTGTAATCTTTACAATAAACAAGACTGCAACCATACCGTATGTTATCCATAATGTAGTTGTATACCACCCCAATCTCTGAGGGGTGTGGGATTGCAGGAGTTCCAGGCGCTTGTCCAGGATTCGATTTCTTTGGCAGGAAGCCAAAGGCTGTATGGTTAGGCTGTATGGTTTATTAACACATATGCACACCCTCAGCCTACAGGGGAGGGGCTCACAGCACAGACACCCTAAGAAGGTCTTGCTTCTCCCATCGCCACAGCCTTGGATTCCAGCAGAAATCAAGCATGGCTCTCCCTCTCTGACTTCTGCCTGCTTCTAGCTTCCTGCCTAGCTCTCTCACACACCTGATCTGGGCTTTGTCCTTCTCACTACCAGCCAGGTGTCCTCCAGCACAAAGCAACGGCCTTTCTTAAACTAAGGACCCATATTACCAAGAAGCTGGTCTGGCTGCTTCAACAACTGAATCCTCCATTAAATGTTAACCCTTGCTGGATCCAGGGATTGTAAGGGACTTGGGCAAAAAGCCCCCCCCCCAAACTCACAATAATATGTTGCTGTGCTTAAGACGTCCAATGAAACTGCAAAATTCTCATCCAGTAGGTAGAACCTGCATTCACATTCAACACCTCATACTCTACCACAATAATCAATTCCTTCCACAATAGGAGCAATGACACATTTAATTTACTGAGGAAATCTGGAAACCTCGGATACCATTTTCACCATTTTCCTGACTGGTAAAGGTAAAGGGACCCCTGACCGTTAGGTCCAGTCATGAATGGCTCTGGGGTTGCGGTGCTCATCTCGCATTACTGGCTGAGGGAGCCGGCATACAGCTTCCGGGTCATGTGGCCAGCATGACTAAGCCACTTCTGGCAAACACAGAGCAGCGCATGGAAACGTCGTTTACCTTCCTGCCAGAGCGGTACCTATTTATCTACTTGCACTTTGATGTGCTTTTGAACTGCTAGGTTGGCAGGAGCTGGGGCAGAGCAATGGGAGCTCACCCCATTGCAGGGATTCAAACCGCCGACCTTCTGATCGGCAAGTCCAAGGCTCAGTGGTCTAACCCACAGCACCACCCACATCCCTGTCTGGTACTGCAATCTAAATCCCTTTTGTGCTGGACTCAGGAAGTCAGTGCTGGATTGGGCAGAGGGACAACTCTACCCAGCCATACTTGCCTTCACCAGTCCCAGTTTGCCTGCCAAATGGGTGGGCAAAAGCCACTGGTGGGAAGCTCCAAAGTGTGGCATTTTTGGAGAGGGAAAGGGCCAAGCCAGTGCAGGATCCACTAAAGCCCAATCAGGCCCCACTGCCATTCCATAATGGCATTCAGCCTGATTGCTGCTCCAGGGTGGCACACCTACTTGTCAGGTTGAGGGTATGCCCAGCTACATGTGTTGGACCATTGATGTACCACTGAGACAGCCCCATGGTAATCATGAAGGTAAAAGGTAGGGACGTGGGTGGCGCTGTGGTCTAAACCACTGAGCCTCTTGAGCTTTCCGTTTGGAAGGTCGGCAGTTCAAATCCGTGAAGAAAAGTGAGCTACTGTTGCTCTGTCCCAGCTTCTGCCAACCTTAGCAGTTCGAAAGCACACCAGTGCAAGCAGATAAATAGGTACCGCTGAGACTGGAAGGTAAACGGCATTTCCGTGTGCTCTGGTTTCTGTCACGGTGTCCCATTGCACCAGAAGTGGTTTAGTCCTGCTGGCCACATGACCCGCAAAGCTGTCTGGGGACAAATGACAGCTCCCTCGGCCTGAAGCGAGATGAGCACCTATAGTTGCCTTTGACTGGACTTAACTGTCCAGGGGTCCTTTACCTTTACCTTTTTACTTTTAGTCATGAAGGTCATGAAGTCCCAAGGTGAACCATTTGAGGCAAGGATATTGAATTCCCCCAACACCATTGTGTCATACCCTCCAACATTTTCCCAATGAAAATAGGAACGTCCTATATAATAATAATAGTATTAATAATTTTAATATTTATACCCCACCCATCTGACTGGGTTGCCCCAGCCACTCTGGGCGGCTTCCATTAACATTAAACAAAAACAAAAACCATCCTTTCCTCATTCTTCCATCCTTGTGCTATTAAGACTCTCGCCTCCATTGTCGCATACATGAAGATATTTTTCAGCTTCCTTGGCAGGTCTTTTCCTACAATCCCTAACAAAAATACTTCAGTTTCTTAACAAATGTTAGATGGAACATTTACTTCAGTTCATTGTATATCATTTCCCCAAACTTGTTAATTTCATTACAATCCCACCA
The DNA here is from genome assembly GCF_027172205.1 of Podarcis raffonei. NCBI lineage: Eukaryota > Metazoa > Chordata > Lepidosauria > Squamata > Lacertidae > Podarcis > Podarcis raffonei. The sequence goes on from NC_070605.1 coordinate 107,003,153, forward strand.
CATATGGTAAAATGTCCCCTCCTTTTCCTTACACTTCCAGCACATATTTGAACTGGTTTTACACATTTTTCCTAACTGCACTGGTGTCATATACCATCTATACATCATCTTCATATAATTTTCTTTCAACAAAGAACAATCTTCCATAACCTTAAATCAATTTTCCATAACCTTTCCCAATCTTCCAACATAATGTTATGACCTATATCTTGTGCCCGTTTAATCATGACTGATTTTACCTCTTCATCTTTTGTCTCCCACTCTAGCAGTATGCTGTATGCGGCCTTCGGTAGTTTCACTTTCCGTTCAATCACTTCCGTTTGAAACCTAGATTTTCTGTAGCTAAATCCTTTCTCAATTTAGGATGGAAGAACGAGGAAACCCCGACAAAAGAACTATGGCAAGAGAAACTGATGGACTACGCAGAATTGGCAAGATTGACACATAAACTATGGGACAAGGATAACTGTGACTTTAAAGATGAATGGGAATCTTTTACAAAGTACTTAAAGAAACAACAAACTGAATGGGACTCCTTGGCAGGTTTTGAATAAACACTCACAAACTTTTTATTGACAATAACCAGTCAGATAAATTAAGGATCTATACAGTTTTGTAACATGCAGAGAATAGCATCTGTAGAGAAACCAGAGATTGGAGCTGAGGGAAGTCGGGGGGGGGAGCGGAGGGGGTCATTTTATGGGGGGAGGGGGGAAATGGGAGGAAAATCAATGTTTTAAGATGATATGTTTTGTTTAAATTCTTAATAAAATGTTTTTTTTATAAAAAAAACCTTCCCTATGCAGGGCTCCCTTCTAAAGGTTGTCTAGTCACTTATCTTCTTGGCTCAGGGGTCACATAACCAATGAAATAGAGACATCCTACCATACCCTCCAAAATTTATCTGATGAAAATAGGGATGTCATCCTAAGGAAAAGCAGGACATTCTGGTATCAAATCAGAAACTGGGCCAGCTTCTGTAAATCTGAGACTGTCCCTGGAAAATAGGGGTGCTTGGCGGGTCTGCTGTATGAGGGTTCTCCAACTCCACATCCAAGTCTGCCTGCATCAGAACAGCCAGGGAGACTGATCTGCACAGGTTTTGAGGGTTTGTGGTCTTGAGCCAGAGATACAGAACAGGGATTTGCTAGTGTACAGACCCACAGTAGCAACTTCCCTGTTCTGTGTCTCCTAATAAGAGAGAAGGGGTTTTGTATGGATGACTGTAGCTCCCCCTCCTGCCCCTCTGACTTGGAATGGTGCTGCACCACCCAAGGCATAATTATAAATGCCAGGCTTGCCCCTCATCCATGATCAAATTATGGATGACTGATAGGGGGGAGGGCAAAGCAGAAACACAGTGGGTGAGACAGAGGGGGCACGGGCTTTGATATAACTAGCCCTCCCATCCTCACTCGTGTTTCCCTTCACCCACCTCTGTATCTCCCCCTACCCCCCCAGCACAGCAGTCCCATTGCCATCCTCCCCGCTTGACCCCTGACTCACCTCAAAGACAACAGACACGCAGCAGAGGCCAATGTCGGGGGGCATGAAGCCTTTTGATTTTCTGTTGGAAAATGTATGTTGGTTGAAATCAAGGCAAAAACTGCTATTCACCATTACACAAATTAAAGTCTACTTTTATTATTATTATTTTTTGCTCAGCTTTGTAGTTTAGATAGCTTAATCCTTGTTTCCCAAGCAGCTGACAACACCGAGTAAAAGAAAAAAGAAAAAAGAAAGGCATGACAGCAGTTGCTGAAGCAGATAATATAGTCAAAAATGTGCTGCATATTTGCAAGGAATTGAGGCAACGTTATGCATTTTTTTACTCACTGGACTGAGAGAGCAATTTGATTCTTCATTTAAATGCTACAAAATACAAAGCACAATGCAGAGAAGTGCATAAATTTGATACAGCCAGAAAAGTCTACACATGTTAAGAAATTCATGCAAATTTGAAGAAGTAACAATGCAAATATAATACAAATGAGCTTTGCAAACATTTTTTTTTAAAAAAATGTTTGTTGATACTCATTTGCTTCCAGTTTCTGACAAGATACTCAGAAATGGGGTGTTTAGGTGGCCTGTATACCATTCCTATTTTGCTTCTTCCTTACGTCTTGCTTCTCAAAATGGGCCATGTGGATGAGTGAGTTTTGGATCTAGGTCTGTTCAACTAGTCTGGTGTCTCCCTGCCCCACTGCCCCACTTTAGGCAACCTACAGTAAGTTGTGGGCTATCTGCAGGAGAAGTAAAAGCTACACAGATCCAGAGCGGAGTCCCTAAGACAGTTGGATGGCACCTCATACGCCTCCTTCAATAAAACCCTGCAGCCAAGCTGTTGCCAAACATCTTGCTCTGCTTTCCTTTGGACCCATCAGTGAGGCTGATACAGGGCAGCCCAGGACCCACAGACACACTGCCACCCCCCCGCCAGAGAGGTCACTTCAGTGCTGCCATTGCAGCAAAAAAAAGTGGGGGAGGCAGCCGTTACATTGCAGCTACAGCGGGTGCTGTGATTCTCCAGTGGTTTAACTTCACCACTGGAGGTGTACTCCATTGTCACTTGAGACAGGCCACTGCCAAAAACAATCTAACTATAATGCAAATTTGCACCAAGGCAGCCAAAATAATAAAACAATGCCAAAAGCAACAACTAATTCAACATGAGAAGAACTAAAACTAACTTGAAAGCCAACTACCACCAAACTGTGGAGATAATACTAAAAATGATGATAAAAATACTAAAGGTTGCCTCTAAGTTATTACAGAGCCTGGAAGGATTGAAAAATAAACATTTGCCTGGTACGAATATGAGATTCATGTGGATGCCAGACAAGCCTTCCCAGGGAGTAGGGGACCACTGAAAGGTCCCACCACTAGAAAGGATTTGTTTTTTTGTTTTTTGCCCGGTATCTGCTACTTTGATCTTACTCTGATGCTCATTTGCTATTTGGATGCTAAGCCATCCATTTTGGAGCAATTCTTTTAGAAGTTTTCACATTCTAGCATCAGATGTGTGAAATCAAAATTGACGTGCTCATCTCAAAAATTATCTGGACTTTGTGAATGCTCACAAATCTTCTAGGGATTTTTGTAATTGAAAGCAATGGTGGCAAAATCCATTAAAAAGCTTTCTGTTTGCGAAGTGAGAATGGTGCCTACCAAACTCCAACAGGCTGCTGGCCTTGGACATGACACAAATCTTCCCTTTCCATCTGGTCAGATAAGACCACCTCTTACAATTCCTGCGGGGAATTCTAATTTTGTGCATACTCAGAACATTTATTCCCTACAGGAACTGCAGGATTTTAAACCTTCCCTGGAGAGCGAAGCCAGCCCTAGCAGGATGGGAAGTTTCTGAGCACATCCCAAACAGGGCTAAATGCTCCTTGAAAGTTCTGTAGCATTCAAACAGCGAAATAAAGGAAGTACTTAGCATGGACCTAAAGATTTGTGCAGATGTAGCATTTGTTGTCCTGCATTTACAGATGTCCTAAAAAGAGCTGGAATGTCATAAATAATCATTCATTGCTGACTACTAAACACATGTGATGCAACATTTCACAGTGTGATTGCTACAGCTTCAAAATTAAACTTGCAATCAATGTTAATTGCTGATACTAATTTGCTTTTTAGAGGCAGTGATGGCTTTGCTTAGACCTGCTATCTGTTAAAAGTGGGTGATTAACACTGAAAGCGTATGTTTACCTACTCAGACGTAAATGCCACTGTGTTCAGTAGGGCTAACGGCCAGGAATGTGTGCACAGGACTGCACTGCAATGGGAGTGAGGCCCATTAAATCTAGTGGGACTTACTTCTGGGTAAAATGCATAAAACACACAGAGACTTGTTCTCATCCTCTTTGTATGTGATATACTAAAATGCATCAATAGAGATAAGGGGGAAATGCTGAGTTGCTGGTTTGACCAAAGCTTGTGAGAGTAATATACAACTTCATATTTAATGCACCTTAGTGAGGAAGTTGCTGCTCTTGATCTGAGAATATTTTTTTAAAAAGTACAACTGCAAGATGGATATTCTGAAATCAAATCTAAAATAAAAGAGAGGTAGTTAATTCTGTCAGTGGATATATAGGCAGCATCGATGAACCCATGACTTCATATTTAATGACTTTCTGCAGATTTAAATAACAGACTTTAATATATACTTTCAAATATTCTGCCTGGTGAACGAGCTAAGGGACCTGCTTACCCTTGCATTATATATTTTTATTTTGTCAGGCTGGTTAGATGAGAGTCATTAAAATTCAAGGCATCTCTGTGAGGAAAGGTTCATTTTTTGAAGCTACATTATTCGATTCTTCTGTGAAAGAGGTCTAAACCTGGGGATTTGGGCAGCAGGATTCAGGTGCCTTGCATTCTGGATTTCTGCTGTAGCTCTTTGGTCCATTGTGGTGGATAACAATGGGGTGGCTTTGTAGCCTCAAGGGCCCAGTAGGATTCCACAAGGTCCCATGGGGCTTGGTCTCTTTCTCCCGGCTCCTCAGTCTTTCTGAGTAAGCCTGGCTTCTGGCTCTCAGAGTGCACATGACCAGCCAACGCTATTTTCTGCTCCCTTGTTTTCTGCTCTGACAACCTGGCCAGCTTGCTTCAAGGCTGCAGCCCTACCCCTAGTTGCCTACATTTTAACTGTAAACTCTTCAGGGTAGGTACTTATCTGTTTTGTGTATGGTGTCCTGCAAAGAACCCCATAGCTATTATTGCTTGGTTTGCAACCCTATTAATGTGTTGATAAATACACGAACTAGAATAGACAGTTCATAGACAGAAGGCACTTGCCCCACTTCTGCCATCACCCCCCAACCCCTCCTGAAGGCTCTCTGCAGGCTAAGGGCACACCTGCAGTGGACTGCCAAATGCATGGAGAGTTAGAATTCTAGCTACCCGACTGCAAGTTCATATTTATTCATATTTATTTAAATATATTTAATATATTTAAATTTCATATTTATTCTTTAAACTTTTGGAATGTTCTTCATTGCATAGTATTCAGGGCAGATTCCAACATGACCTCTTGGAAAATATATATTGCTATATCTGCCTCTGGAGTGCCTGAAATTATCTTTCCTTAGAAGTGAAGAATTTATTATTATTATTATTATTATTATTATTATTATTATTATTATTATTATTATTTATACCCCACCCATCTGGCTGAGTTTCCCCAGCCACTCTGGGCTGCTCCCAATCAAGTTTTAAAAACAATACAGTGTTAAATATTAAAAGCTTCCCTGAACAGGGCTGCCTTTAGATGTCTTTTAAAAAGAAGATAGATGCTTATTTCCTTGACATCTGATGGGAGGGCATTCCACAGGGAGGGTGCCACTACCGAGAAGGCCCTCTGTCTGGTTCCCTGTAACCTCACTTCTCGCAATGAGGGAACTGCCAGAAGGCCCTCAGCGCTGGATCTCAGTGTCCGGGCTGAACAATGAGGATGGAAATGCTCATTCAGTTATACAGGACCGGACCGAGGCCATTTAGGGCTTTAAAGGTCAGCACCAACATTTTGAGTTGTGCCCGGAAACGTCCTGGGAGCCAATGAAGATCTTTCAGGACCAGTGTTATATGGTCCCGGCGGCCACTCCCAGTCACCAGTCTAGCTGCCGCATTCTGGATTAATTGCAATTTCCGGGTCACCTTCAAAGGTAGCTCCATGTAGAGCACATTGCAGTAGTCCAAGCGTGAGATAACTAGAGCATGCACCACTCGAGACAGTCCGCGGGCAGGTAGGGTCTTAGCCTGCATACCAGGTGGAGTTGGTAGACAGCTGCCCTGGACACAGAGTTAACCTGTGCCTCCATGGACAGCTGTGAGTCCAAAATGACTCCCAGGCTGCGCACCTGGTCCTTCAGGGGCACAGTTACCCCATTCAGGACCAGAGAGTCCCCCACACCCGCCGGCCCCCTGTCCCCCAAAAACAGTACTTCTGTCTTGTCAGGATTCAACCTCAATCTGTTAGCCACCATCCATCCTCCAACCGCCTCCAGACACTCACACAGGACCTTCACCGCCCTCACTGGTTCTGATTTAAAAGAGAGGTAGAGCTGGGTATCATCCGCATACTGATGAACACCCAGCCCAAACCTCCTGATGATCTCTCCCAGCGGCTGCATGTAAATGTTAAAAAGCATGGGGGAGAGGACAGAACCCTGAGGCACCCCACAAGTGAGAGCCAGGGGTCTGAACACTCATCCCCCACCACCACTTTCTTAACACGGCCCAGGAGGAAGGAGTGGAACCACTGTATGACAGTGCCCCCAGCTCCCAGCCCCTCTAGATGGTCCAGAAGGATGTTAGGTTGATGGTATCGAAAGCCACTGAGAAATCCAGCAGAAGTAAGAAGCAGCTCTCACCTTTGTCCCTAGCCCACCGAAGATCATCGACCAGTGCGACCAAGGCAGTTTCAGTCCCATGATGAGGCCTGAATCCCGACTGGGGCTTAATTTACGAGGAGTTGAAAAAAATGTTTGGAATAACTTTTTTAAAAAGATCAGAGGCATTTCTGTTAAGCATTGTTGGCAGGGACATCCCAGAGGCCTTTAGGGTGGTATTCTTATATGCAACGGCCGCAGCTCGGACTTTGGTGGCAAAGGGGTGGGAAAGAACAAGAAGGCCTGGCAATAACGGACTGTCATTACAAGTTACAAGAATTTGCTGAAATGGCGCAGTTAACAAATACCCTGAGAGGCAATTCAAAGCAAAAATTTATGGAAAAGTGGGATAGATATAAAACATATTGAAGGAATGGGTTTCCAAAACCCAAAAACTAACTCTGCAGGCAGTTTTAAACTGCACCAAAATCCCTATTTTTCCTTAGCTAAAATGCATAAACTCAAGCAGTTGAGTAAATCCATAACAAGAACAAAGCTCTCTCCCTTATCAGTCCGTGGCGGCAATGAGTGACCTTGCCAAGTTCCAGTACAGCAGGGATGATGCGTGTGTGCCTTATCTTATGTGCTGACCACAAAGATGCGCAGACCCACGTCTGGGAATAACGCCAGAGTGTGTTCTCGGAAATGGTGACCTCTGCCTCCCAGATAAGAGTAGGAAGAGGAAGATCCTTTTATGGTCAGAAGTACAGGAAGGAAGATCCTTTTATGGTTGAGAGTACCAGAGCAGGAACATATGTGATGTCAACCTGCGTACGTAGGCTGACGTGGTTGGGCTCCTAGGGGAGGAGTGAGAGGGTGCCTGGAGGATATATAAACTGCATGAAACCTGTCATTTCTTTGGACTTGGTGGGGACTAATCACACAAGTGCCTTCTGCTATCCGGAGAGCAGAATAAACTGTTTTTTTTTTAAACAATATTTATTAGATTTTCCAATTTTTTAAACAAACAAACAAAAACATTAAAAAAGACATAAAGTTCATAAATCATACTTTTAAATAACAAATTTCTCAGACCTCCTCATACTTCTCCTCCTTGTATCCCAATTAAAGTTATTTGTTCAGCAAATCCTTCATTTAAAGCATTACAGCTTATAACATTACCTTATTTTTCAAACCCTTCCCCCCCCATCTATGTTCCTTTATATCATTACAGCTAGAAACCCCTCAGTTTCAATCCAACACTATTTAACTTTCCTTAGTTTTACAGTATTTCTGTAAATAGTCCTTAAATTTTTTCCAGTCTTCTTCAGCCGACTCTTCTCCCTGGTCACGGATTCTGCTCGTCAATTCTGCCAGTCCCATACAGTCAATCAGCTTCATCTGCCATTCTTCCAGAGTGGGTAGATCTTGCGTCTTCCAATACTTTGCGATGAGTATTCTTGCTGCTGTTGTAGCATACATAAAAAAAGTTCTGTCCTTCTTTGGCACCACTTGGCCAGCCATGCCCAAGAGAAAGGCCTCTGGTTTCTTCAAGAAGGTATATTTAAATACCTTTTTCAATTCGTTATATATCATTTCCCAGAAAGCCTTAATCCTGGGACACGTCCACCAAAGGTGAAAGAATGTACCTTCATTTTCCTTACATTTCCAACATTTGTTGTTGGGCAAATGATAGATTTTTGCAAGCTTGACTGGGGTCATGTACCACCTGTATATCATTTTCATAATATTCTCTCTAAAGGCATTACATGCCGTGAATTTAATCCCGGTGGTCCACAACTGTTCCCAGTCAGCAAACATGATATTATGTCCAACGTCTTGTGCCCATTTAATCATTCCATTTCAGCAGCAAGTTATACATTTTTGACAAAGTCTTAGTTTTGGATTCTAGCAATTCTGTTTCCAATTTAGATTTTTCCACCTGGAAACCAACTTTCTTGTCCAAATTGTAAACCTCCATTATCTGATAATAATGAAGCCAATCTCGCACTTTATCTTTCAGTTTCTCAAAACTCTGCAATTTCAGTCTGTCCCCTTCTTGTTCCAAAATTTCCCAGTATTTTGGCCATTTGGCCTCCATGTTAAGTTTTCTCTGAGCCTTAGCCTCCATTGGTGACAACCACAGAATAAACTTTTTCTTTGAACCAACCTCGGTGTCATTTTGACTTCCTTCCTCTTGTCCCGGAGCAACGCAGACCCAATCAGTGAACTCCAATAAGGCTACAATATGTTCAAAAATACAGTAAAGTTTTGCTATCTGTGCTAGCATTTGATTGACGTTGGAGTGAGACTGAGTTGAGAAATAAGACTAAGAGCACATATTGATATAGGAATGTATTAGATAATATGTAAAGAAATATACAATAATAAGAATACATTCATTTGTAAAAAAGGAATATACAACGGGAAAGACAGGAAGTCTTGGGTGTTGGTATGTATATGATTTGGGGGGAAATTTGGTTTTGTTTTTTCTCTTTGTTCTTTTTTGTTGTTTCATTTTCTTTTTAGGTATATAAAATGTGTATATAATTTTTGTATACATGTTGGAAATTATATTATAGTAAGTCCTGTAATGTAATATGACAACGTTTACCAATGTAGTATAAGAATGTTAACAAATAAATAAAATGCAAATTCAAAAAAAGAGAGAGAGAGAGAGAGAGACAGAAAAGCAGTGTGGAAAGAATGAAGCAACTGGTTCATGCAAGCATTCTGCATTATGATCTGCTCTGGTTTCTTCCATTTGCAGATGGGATGCAGAATTAGTCCAGTTCAGGAAGATGAGATGCAAAGAACTCATCTAAACTAGTAGTGGGACTTCTGGGCATCTGGGATTTTGTGACTGGTACTCTAAGAACCACTCCTTGCAGGATAGGACTGGATCTAGACTCTAGTTTTATGTGTGCTCTCAGATTAAGAACCACAAATAGAAGCATTCCACATAGTGTGTATTGTTACTGGTCTGCAAAAGGCTGCTTGAAATATATATCAAACTGTTAGAATTTTCGCCTCTATTGGCATGAAGCTGTAACAATTGGAGCAAGCTTTTATTGGAGCAAGCTTCATGTACAATAAATGATTTTTGCTCAAAAAAGAAAAAGAAAAAAAAGAATCCCGATCGGAAAGAATCCAAATGGTCCGCATCCTCCAGGCGTGCTTGGAGTTGTTCAGCTCAATCACCTTGCCCAAGAATGGTAGATTTGAGAGATAGTTGGCCATATAGGCAGCGTCTAAAGATTTTTTTAAAGAAGCGGTTTAATGACTGAATTTTCAGCAGGTCTGGGAAAGCTCCCTTGCAGAGGGAAGCATTCACCACCCCACAGGGTCCATCGCCCAGCCCTTCCCAGGTGGTTGGTTTCAATCATCCAAGCAGCCTGCCCACAACCTCGGAGGTAACAGATTGGAATTGATCCCACGCAACTTGACTAGACAGGACCCTAGCACTCTCCCGCCCCGGCCCTGTTCCCACAGTGGAGTCTACCTCCTTCCAAATCTGAGTGACTTTATCTGCAAAAAACTTTGCAAAAGCATTGCCGGAGATCTTGGGGTCCCTACCAGGCCCTGGTGACGAAGGTGGTTCCGATAGATTGCGAACCACCTGAAAGACTCTCCTGCTGCTGTTTTCTGCAGATGCAATAGAGGTGGTGAAGAAGGTCGTCTTCGCCATCGCCATCTCCACTTGGTAGGCTCGACGTTGAGCTCTAGCCTGTGTCCGGTCTGATTCAGAATGAGTTTTCCGCCACCGGTGCTCTAGCTGTCTCAACGATTGTTTCATTGCCCTCAGCTCCAGGGAAAACCACGGAGCTGTCCGGGCTCCATGCAATCGGAGAGGGTGCTTTGGAGCCAGACAGTCAATAGCCCTGGTTAACGCCACATTACAGCGGGACACCAGGGAATTAGCTGAAAGGCCATCAACATGGGATAAAACATCCCCTACCACTCTCTGGAAGCCAATTGGATCCATTAAGTGGCGGGGGTGGACCATCCGAATTGGTCCCACCTCCCTGCAGACGGGAAGTGTCGCGGAAAAGTCCAGTTGCACCAGGAAGGGTTCCGACCATGGCACTTCTTTTGTTTCGCTTTAACTTAATGTCAGATCACCAACATCTGTAGAGGTAAACACCAGGTCTAAGGCATGTCCACGGCTATGTGTTGGGCCAAACTTATTCAGGGACAGCCCCATGGAGGCCATGCTTTCCACGAAGTCCTGAGCGGCCCCTTGTAAATTTGTGTTGGCATGGATGTTAAAATCCTCCAGGACAACCAAATTAGATGTCTCCAGAAGCACATCTGCCACAACCTGAAGCAGCTCGGGCAGGGAATCCTTGGTGCAGCGGGGAGGTCAGTACACCAAAATGAATCCTGTACTGCCCCTATTGCCCAACTTCCAGAACGTGCACTCAGAGAACTGGGTCTTTCCCATAGGATGCCTGGTGCAAACTAATGGCTTCCTAAAAATCACTGCAAACCCCCCTCCCCGCCCACATGACCTGGGTTGCTGTGCATAAGAGAAACCTGGTGGACAAGCAGTGGCAAGGACAGGCCCATCTGCTTCATCCAACCAAGTCTCTGTCACACATGCCAGGGCAAATCCTCCATCCACAATCAGGTCGTGGATGGCAGTGGTTTTATTCATCATTGACCTGGCATTGCACAGCAACACTTTCAGGTCATGTGGGTTTCCCTTGCTGATTCCAGCATCCTTCCGGTCAGGATCAGACCTGGAGGCAGGGATAGTCCTCAAACAACGACTAAACCTGCCTTCTCGGTAATGACATGGTCTGGTCTTAGCGTTAACTCCTCCTCCTGCCCATGGTCACTGAGATCGGGTGTCCCAATACACACAAACCCTGCCATGGAACCTGCCCCAGACATTCTGTTGGCTGAGGCCCACTCCCAGGCAGCCCTGACCCTTTCCCCTTTAAAAAGTAAAATACAAACTATACAATAACTTAACAAAATAATGAAAGTAAAAACAAAGCCAGAAACAATTATGCTAAAATTAAACTACTCCCCATCCCAACTAAACATCTGTCCCACCCCAAACAGGAAGAAAATAAAGAAATAATATAATATCATTAAAAAAACCATCCGAGCTGCCACAGATTAAGAACATTTAAAACATTTAAAACCATTTTAATATCATTAAAAAAACCATCCGAGCTGCCACAGATTAAGAACATTTAAAACATTTAAAACCATTTTCGCCACTTGCTGCAGAGAGCTGCTCAGAGTATGTGTGAGTGCAGGCCCCATCCCTTGGGCCCGATGGAATTGGCTTGCAGGGGGGAGCGGTCTTCCCAATACTCACAGGAGCAACAACAACAGTGAAGAAAGCCCCAACAGTGTTTATGTTTGTGAATGAGCTTGGGGTTTAAAGCTAACCTTCAGTATTTCAGAATATGTAACCAGCTCTTCCTTTATGCTTTCCTCATTGTGTAAAGAGGGCACCAATCAATAAATAATTCTACTTATAGTAGAGATGTTGAATTAGTGCTGGGTGAACCTCCGTCTTGATTTACAAGTGGACTCAGCAAACTCAACTATTTCTAAAATAAATAAATAACCTAATATTTTTGCCCAAAGACATCCCAAGGAGCACCAAATTGCCCAACTCATGAGTTCCCTCAACTTGCCCTCTGTCCCCCAACATACCTGGCAGTAGTGGCAGGAGGGGATGGTTGTGGAGAGGTGGCAGCACTCACCTGACCTTCTGACAGCTGCATCACTGCTGCTTACTGGGAGGGGTAAGGTGGTGTGGAAGTGGGGGCACAGTATTAACACACTGGCAAAGCCAATTTGGTGCTCCTGCTTATGTGTTTGCACCAGGCCAACCTCCCTGCCCCCTTGCCCACTTCTTCATGGGACGCCTCAGGGAGGCCAGGGGAGCAGTGAAACAGCAGTGCTACAGGGATCCTGGGGGACATACAGGGTTTCAAATAATTTTAATTATTTTGTAGATGTCTCGGGTGCATATGGCCACCTCTGCCTCAAACCTTAAGAGTGAGCAGCAGCAAAACTGCGGGAGGAAACCATGAGAATAGACTTGCCTTGTGCTTCTGGGGCTGATCTCCTCTAATAAACTGTGTCTATCAGAAACCTGGCTCTCCAGGACCCAGCAGATGAGACAGGAGAAGAGAGTCAGCCTGTTGAAGAGACAGAAGGCTTGACTTTCCAAAATGACACCCCACCCTTTCTAGATATGGCACTCCATTATTGGGGGAGGGGGGAGGGCTGGAAGAGAGCCCAGAAGGCAGTCTGCCAAGGGGTCGGGTGACTCTGGGACCACTATCTAGTGACAGTGGGAGGCTGCTGTTTCCCAGCAGCTGCTTGAGCTAAAAGAGGGAAACAAGACAATCCTACAATTCTGGTCAGAGTTCAATCTGTACGGCCAACAGCTAGGATGGGGAGATAAGCCTTTACCCACCAGATGGGCAGGGTACAAATAAATAACAACAACAACAACAACAATAATAATTATTGAGTTGGGCTGAATGGGGATCTACTTGATGAACTGGCTAGAATGCCCCCTCAGACCTCTTTGGTTGGGTTGGTGCAAGCTATCTGCACCTGGACAAGAGAGCCCAGGAATGCAGACTCGAGTGGAGAGGGCTGGGCCAGCAACCGGCCAAGTTGGTGGACATCCCTTACATTCCAGAGTGCAAGGTTGGCAGCCTGCCCAGACAGGACTCTGAGGAGAAAGTGATGCAGATTGTGAGGGCCAGGCTCAAGACCTCGTCAGCCAAGAGAGAAGAAGAAGAAGAGAAAAGCTATGCTTTGTCTGTGGCAAGAGGACCCACATGGCAAGGCAGTGCCCACATGTGACAGAGGTGCGACAGAGGTTGAGAAAGCATTGCCTTTACACAAAGTTCCATGTCACAGAAGTAGAGTTTCTGGGGTACCGTATAATGCCAGGAGGAGTGCACATGGATCTGGCTAAAGTGCAGGCGGTGGAGTTGTGGGAGAAGCCCCAAAACAAGAAGGATCTGCAAAGGTTTCTGGGATTCGCAAACTACTACTGCAAGTTTGTAGCCAGGTACTCCAGGCTCACAGCACCCCTCACCGACTATTTGAGGGGAAAGAAACCTTTCCTGTGAACAGCCAAGGCTCAGCAAGCGTTTGAACAACTCAAAGTTGTTGTGCTGGTCCCGGGGGGGTTACCGTGCGGCGTGGTCTGGGTCAAGGGTCTGGAGGCTGTCCGTCAAGGGCGAAGCGGGGTCCAAGGCAAGGAACTCCAGAAGAGCAGGTCAGGGTGCTGGCAGGAACAGGTTTCCAATGATGTTGCTCCCGCAACCTGGGTCTGGGCTGACTGGCCTTTATCTCCTCTGAGGCCTAGGACGGTCCTGGCCCACAGGTGACTCGCCTCTCCTGGCCTTAAGGCGAGTACTCCTCCTGAGAAAACTTAGTTCCCTCCACCTCTCTGCCCTGAGCCTCTGCAGCTCAGGAGAGGCTGGAGGGTTACTGGACCCAGAGGCAACCTCACCTTCCTCTGACAGGGCTGGGAGAGGAGCACCTGCAGGCAATGGGTCCTTGATCACCTCCAGAGCCAGAGCGGATTCAGCTGGTGTCTGCTCCTGAGAATCCGGCACAGATTAGGGCCCTTCCGATTCAAGCCCCTGCCCTGGCTCAGCCGGCCCTGGAGGCGGGGACTCCTGTGCAGGCTGGGTTTCCTCAGGTTCAGCCTCTGAATCAGATTCCCAGGCCATCACAGTTGTGTTCACGGCAGAGGAGCATCTAGGGCATGCCGACCCCCATGGTGGTGGAGATCGATGCCTCTGATAGGGTGCTGGGAACGATGCTGCTTCAAGAAGACCAGAATGACGATCTATGCCCATGCGCCTTCCATTTCAGGAAGTTAACTCCCTCTAAGCAAAACTACACCATCTGGGAAAAGGAATTGTTAGCTATCAGGGACACGTTTCGGGTGTGGAGGCATTTCCTGGAGGGCACGCTGCATCAGGTAGAAGTGCACACGGACCACCAGAACCTAGAGTTTTGGCAAACAGAGAGACACCTTAACCAGAGGCAAATTTGGTGGGAGCAGTTCTTTGCCAGGTTTAATTTCAGAGTGCAATACGTAGCCGGTAGTCAGAACCAGGGATGCCCTTTTCAGGAAGCTGGAGTATCAAGGAGGAGAGCTGGCTCCCATGGTTCACCATATCTTGATGCCTGATCCTGACAACTGCAGTTAGCAGCCATCACGGTGGCAGAGACGACTGAGTTCCGACAGGAGACGACAGAAGATGAGTTCGCGAAAGCCAAGCTAGAGGCACTGCATAGGAATGCAGGCAGTGCTGAAGGGTTGGAGGAGAAAGATGGCTTGCTGTATAAGGGAAAGGCACACTATGTTCCAGAGGAGGAACTGCGAGCCAAAGTTTTACGGTAGTACCATGATAACCCTACAGCTGGACATTTTATTAGACGACATAATACCCTCTATCAAGTGACGCGGCAATTCTGGTGGCCAAAGGTGAGGAGGAAAACTGAAGAGTACATAAGAGCCTATGAGACCTGCCAGTGCACAGAAAGGCCCAGAGAGGTGCCTGCTGGGTTGCTACAACCACTACTGACACTGCAAGGTCCTTGAGAAGTGATAGTCATGGACTTCATCACCAATCTACCAGAGTTGCGGTGGCAGACTGTGATCTGGGTGGTAGTGGACTTGTTCATGACGATGGCACACTTCGTGCCATGTAAGAGGTTGCCCACGACGCAGGAAACAGCACAGTTGTTCGTGGAGCATGTGTTCAAGTTGCATGGGTTGCCTTTAAGGGTGGTCTCTGATCGTGGGTCGCAGTTCACTTCACAGTTTTGGAAGCGACTCATGCAGTTGCTCAAGGTAGAGGTGTGTCTCTCCGCAGCTAGGCACGCACAGATGAATGGGGAATCAGAAAGGACTAACGTCACATTGCAGCAGTACCTGCGATGCTATGTGAACTATCAGATCTGGCACTCCGTTATCAGTGGAGTGGGGAGGGCTGGAAGAGAGTCTAGATGAAGGCAGTCTGCCAAGGGGTTGGGTGACTCCGGAACCACAATCTAGTGAAAGTGATGGAGAGCTAATTAATGCTCTGAGTCTGAAGTCCCGACTTTGGGCACACCTCCAGGAAGAACATAAACACAGAGGCAGGCTTAAGGGGTTCTGGCTCCGATCTTGTTGGGAGCGTAACCGAGAAGAATCAGATTAGACCATCTTTGATGTGTGATGGATGTGTGTGAAAGCAGCTCTGAAATATGCTTGTAAATAAAGCATAATTGAACGGATAACCATTCCTGTGCTTGCTGGACTGTTTGATGCTAACGATCATTATAGTATCCCAGCAGCAATCACAGTGAGGTAAAAAGGCATCATTTCCCATTCCTAATGTTCATCAAACCACTGTTTCATTTTTTAAAAAATGCACAGTGCCTACTGCTCATGACTATAAACTGAATTTCCAGTGGCTTCTGAGGTTGACAGGAGTGTGCATGGCATGCACTTGACACAATCTGGAATATCCACTGGGCCTGTAATTCTTCCCTATGTCTGTCGAAACATTAGCCTGTGACAGGAATTGTGATATGGCTCTCTCTAAAGCTCACAAACATTTGGCAGGTGTAGTATATCTATTCTTTTCCACTGAAGAGCAGTGGGAGCATTTTAATTCAAATCCTGCTGCATTGTCTCTTATACCCTGCATTGTAATACGGACAAATTTCTGGCTAACAACATTGGAGCTCTTTGTTTCTGAGCATCTAAATTCAAAGGGGTTGAATTAAAAGGCTTTGGCCATCAACCACAAATAATTGTATGTATATATGGCAATTTTTTATATTCTTTCTTTCAGGATATAAATCCTACCCAGGCAGCTTACAAGTAATATTCAAATACAAATTCTAAAAACACAATGGACAGTGTTAAGATGTTTGACTGCATACCCTCCAACATTTCTCTGATGAAAATAGGGACGTTCTATTCCATAATTATAATTTTACTATTTATACCCTATACATCTTACTGGGTTGCTCCAGACACTCTGGGCAGCTTCCAATATATATAAAAACATGATAAAATATTAAACGTTTTAAATTTTTTTAAAAAAACTAACCCTATGCAGGATTCCCTTCAGACAGCTCAGGGGTCAGATAACTCCATACCCTCCAACATTTCTCCAATGAAAATAGGGATGTTCGAAAGCATGTCAAAGTGCAAGTAGATAAATAGGTACCGCTCCGGCGGGAAGGTAAACGGCGTTTCCGTGTGCTGCTCTGGTTCGCCAGAAGCAGCTTAGTCATGCTGGCCACATGACCCAGAAGCTGTACGCCGGCTCCCACGGCCAATAAAGCGAGATGAGCGCTGCAACCCCAGAGTCGGTCACGACTGGACCTAATGGTCAGGGGCCCCTTTACCTTTAAGGAAAAGTGGGACATTCTGGGATCAAATCAGAAACTGGGATGGCTTCTCTAAAACAGGGACTTCCCTGGAAAATAGGAACACTTGGAGGGTCCGTAACTTGGGGCTGTGTCCCTGCTTGCTCTGTTCTCCAGCCCCTGCCATACCTCCCACATTCCTCCTAGAGCTTCTTTCTCCCACCCCATGCAACTGCCAAGCACCCTTTTCACAGCCCTGTGTATGAAGAAGTCTGCATGCACACAAAAGCTTATACTCAGAACAAACTTAGTTGGTCTTTAGAATCATAGAATCATAGAATCATAGAGTTGGAAGAGACCACAAGGGCCATCGAGTCCAACCCCCTGCCAAGCAGGAAACACCATCAGAGCACTCCTGACATATGGTTGTCAAGCCTCTGCTTAAAGACCTCCAAAGAAGGAGACTCCACCACTCTCCTTGGCAGCAAATTCCACTGTCGAACAGCTCTTACTGTCAGGAAGTTCTTCCTAATGTTTAGGTGGAATCTTCTTTCTTGTAGTTTGTATCCATTGCTCCGTGTCCGCTTCTCTGGAGCAGCAGAAAACAACCTTTCTCCCTCCTCTATGTGACATCCTTTTATATATTTGAACATGGCTATCATATCACCCCTTATCCTCCTCTTCTCCAGGCTAAACATGCCCAGCTCCCTTAGCCGTTCCTCATAAGGCATCGTTTCCAGGCCTTTGACCATTTTGGTTGCCCTCCTCTGGACACGTTCCAGTTTGTCAATGTCCTTCTTGAACTGTGGTGCCCAGAACTGGACACAGTACTCCAGGTGAGGTCTGACCAGAGCAGAATACAGTGGCACTATTACTTCCCTTGATCTAGATGCTATACTCCTATTGATGCAGCCCAGAATTGCATTGGCTTTTTTAGCTGCCGCGTCACACTGTTGGCTCATGTCAAGTTTGTGGTCAACCAAGACTCCTAGATCCTTTTCACATGTAGTGCTCTCAAGCCAGGTGTCACCCATCTTGTATTTGTGCCTCTCATTTTTTTTGCCCAAGTGCAATACTTTACATTTCTCCCTGTTAAAATTCATCTTGTTTGTTTTGGCCCAGTTCTCTAATCTGTCAAGGTCGTTTTGAAGTGTGTTCCTGTCCTCTGGGGTGTTAGCCACCCCTCCCAGTTTGGTGTCATCTGCAAATTTGATCAGGATGCCCTTGAGTCCATCATCCAAGTCGTTGATAAAGATGTTGAATAAGACCGGGCCCAAGACAGAACCCTGTGGCACCCCACTAGTCACTCTTCTCCAGGATGAAGAGGAACCATTGATGAGCACCCTTTGGGTTCGGTCAGTCAGCCAGTTACAAATCCACTGAGTGGTAGCATAGTCAAGACCGCATTTTACCAGCTTCTTTACAAGAATATCATGGGGCACCTTGTCAAATGCCTTGCTGAAATCAAGGTAGGCTACATCCACTGCGTTCCCTTCATCTACCAGGCTTGTAATTCTGTCAAAAAACGAGATCAGGTTAGTCTGACATGACTTATTTTTCAGAAATCCATGCTGACTATTGGTGATCACAGCATTCCTTTCCAGGTGCTCACAGACTGTTTGCTTAATGATCTGCTCCAGAATCTTCCCTGGTATTGATGTCAGACTGACTGGGCGGTAATTATTTGGGTCCTCTCTTTTCCCCTTTTTGAAAATAGGGACAACATTTGCCCTCCTCCAGTCTGCCGGGACTTCGCCTGTTCTCCAGGAATTCTCAAAGATGACTGCCAGTGGTTCTGAAATCACATCTGCCAGTTCTTTTAATACTCTTGGATGCAGTTCATCTGGCCCTGGAGACTTGAATACATCTAGACTAGCCAAGTATTCTTGTACTATCTCCTTAGTTATTCTGGGCTGTGTTTCCTCTGCTGAATCATTTGCTCCAAATTCTTCAGGTCGGGCATTGTTTTCTTTATCGGAGAAGACTGAGGCAAAGAAGGCATTGAGGAGTTCAGCCCTTTCTGTGTCCCCTGTTTGCATTTCACCATCTTCTCCTCTGAGTGACCCCACTGTTTCCTTGTTCTTCCTTTTGCTACGAACATACCCATAAAAGCCTTTTTTGTTGCTTTTAACCTCTCTAGCAAGCCTGAGTTCATTCTGTGCTTTAGCTTTTCTGACTTTGTGTCTACACGTGCTGGCTATTTGTTTGAATTCCTCTTTGGTGGTTTCCCCCCTTTTCCATTTTTTGTACACATCCTTTTTTAATCTTAACTCAGTTAAAAGTTCTTTAGATAGCCACCCTGGCTTCTTTAGGCACCTTCCATGTTTCCGTCTCATTGGTATTGCCTGAAGTTGTGCTTTTACTATCTCCCTCTTAACAAACTCCCAGCCATCATGAACTCCCTTTCCTTTTAGTATTACTGTCCATGGGATCTCACCCAGCACTTCCCTAAGTTTTATGAAGTCGGCTTTCTTAAAGTCGAGAAATTGAGTCCTAGTATGCTTGGCTGCTCCTTTCCGCTGTATAGTAAACTTCAGAAGAGCATGATCACTCGCGCCTAATGATCCTTCCACTTCTACCCCACTAACCAGGTCATCAACATTGGTTAGGACCAGATCTAAAATGGCTGTTCCTCTTGTAGCTTCTCCCACTTTCTGGACAATGAAGTTGTCTGCAAGGCCAGTGAGGAATCTGTTTGACCTTATGCTCTTGGCTGAGTTTGACATCCAACAAACATCCGGGTAATTGAAGTCCCCCATTACTACTATCTCCCTTCCTTTTGCATGCTTGGCCATCTGTTCCAGGAAGGCATCATCTATGTCCTCCGTTTGGCTTGGGGATCTATAGTAAACTCCCACAATGAGGTCACTGTTATTCTTCTCTCCCTTAATTTTGACCCAAATGCTCTCACTTTGGCTTTGAGGTTCTAAATCTTGGATCTCTTCACAGGTATACACATCCCTGACATATAACGCCACTCCTCCTCCTTTCTTGTCTGGTCTGTTTCTCTGAAATAGATTGTATCCCTCCATTATTACATTCCAATCGTGGGACTTATCCCACCAGGTTTCAGTGATGCCTATTATGTCATATTTAGTTTGCTGTACCAAGAGCTCAAGCTCATCTTGTTTATTTCCCATACTTTGCGCATTAGTGTACAGACATTGAAGTCCATTAATCATTCCCCCGTGTCTCTTATTTAAGGATTTTTTCCTCCCACCACTAGGTCTGCGTGCTGTTTGCTCCATTCGGTCTATGACATTTGGATGATCATCTTCATCAATTGATAGACTCCTACCTTCAGGAGCACTGTCTCCCTCCCCCACATTAGTCAGTTTAAAGCCCTCCTGATGAGGTTTCTGAGATTTTTTGCAAAAACATTCCTACCAACCGTTGTGAGGTGCAGCCCATCGCTTGCCAGAAGTCCATCTTCAAGAAACTGCATTCCGTGATCTAAGAATCCAAACCGTTCCTGTTTACACCATTTGCGAAGCCAGTTGTTCACTTCCACTATTTTTCCCTCTCTCCCTGGGCCACGTCGTTCAACTGGGAGGACAGATGAGATGACAATTTGTGCATTTAATTGCTTCAATTTCCTGCCCAGAGCCTCATAATCTCTTTTGATCTTCTGGAGGCTATTGCTTGCAGTGTCATTGGTTCCCACATGAACCAAGAGGAAGGGGTATTTGTCAGTGGGTTTTATGATTCCTTGCAGTCGTTCAGTTACATCTTGGATCTTAGCCCCGGGGAGACAGCACACTTCCCGAGACATCTTGTCAGGCCCACAGATCACTGCTTCTGTTCCCCTCAGTAGGGAATCCCCTATCACCACTACACGCCTCCTCTTAGGTCTGGTTGGGGTTCTTCCGTGAGCTGTCCGTTCCAAGGTCGCCTGCACATTCCCAGAAGACTGCCTTTGCTGCTCGTCTTCATATACCTGATCGACTGTAATGAGGGAGAGATCCTCAAATGGAGTCTGCTCTTCGTCTTCCATGCTAGGGGAAAGGACCTCAAAGCGATTGCGTATTTCTAAACAATCAGAGCGAACCCTGGGCCTCCTACTTCTTTGAGTCACGTTTCTCCATATATCTGGCTCCTGTGTTGGTGAACTAGCCTCCTTCTCAGGGGAGTCCCCTGTCTCCTCCTTGGTGGAGACGGTGTGCTCTGTTGCTTCCAAGAAGAGCTCCAGCTCTCTAATTCTTTGGAGCGTAGCTACACGTTCCTCCAGTTGCTGGACTTTGTCTTTTAAGAGGGCAATCAACATGCAATTGCTGCAGGTAAAGGTGGTACTGTACAATTTTATTTATATATATATATATATATATATATATATATATATATATATATATGTATATGTATATATATATATAAAATCTGTTTAAAACATACCGATAATTGCAATAAAAACTGCAGTTTGCTAGCCCTTTCATTGAAAGCAGTCAATTCCCAAAGGCCTGTGGGAGCAAGAAAGTCTTCACCTGCCAGTGGAAGGACAAGAAGGAAGGAGCCAGTTTGGCTTCTCCAGGGAGGGAGTTCCTGAGCCAAAGAGCAGGTACCACCGAGAAGACCCTCTTCTGCGTCCCCACCAAGAGTGCCTGTGAGGGTAGCAGGACCACTTTCCCCCCTATCAGTGTTATTCCATCCCTGCTTTACAAAAACCTCTGCTATTTATTTATTTATTTATTTCTATCTATCTATACCGCTTTATAAAAACCCTATAAGATGTTCTTGAGGCTCCATCACGGGCACCCCGCCATACTCGCTCTAGCTGTCTGAGGCCCCGCTTCATTTTCCGGAGCTCCTCGGTAAATCAGGGAGCCCGGTTTCTGCGGGGTCGCAGAGGGCGCTTAGGTGCGATCTCATCGATGGCTGCCAGGAGCTGGATATTCCAGCCCTCAACAAGCTCAGTCAATGAGTCGCCAGGGGGAGCAAGGTCCCGCAAGGCTTGACGGAATCTATCAGGGTCCATCAGCCTCTGCGGGCGAGCCCAAATCGGCTCGCCACCTAAGCAGGGTGGGGGTGGACAGTCAATCCTGGCTCTCAGAGCGTAGTGATCAGACCATGGCACCTTCATCGAAGGAGACATGATCACATCTATACCTACACCAAAGATCAAATCCAGCGTGTGGCCTGCTTGATGTGTGGGGCCCGAAACAAACTGGGAGAGCCCTAGTGTCGCCATGGAAGACACCAGGTCCAGAGCCTGTGAGGAGGGAGTGGCATCAGCATGGATGTTGAAGTCCCCCAATACCAATAGGTTAGGGAACTCCAAGGCCCAGCCGGCCACCGCCTCCAGCAGGCCTGACAGGGTGGCTGCTGGTGCGCTAGGTGGCTGGTACACCAGCCAGACAGCCAAGCTCTCCTCGGAGCCCCACACTAGGCCAACACATTCAATGCCGGGGATCGATGGTGATGGTAGAGCCCTGAAAGGACAATCTTCCCGGATTAATAATGCCACCCCTCCCCCCCGGCCCACAGTCCGTGACTGGTGGAGGACGGAGAAACCCGGGGGCGCCATCTCTCGTAAGGTAACAGTTTCCTCTTCGCGCACCCAGGTCTCTGTCACACAAGCCAGGTCAACCCCTGCGAGGTAAAGAAATCTCCCAGGGTGGCAGTTTTGTTGCCTATAGACCTGGCATTGCACAACACCAGTGATGGAGATGAGTAATCCTTGCTCACCCTACCCTCGTCCTTCGGGATGGGGCGCAGATTGGAAGGGGTGCGAGCACATCCGTATCTCGATCCCCTTCGCCTATAACATCTGCCCCCACCGCCATACCTCCCTCGCCCCTCCACGGCAGCAATCCCAAGCCTCATACTAGCCTCCATTTACAAAATAGAAAAACAAAACAAACCAAAAACAATTATACCAAAACAAAACCAATCCCCACCCCACTCAATATCCAACCCCAAACCAAAATAAAACGGAACAAAATAAAAATACATAAATAAAAAACACTGTTCACGGTGGTACAACAAAGTAAAAAGTAAAAACACCTTTAAAACACTTTAAAATATATAAAAACATTTTTAACATTTGCTGCAGCAGCACCAGTGTCCTTAAAGCTGTGGCGGTGGTGAGTTTGGGCCCCGCTCCCTAGGCCAGGTGGAATTAGCCTGAGGAGGGAGCGGCCTTCCCCAACACTCACAGTGCAGCAGCAGCGGTGTCCCAGTGCCTCAATGAGGCCTCTTAAAGCTGTGGCGGAGGTGAGTCTGGGCCCCGCCCACCAGGCCTGGTGGAATTAGCCTGAGGAGGGAGCGGCCTTCCCCAACACTCACGGTGCAGCAGAAGTATTCAAAGACATTCTGGTTGTCCAAGGGAGAGAAGAGATGGCTGTCCCGGCCAGACCTATTAGGGCTTTTCAGAAGCAGAGTGCCTCCTATAATCACAGGTGGTCCTGGAGAACCTCTTTCAAGGGAGGCTAGTGAGCTGGAGGAGATTCCAGGGGGTGCAGTTCTGGTGAATGGAGGTGCAATTCATTCTCCCGTTGCCTTGGGAAATGCACAAGACCTCAGTCTCCAGCCTTCTGGGCTTCAATTGAAGTAGAGTTTGCAGAGCAGGAATGAAGCATCTGAAGAGAAGCATTTGTTGCAGAAATCAATTGGTGCTCCTTTAAATGCACATTCCAGGAGAATATGAGGTTCCATGTTCACTGCGGATCCTAGCGGTGGACTCAGCAACCTAGACGCCCCAGCAGCAGCCTCTTCGCAAACCGAGGACCGGTTCCAATCCAAACCCTTTAGGATTACATATCAAAAGCTTGTGAACTTGCTCTTCTTCACACGGCTTGTCATGCTGCTGCACAGGGAACAAGTCCAAAAAGGACCAGTGCTATTTTGAATGTTTTTCTGGATGACTTTCTTGTTGAAATAGCTGTGTTTGTTGAGGGTGAAAAGGTGTGTGTCCCAAACAATGACTTCTGATTGCTTTTCATAGGCAAGACGATTGAATGACTGAAAGCCAGCAATGGCTACATGTGGAACTATGTTTTCAAATAAGCATGGGACTACCACCCAAGACAGGAGCCCAGCATTGGGCTCTTCTCTATGGATAAGGCTGTAAAGGTAAAGGTAAAGGACCCCTGACCGTTAAGTCCAGTCATGAACGACTCTGGGTTTGCGGCGCTCATCTCACTTTACTGGCCAAGGGAGCCGACATTTGTCAGCAGACAGTTTTTCCGGGTCATGTGGCTAGCATGACTAAGCCTCTTCTGGCAAACCAGAGCAGTGCATGGAAACACTGTTTACCTTCCTGCCAGAGTGGTACCTATTTATCTACTTGCACTTTGATGTGCTTTCAAACTGCTAGTTTGGCAGGAGCTGGGACCGAACACCGGGAGCTCACACCGTTGTGGGGATTCAAATCTCCGACCTTCCAATCGGCAAGCCCAAGGCTCAGTGGTTTACACCACAGCACCACCCGCGTGTTGGGATACTGCCAGGGAGATAAAGTCCATCTTGGCCCCCAAGCTCGGTGCCGGACGATCCATCGACCTCCCGTAGTCAGGCAATATCAGCAATTCAGCGACACTAAGCCTCAGGCTTAGTGCACACTATATCAGCAGAATTCACACAGCAGGAAGTTGCACAAGCAGAGAGCAGAACATGCATATTTACAGTTTATTAGGCATTGGTCAGAACAAAGAAAAGCATGACCGTTTGCTCCGACTGCTCAGGCAAGACAGGCAAAAACGAAACGAACTTACAACATAAACATCCTGTGAGACAGGAACTTACGCAGGCTGTTATACAAACATCCTGCTCCCTTTTAAGGTGGAACGGAAATATCCTAACATCCTCCCCCTTTCCGTGTAACCTGTAGTACCTGTGGTTCAACCCAATTGCAACCTTTGTGCGTAAACCTTCAGTTGTTCTCTGTTAACAACCTTAGACAACAGATCAGCAGGAATTTCATTTCCTGGCATGTAGGACACCTGAGTGAGTCCTTTCTGAATACACTCTCTTGCACGATGTAGTTTAATCTGCAAGTACTTGGTCCTTTGCTTGCAACTCTCCGAGTTCAGCAAAGCCAAACAAGATCTATTGTCTTGATACACTTGTATAGGACATTTCACAGAAACCCCAATGTCCTTAAACAGTTGCATCAACCATTCACAATCCATGAGTGAAAATGACAGAGCATTGAGTTCTGCTTCACAGGAACTTAGGCTAACTGTTGTCTGCTTTTTGCACAACCAGTCATACAGGCAGTGGTTGTACATGTAGCATACTCCAGAAGTGCTTGTACCATCCGTGGTGTCACTTCCAAAACTTGCATCTGCAAAGATTTCAAGACCTCCAGTCTTCTGACTGGTGAACCTCAGCCTGTAGTGCATAGTCCCTTTCAAATACCGGGCTATGCGCTTCAGAGCTTTCCAATCCTGAACAGTAGGATTGTTAGCATGTCTGCTAAGCAGGTTAGTGCTTACAGCAATGTCAGGTCTTGAACATCTAGCAATGAAATTCAACTTGCCTAGAATGCATCTGTACAGCGTTGTGTCAGAAAACGCTTCAGCAGTACTATCTACCTGGTAACCTGTCACCATCGGTGTGTCTGCTGGGTTTGCATCAACCAAATTCAACCTGGTTAATACATCAGCAATTTTCTGTGTTTGGTGTACCAGAAAATTACCTGCTTGGTCCCTCTCCACCTGCAGAGAAAGATAGTTGGATACCTCACCAAGATCCTTCATGTCAAAGTGCTCCTTCAGCTGAGCTAGGGTGCTTTGGTAAAAAGCCTGATTCTTCCAAAACATCAGAAGATCATCAACAAAACATAAACAATACAGTTTGTTTTGCCCCTCCTCCTTGACAAACACACATGGATCAGCTTTGCCCTGGTGAAAACCTAGAGAAAGCAACGTTTCAGTGAGTTTTGTGTTCCAACACCTGGCACTCTGCTTGAGACCATATAAGGATTTCCGCAGTTTACAGACCATTCCCTTCTGTATCTGCATCCCGTCAGGTGGAAGCATGTACAGCTCCTCCCCCAAAATCCCGTACAAAAAAGCTGTATTAATGTCATGATGGGAAACATGCATTTTCTCCTCCGCAGCGATCTTGAGCATCAGCCGAATGCTCTCATATTTGACCGTGGGTGAGTAGGTCTCGTGGTAATCCTGCCTTGGTACCTGTGAAAAACCTCTGGCAACCAATCTGGCTTTGTGTCTGACAACCTTGCCATTCTGGTCTGTCTTGGCCTTGAAGACCCATTTGCTGCCAACCAGTCTCATTCCTGGGACTACCGGTACCAGCTCCCAAGTTTGGTTCCTGTTTAAGGAATCAACTTCAGTCTTCATGGCATTAAGCCAAGGCTCAGCATCTTTAGAGGTTAACTCCTGGACCTCTTTGAAGCTAGAAGGTTCCCACACCTTCTCCGAGCCACTAAGAACAGCAGTTGCCATCTTAGCAAACTCATCAGCAAATCTCTTAGGAGGTTTGCCTTTGGTCGCCCTTTCAGACCTGCGAACCAGACGCAAGTCTTCTGGACTCATCTCCTCCTTCTTAGGAGAAAAACGACCAATGGTGAACAGTGGTTCTTCCAGTTCATTGTCAGACTCATCAGATGGTCTGACTGAGGCCTTTGCGCTCTTGTAGTCTGCTGTGTCATCACTGTCACTGACAGCAGCAGCAGCGCCGCCCACTGAACTGGAATCCGAACTCTGATCATCATCATCATCATCATCATCCTCAGTTTCCTCAGCTTTCTCAGCATGATCTGCTTTCTTCACATCACCTTCATCCTCCTCTGGGTAACTCTGGAAAATTCCCACATTTTCCCCCCACTTAGGATTGTACTCAACACTCCTTGTGAACTTTATGGATTTAGAGTTAGTCATCCATACCCTGTATGCACCTTTTTCGTACCCCATGAACAGACCATGTGCCCCACGCTTCCCAAGCTTGTTGCTTTGTGGGGTGTTTACCCACATGTCAGAACCAAAGATTCTCATGTGTTTGACATTAGGTTGCTTACCAAACATTTTCTCATAGGGAGTGCAGCCAATAGGTGATGACAGTCTCCTGTTAAAAGAATAAACAAAATTCGCCAGAGCCTCCCCCCAAAACTTCTCAGGGAGATTGGCATCATGCAACAAGGTTTTTATCCCTTGCAGCAACGTTTGATTTGCTCTCTCCGCAAGCCCATTCATCCATGGCGATCTAGGCGTTGACAAGTCATGCTGGATTCCCTTCTCAGTCAGGAAAGCTTCAAACTGCTGAGAAGTGAATTCCCCGCCTCGATCAGTAAACAGACAACCAACACGTTTACCGTGAGCATTCTCCAACCAAGCACAGAATGCCTTGAACCTAGGAAATGCTTGCGATTTCTGCTCGAGCATAAACACATGAATGTACCTGGAAAAAGAATCAATTAGAACCATGAAGTACCTTGCTCCTCCCAAAGAGGGCGCTAGAGGGCCTACCAGGTCTGCGTGAACTAGCTGGTAGGGTTTGGAAGCCTGCCTGCTAGACTCCTTGCCTTTTGGAGCAACCTTCACCTTGTTCTCTGCACAAGATACACATTTCATGTGAAATTTGCAAGGTTTGATGTCCAAACCTTCAACCAACCCAGGCATCTTGGCTAGCGCTTGCCAAGAGAGGTGACAAAACCTTCGATGTGCATCATGAATGCAACCTGCATGAAGAACTTTGTTAGTTTGTGCAACACAACAAGTATCAGCATTAGACATAGCAACACCATTGTCATCATAAGTTAGACAGAACAAACCATCCATCAACTTTGCATGCCACATGTCCTCTTTGCCTTTTCTGATGACACAGATAGTCTTCTTGAAGGATACCTCAAAACCACGCCCAGTCAGCTGTGGTACACTTATCAAATTGTCCACAGCTCCTGGAACAAAAAGAACATTACTAATCGTAGTATGCAGACTTTCAAGTTTCACAGTCCCAACTCCTGTAGCTTGCAAAGTCCTTCCATCAGCCAGCTGGACCTCTCCATCTTGAGGTGTGAAGGAGACAAACAGATGGCGGTCTTTGGTGAGATGGCGCGTGGCCGCAGAGTCAACAATAAACCTGGCCTTCCCCTTCGAAGCAGATTTGCTGGCAAACAAAACCTTGTTTTCCACCAGCGTGGGCTTTTGCAGCTTGCCTTTAGCCTTTGGTGAAGCTGTGCCAGCAAACATAGCCGTGTTTTCCACTGGCGAGGGCTTTTGCAACTTGCCCCCCCGCTCCTGGCCACCTGCAAGCATCTTGCTCTGTTTACATCTGGTCTTCCGGCCTCTGCAAAGGCTCTGACCTTGGTTCCCATGGGAAACAGAGCTCTCAGCTGCCGACTCCTTGGCTCCCCCTGGAGGCTGGAATGCTGCCTGGGATGACATCACAGTCAGCTCCCCCTGCAGCTTGCAACCGGTGCCCTCGGCATCTCTGCTTTCACTAGCATTCTGGGAAACAGCCAGGACCTCCGATGCATTCAAACACTGGGCTGGGATTATTGGCTGGTGGGCCTTTTTCAAAGCATCCCACATGTCACGTGCCGTGAGATTTCCAGCAAGCGTCTTTATTTCCTCCAGAGAGACGGATAAGACAATAATATCCACGGCCTTCGAATCCTGGGCCTGCCATTTCTCTGTCCGAGGAACTGGAGTGGCTTCTGATATAGTATGCCAGACTCCAAACTGACGCAGCAAACTCTCACACCATTTTGCCCAAGTCTCATAATTGTCCCGATTTAACTTTGGACACTCAGCAGCTTCAGAGGCTTGGAAAAACTCCATTCCACCTCTTAACGCCAGCCGTGAGTCTTCTTCACTTCAGAGACTCCTTATCTTGGCACGCATAAATCACGAAGCCTGCTTGGCTCGGCTCCCAGGCCAATTAGGCCAGCCGGACATCAAAAGCTCTTGCCGCGGCAACGAAAAGCCTTTGCTTTCGCTTTTCCCACACATACCTCAGCAGTCTGTCGCAGTCTTACTCTCCTGCAAGTGCCGTGAATCTGGGCCCGAAACCTGTTGTTGGGATACTGCCAGGGAGATAAAGTCCATCTTGGCCCCCAAGCTCGGTGCCGGACGATCCATCGACCTCCCGTAGTCAGGCAATATCAGCAATTCAGCGACACTAAGCCTCAGGCTTAGTGCACACTATATCAGCAGAATTCACACAGCGGGAAGTTGCACAAGCAGAGAGCAGAACATGCATATTTACAGTTTATTAGGCATTGGTCAGAACAAAGAAAAGCATGACCGTTTGCTCCGACTGCTCAGGCAAGACAGGCAAAAACGAAACGAACTTACAACATAAACATCCTGTGAGACAGGAACTTACGCAGGCTGTTATACAAACATCCTGCTCCCTTTTAAGGTGGAACGGAAATATGCCGGAAATATGGAAACCTGCCAGAGTGGTACCTATTTATCTACTTGCACTTTGATGTGCTTTCAAACTGCTAGTTTGGCAGGAGCTGGGACCGAACACCGGGAGCTCACACCGTTGTGGGGATTCAAATCTCCGACCTTCCAATCGGCAAGCCCAAGGCTCAGTGGTTTACACCACAGCACCACCCGCGTCCCTATGATAAGGTGTAATTTGACTCAAATAATCATTTCTCCACTAGCAGGAGCCAGAGACGTGTCATGGGGTGCAGAGAAAGACATAGCACCGCATTAGGACATGCAATAACACTGCAAAGGGTGAGAGATTCCCTATGAGGCTGCCCTTTTCAGTGCTTTTTCTGAATTGTGCCCAGCCTTGACATGGTACCAGACATTCCCCACAGATCAAGGAACATGAGGAGCAGGCAGGCTCCCCTGGAATGAGTGTGCAGAGGATTCCATTGAGGGGCCTGCCAAGACAACACCTTCTGAAGAACCCTTGGAGCTGTCAGAGTTGGTGGGAGACTCGTTCTCCAGTCCTTGAAAACAATGTGGTGTAAAGGTCTCGATCTGGGCTGAAGACCTATGCCATAACCTAGAGTTGTAGTCAGTGGCTTGTGAGTAAGCAATTCCTGAAACTCTTTCTCCCTCAGTGGATGTGGTTCAGGTGTGGTGCAGATGCCAGGATATCTAAGGTCTCCCTCCACTCCTGAGCAACACAGTTCCCTGGCTCATTGTTTTCTAGCACCTGTTACTCCTTGTCTCCACTCCCTGTGATGTTGCCTGACCTTGCCTCTGGATCATGTTTTGTCCCTCGGCTGTTTTTCTGTGCTTGGCCTTGGTTTGACTGGACTGCTGCTGTAAATCTGCCATTGTCAGTGAGTATTTTGGCTCTCATCTTCTGAGACAGAGGCCTTAGCCCCAGAGAGCACCCACTGGAGTGTAATGCTCCCCTGAGAGGCAGAACTCTAAGCCAGAAGGAGCTGGGCACTCACTAGGTACCTTTAGACAACCCAATGTCTCCCATTCCTCTCACCCAAACTGTGGAGATAATATCCTGACGTAAGATACAGGGTTGCTGTAAGGATTATAGATATGCTGCAGGTGAAGTGTTTTGAATACTCATTGTAAAGGTTATTAGCATTAACTCAAATCCTAAAAACCACAATCGGGCATAATCAGGCAATGAAGACCATGTGGAAAGAGCCACTTAGCAGCCCTGGCCATCTTGTTTCTTGATTCATGCTTGTTCTTCTCAGCTGCAGTGACAAGGAAGTTCATCACTATAAAGAAGACATGGTGGGAGGGTGGGAGACATTTTTAAAAAAACCTCCTGGCTAGATCTGTTGCTTCCCTTGCCACTTGTTCCTCTTAGGGCTTGTCCACACTTGTCCTTTGCCTGGAAAGCATCTTTTTCATGCCATGGGGGCTTCTTTCAGACAATGTTTTATTCTGTTTTCCAGACCCTTTCTTACCTGATAACTTTGCTTTTTATATTATCTTTCGCACAACAGAAAACCACTTCTGGGAATCTAATGAAAGTTTAGAACTCATTTCTGTGTTAATTGCCTCCAGGGAAAAAAAATCTGTCGGCAACCCCATTAAGTCAGAGAACTATGGAAGTTTTGCAGTGTAATTTTAATGTGCTTCCATGATGGTGCTATTGCCACTCACTTGGTAAAATCTGGAGCGGCATCCCAGCATGCATTACTTTCCCACCACTTAAAATTTAGTGTGGCATTGGCATCCCAAAATGGAGCAAGCACTGCAGTGTAAAAGAAATGTTACACATAGGGATAGAAGCCCTAGTATTAAAACCAGTAAAAGGCTGACTCAGTGGCATAGCGTGGGTTGTCAGCACCCGGGGCAAGGCAAGTAATTTGTGCCCCCTAACCCGTGGATTTGCGCCCCCTAACCCTAACCCCCAGATGTTGTGCCCGGTGCGGCCGGCCCCCCCTGCACCCCCCACGCTACGCCACTGGGCTGACTTGATATGTTTTCCCATTAAGGTCCTCCATCCACAGTGCTGAAAAATCTGCATGGTACTCTCAGAGGAGTTCAGGTGAATGCTGTGAAGCTGGTCAGGAATGTTTTGGGCAGTGCCGGATTTACCAATAAGCTATTTACATATAAGCTATAGCTTAGGGCCCCACTCTCTTGGAGGCCCCCCAAAAAATTAAAGGAAAAAAAGAACTGGATGTACATTTCCAATATATAAGATAAAAAATAAAATAAAATAAAGCCTACATACAACAACAGTGTTTTGTGTTGTGTAGGTTCCTATGATGTAAGTAATGGGCCCTGTCTGCTAGCCTGCTCCCTAAAATATCACTGGTTTGCTCATTTCTGTATATAGGGTGCCTATATTATGCATGTGCAAATGGCTTTAGATACATATTAGGTCCATAAATTACCATATAGCATATATTCAACGCAAAAAAACCAGCGACAATTTGTTGTTGACAAAGGACAGCTGGGCCTCTAAAGGGCCTCGTTACCTTCAGTAGCTTAGGGCCTCATCAAACGTAAATCTGGCCCTGGTTTTGGGGGTCCCAGGGGTGCCCTCTCAAGGTTCAGGTGATGGGGAGACTGCTATGGCCCCAGCACTCTCCCTCCCCTCCTTGTCTATTTTTCCTGCATGAGATGTTCTGTACCATCTACTGATTTCAAACGTCCCTCCCTTATGGAAGAATATATTCTCTGCACTGGAATCCTAAATTCCCAAGTAAATCCATTGTGGGTATAACTTTTCATCAGAGCAGATATAAAAAAGTGGGAAAGAGTCAATTTTCCCCATCCTGTCAACATGTTCTTAATTTCTCATGATTAAGCACAGCATATGCAGGAAAATATTGCACTTGTGTGATTTACACATTTTAGAATGTAAAAGGATTATGGGACTGTGACGATGCTATTTTCGTAAATGTCTTGCTTTATCTCTGCATGCTTTTCTATTCTTCAAATTTTTTTTTCTTTGTCAGCTCAGAAGAAGCCCCGTCATATCCTGGAGGTTTGATGGTCATGATCTGTGTTAATTTGTTTACTCTCTCTTGTCTCCGAGATTCCAAATTTATCCTGCTAATAGGTACATTGACACCGCCAGCAAGTTTGCTCTGAATGCCCTCAGAGTGAGATGTAGTCAGAAATGAATCACGGTTTGAGGATTGTCACAGATACCCAATAGGACCTGCTTTTCACAAATTATCCATTCCCCTAAATCTCAGCAAATCAAATCAGATACCTAGTGTTGAAACTGATGGCTAGTATCTGATTCAAAGTAGATTTCCTCCTAAGTTGTCCCTGTCACATCCATTTACATCGCATTATGTCATGTCACATCAGTACACAAGATGTCATGCAAGCTGCATAACCCACAATGGAGAAAATACAAAGATAACAGGTGATCTGGCTGAAAGTATCTGCTGTTATGGCCAGACCAAAAATATCTGCAGAATTGCCTGCATTAATTTTGAGACACTTTCACTAGCTAGATTTTTTTGGGTGGGGTGGGTGTTGAGACTTTTGCATTTGCAGTGGGATTGATGCTGCTCAGTGAGAGGTGAAAGTTTCCTCTTCTTTCTCTGAGAACCCCATTGAAATGGAAGGCTGAAAAATAATGTATAGGTTAAATCTATATTGTAACAAGATTTGTGACCACATGGTGTATTATTGACCACCAACTTGGTTGGGTTTAAAGTTGTTTAGACAAATTCATGGAGGATAAGGCTACCTGTGTCTTTAGGCCACAGTGGGTATGTCCTGCCTCCAGGACCAGAGATGGTCTGTCTTCAAAAGCCATTTTCTGGGAAGCACAAGTGAAAAGAGAGTGTTGTTGCATTCGTCTCCTGCTTTCAGGCTTCCACAGGCTTGGGTGCTGAGAACAGGATTCTGGACTAATGGGCCTTTCGTTGGGCAGGGAGAACTAGGAAAGGTTAGTGTCATGCTTAGCTGGCCAATGTGCCAATGCTCTTCTGTGGACCTGATCATGGTTCAGGTTTAACCCAGTGAGACAGGGCTAACCAGTATTAAAGACCAGAAACTAAAGAGTGTGACTGAAGCAAATGAACATGTTTATTAATGTGCAATCCTTCATCCAAAGCATGCTATTCTCTTCATATGGAATGTTAAACAGGGCCAAAGGACAAATCATTTTAGACTCTTTTCAGTATTCCTTTAAATAAATGTTTAAGGCTTGATTGATGCTAGAATTGCATTGCAAATATTTAAGTCTTATTATAACGTTCAAACTATATTTTTAGAGCAGTGCAAATAATAATCCATGTTTAGATTAATTCATAAAGTGAGGCTTGGGATCTCTGGCTGGCCTCACCCAGCCTGACCTTCACACTTTCAAATTCCCATCTGCCCAGCAGTCTACAAATATATACCCCAATGTTTTGTATGCAGTTCTGTATGGTGCAGTTCAAATCCCCTGCCCCATGATTTTTATTCTCCACCATTCACATGTTCATTTGTACACCAGTTATGCATCTGCACATGGCTTGTAATTTTTTGTATATTTTCTTATTCAAGCAAAACACTATGGTAAAGAGGAAGACTTCTACTAGAAGCTACCGAGCCATGGAATGAGTGAAGCTAACAACTTGTTGACATCACATCCTATTTATTCAATGCAAACAGCATTGTTCAGGTCTAGCCCATGTTAATTCAGCTTCCATTACTGAATCCTTAACTCTTGGATGAAGTAATGATAACACTGGGCAACAATTTTTTACTTTTTGAATGTTGTCTAGATTTCTACAACTGATTTAGGCTATTTTTGCACTGCTGAATCAGGAAATGGCATCCGTTTCTCTCCATCAGGTCAGATTTACTGTAAACTGAATGGTGGGCATTGATAAAGGTAAGTACACGTAAATTGCATGTTGCTTCACCATTTTTCAAACTTCAGGGCTTGAACTTCCGTTTCTTGGAACTCCTGGAATGCTCAGCGGCAGGGAGGTCTCTCTTCAGAGTCCAACAGTAGTCAGCCATCATGACTGCGTCCCAGCGACCCTGATACCTGGTCTCCATCTCTTTCATGTCCTGATGGAATCTCTCCCCCTGCTCGTCACTCATTGAACCAAGGTTCTCAGGAAACCGGTCCATATGTGAAAATAGGTAGTGCATCTTGACGCTCATGTTGCAGCCCAGGTTTCTGAAAGCAGCCAGCATGTTGTTGACAAGTTCTGCGTAGTTTCTGGCCTTATTCTTGCCCAGAAAGTTCTTCACTACCAGAACAAATGCCTTCCACGCTTCCAGTTCCACTTCGTTCATTGAGTTTCCAAACTCTGGATCTCTGATGAGCTGATGGATCTGAGGACCGTCAAAGATGCCAGCTTTCAACTTCTCCATGGTCAATCCTGGAAAAGCCTGGCACAAGTAAGTGAAGCAGTCACCATCCTTGTCCAGAGCCTTGGTGAACTGCTTGATTAAGCCGAGCTTGATGTGCAGTGGTGGGAAGAGTATTCTGTCTCTGTCCACCAGAGGGTCATTGATGATGTTCCTTTTTTTGCAAGGCACCAATTCCTCCCACACAGGCCAGTCCTTCTTCGTGTAATGCTGAGCATGGTCCCTTATATCCCACATGCACAGAAAACATGGGTACTTGGTGAAGCCAGACTGTCCCAACAAAAAGTTCACCATCTTCAGGTCAACACAAATAAACCACTTATGCTGATCATATCCAATTTTCTCCAGCACATACTTCACCGCTTCATAGTTCTCCTTCAGTGTACTTGAGTGAGCCAGGGGTATAGAGGCAAACTGGTTGCTGTTGTGTAGCAGAACACATTTCAGTCATCACTTGCTGCTGTCTCTAATCTTTGGGTTTATACTGTGGCACTCCAAGCTTGAGCAGAAGCTGCACAATATCTGCATAGTACACAAAGTCCTTCTCTTCCAAGAAAAAATGGAGGTACTCTTGATGCCTGTTGCAGAAGAAGCTGATGCGAGCACTGTCAGAGAGGAGGTTTTTTTCCCTTCAATCTGGATGCCAACAGTTCGGCAGAGTCCTTTGACAAGCTGAGGTCGTGAACTAGATCATTCAACTCCTTTTGGGAAAATGGATGTGGAGCATCATCTTCAAGAACCACTTCTTCTTCTTCATGTCCTTCAACACTGGAGGCATCTTCGTCACTAATGTCAGGAAGTTCTCTGAAGATAGGCACTGGAATTTCATCACAATGAGCTACAGGACGACATGCTGATTGAAGATCAGGATACTTCGTGGGGCGGCTGCCCCATTAACTTAGTTTTGATCCCCCAACTTTATGTTTTGCTGCACCAATTTATGGAAGATTTCGAGGTTATGGAAGATTTGACTTCAAACTGATCCCTTTTCGACATAATCACCCAGAACTATCGGACCTGAATACTTCTTGTCATTAAAATAATAATTTCCAATCAAAACAATTATTCGACATGGCATTTTACCCCCACCAACTTCTTCTAAAATGCTCCACACAAGCGTACATGTGAACAAAAACGTAAAAAAACAACATGTGGCCATAGTTCAAAAACTTGACCTGATTGAGCAAAACCAATGTGATTTTTCGATTCAGCGCATCAGATTCATCCTAAATCAACTGAAAAAATGCAGACAACAAATTTGTTGTTGACCAGTGTAATAAAAAGGGTATACATATTTCTTCTATAACTCTAAGGTACAGTTCTTTGAAACAGATAACAGTATCTGAAGAGAAGTCTGAACATTCAGTTAATCAAATGCAAGAGTTTCATTTGTGTATGTGTTTGTATGTGTATACACACAGAAACACAGCTGTTGTGCACATCATTTGTTTACTAGATTATATGCCACCTTTTCTCCAAGGAACTCAAAATGATATACAAAGTTCTCCATTTTATCCCCACAAAAATACTGTGAAATAGGTGAGTCTGAGAGACAGGGACTGACCAAAGGTCACTCGGTGAGCTTCAGTGGTGGTTTCTCTGTTCCCATAAATCATGATATTATAGCTTTTATTTTCCTGAAGTATGCTAAATTTATTTCCTTTTTCACATTTGCACCACATTTTAGGAGTTGGCTGGAACAGAAATCCACATTGTGCTTTATGTCACCAGTACTCTTCATTAAGGCTATCTTTTCAGCAGCCACAGTATGTATTATATGACTGCCATTCTGCAGAAGTAAAATGCCATTAAAACTATATTTATGCCATTTATCAGTATATCGGAAGATGGGAGATTGGGGTGCTTTAAATAATCACCCTGTACTCTACAGAACTTCATTTACAGTGTAGTCCTATGCATGTCTAATGTAGGAACACAAGAAGTGCCTGCAGGATCAGGCCAATGGCCCATCTAGTCCAGCATCCCGTTCTCACAGTGGCTAACTAAATGCAAGCAGGATTTGAACACAAGAGCCCTCTCCGCACTGTGGTTTCCAGCAACTGGTAATCAGAAGCATTGCTGCCTCTGGAGCCTAGCCATCAAGGCTCCTGGCTCCATGAATTTGCCTAATCCTCTTTCAAACCCATCGAGGTTGGTGGCTCTCCCTGGCTCCTGGGCATGAAGAAGGACTTCCTTTTTTCTGTCCTGGATCCTCCAACATTCAGCTTCATTGGATGCCCATGAGCTCCAGTGTTATGAGAAACGGAGAAAAACTTTTCTCTATCCACTTTCTCGCTGCCATAAATCTCTATCATGTCACCAGGAAGAGGGCCTTCTCAGTAGTGGCGCCTGCTTTGTGGAATGCCCTCCCATCAGATGTCAAGGAAACAACAACTATATTTTAGAAGACATCTGAAGGCAGCCCTGTTAAGTTTTTAATTTTTGATGTTTTATTGTGTTTTTAATAGTCTGTTGGGAGCCACCCAGAGTGGCTGGTGAAACACAGCCAGATGGGTGGGGTAGAAATATTATTATTATTATTATTATTATTATTATTATTATTATTATTATTAAACCTCTTCCTCACCTTTTCTCTAAATTCAAAAAGAGTTGTACTGGAACTCTTTTTGGAAAAGGGTTTTCTTTTTCTTTTTAAAAGTGATTGTTAACAGTACAATTCCCAAAGGATAATAAACTGTAGGTAAAGTATGACATCTGAGTAAGTGTTGGCCAAAGGGTTATGAGTGTTTTTCTTTCTCCTAAAATAGGGTTGTCATATTTCAAACAGTGATAATCTGGACAGATTGATCTTTTTTCTCCCCCCCCCCTCTTTTTTGCCCAAAGTTTTTAAGCTTTTTTGGCAAAATTGTAAAAAAAAGGCAATTTTTGATCTATTTTATGGGAAATCGGCACTGCTGACATGGGTTGCCATACATCAAGATTTTCCAGGACATAT
This sequence comes from Podarcis raffonei, assembly GCF_027172205.1. Classification (NCBI taxonomy): domain Eukaryota; kingdom Metazoa; phylum Chordata; class Lepidosauria; order Squamata; family Lacertidae; genus Podarcis; species Podarcis raffonei. The sequence goes on from NC_070605.1 coordinate 107,040,502, forward strand.
TTTCTTTTTGCCTATTTCCGCCCAGACACTGCTTCCTACCGCAGTATTCCAGATATGTCTGGGAAATTCCAGACGTATGGCAACCCTACCAAAGACTCATCCACACTTCCATTTGCTGTTCTGCTTCTCTCCCAGGAAAACCCATGACTTAGTGCTGAATCAGAGCAAATAGTGATAGGGTTTTCTGCGGATTGCTGTTTGTTCTGACTAAAGAGAGGGTTTTTTTAGGAGGAATGGTGGGGCAAAGGGAAAACCACTCGGACCCACGCCTAGACAAGCAGCAAACCATCTGTGCTTTGCAGTCACAGGACAAGCAGAAGTGTGAGACATTTCTCCAGGGCTTTTCAGGCTCCCAGCTGCCCACACATCTTGATCTGAAAAATCTCCCTGGGAGAGTTAGTTGATGATGCCCAGGAAGCTGAGAGGCTGGCTGCAAGTGCCTGAGATAATGAGGCTGGTGCACTGATTTTATTTTTAAAGGATGCCCTGCCTTTTACATTTCATAGAATCATAGAATCATAGAGTTGGAAGAGACCACAAGGGCCATCGAGTCCAACCCCCTGCCAAGCAGGAAACACCATCAGAGCACTCCTGACATATGGTTGTCAAGCCTCTGCTTAAAGACCTCCAAAGAAGGAGACTCCACCACACTCCTTGGCAGCAAATTCCACTGTTGAACAGCTCTTACTGTCAGGAAGTTCTTCCTAATGTTTAGGTGGAATCTTCTTTCTTGTAGTTTGGATCCATTGCTCCGTGTCCGCTTCTCTGGAGCAGCAGAAAACAACCTTTCTCCCTCCTCTATGTGACATCCTTTTATATATTTGAACATGGCTATCATATCACCCCTTAGCCTCCTCTTCTCCAGGCTAAACATGCCCAGCTCCCTTAGCCGTTCCTCATAAGGCATCGTTTCCAGGCCTTTGACCATTTTGGTTGCCCTCCTCTGGACACGTTCCAGTTTGTCAGTGTCCTTCTTGAACTGTGGTGCCCAGAACTGGACACAGTACTCCAGGTGAGGTCTGACCAGAGCAGAATACAGTGGCACTATTCCTTCCCTTGATCTAGATGCTATACTCCTATTGATGCAGCCCAGCATTGCATTGGCTTTTTTAGCTGCTGTGTCACACTGTTGGCTCATGTCAAGTTTGTGGTCAACCAAGACTCCTAGATCCTTTTCACATGTAGTGCTCTCAAGCCAGGTGTCACCCATCTTGTATTTGTGCCTTACTTTCCTCCATACTGATTTCTTTAGTCATAATCAGACTTCCCTTAAACAAAGCAAGAAGCCACAATTAACAGATTTCAGGCGCATGATACGCCGCCTCTCTTGCTTCTTGCACTTAAAGGACATTCTGGAGTTTTCAGGAAGTGTGATGTACAGGAAGATGATGAATTTATAGACTGAAAGTAAGGACACACAAAGCACTCTGGCCACTTCAACAGAATGGTCAGGGCACCTAAAGTTTTCTCTTTCTGAATATATTTATTTTCTCATGTGGACAGATGACTACAAAATAGTAGCATATTTAGCACACTGCTTGGAAACATAGGCTCTCTTCAGATGTTTAAATAAATGTGTGCAGGATAGGAGCAGAGAGTGCAGTTTTGATGCGTCCATTCTATCCACTCTGTAGGGTTCTATGTAGCTTTGTAGCATATGGAGTGATGAAGCCTTTGGCAACAATGGGCTGAGCTGCCCTAATGCCACAGATGGACAGACATTGGTTGTTGTAGCATCATCAAGACACGTACATGTACAGTCAATTAAAAGTTGGTTTTACCGCAGAAAAAACATACCACTTGTCTGGAGCTCTCTGCCCCTGTGACTTATGGCTACCCTGATGATGACTCAACTAAATCCTCAGCATTGTTCCTCTTCCTCTGGAAACAACACGTGAAAATGAATCTCTTCCATCACTTCTGTGATGTCAATTTCCCCTTTTCTTGTACCCCTCCTGTGCTCTTGCATGCTGAGAGGTTTGCAAACTGGCTCAGACAAGCTATCATCTGCTAAGTCCTGTGTTTCTCTGGGCTAAGAACTCCCCCCTGTACCTTCCTCTGGTCTTCCCATAACAAACCTCCCTTCGTCCTCTGGGCTGCCATCCAAGTTTGGCAGCTGCTGTTGCTCGCTTGCTGGCTCCAGCCTGAGAGTTGTCTAGGCATTGGTTGAGCTGCTCTGACTCCACTGAGGAGAGGGCTCAGCAAAGCAGGAGCTGAAGTGGCAATAGAGCTGAGGAATGGAGAACACACAAGTCCGAGGAGGCAGCAAGTCCAGCAGGTGGAAAAGAAGTTTGTGAGAGAGGGTGCTCAACAGCAATGCGAGAAAGAGGGAAAAGGTAGAGTGGGAGTGGGAGAAAAGGAAAACTGGTACACAGGACATGAACACATTGGGAGTTGTGCATGATCTAGAAATGTGGACACACATTCATAATAAGCAGCCAAAACTTTGACCAGCCAAATCTAGCTAATTTTCTTGGCCTTAATTGTGATGGATTGTGTCTGTGATTCATTGTGAGCTAGAAAGTTGGCGTGTTGTATGGCATGCATGATGGTGGTGGTGGGACCATCCAAACTGTCTCATAAATAGATCTAGAGTAGGAAGCAGCCCCCCCCATGTATCTGATCTGAGAAGGGTAGCCTAATCGACCCCTGCCCACTCAATCACTGCCCTATTTAGAGGATATATGCTGTAGCAGCTCAATTCTGGATGCTATTGATTAAACTGTTGATTATTTCACTATACAGAGTTTTGTTTTGTTTTTTGTTTGTTTTTTAAAAAGGGGGGGATTTGAACTTGTCTGTCATAAAACATCACCATCATCTCCCTGCTGTGTCTTGCTCTAGGCAATGGACAAGCTGTTAGCCTGTTACTAATTTTAGTTTGCTTTATTCAGCTTCGTTTGTTTTCTTGGGTCACTTGACTGAAGGTCTCTCTCTTTCGGTCATGACTCAAACCACGTTGTACTTGCAAACTTATGTTTCCTCCTGGGATGTGAGTGTCCCAGCTGCTAACACATAGCTCAGTTACAGAGGACAATGGAAAGGAACAATAGCTATTTATACTTTGGGCAAATATCTGCAGCTAACCTGCATATTTATCAAAAGGACAGAAAATTAAAAATTAAGGATGCTTACAGAATTCATCCAAATTTACCAGATTGCCCAGGCTCCTTTGCAGAACAGTACTGATGCATTAACAATCTGACTTTGGGTGTTATTGTTGATTAAACATGTAAGTTGGTATTGTCTAGGGATGTCCCAAATCAAGTGACAGCAAGGATCCATGACCAAGAAGAAGGACGTCCGGGGCCAGGTAGGAGGCAGAGGCAGGTGGAATAGTCTAAAGCACATCAAAAGAGAGCATCTAATAAGCAGATGGAGCAGAGGCGAGTGCCAGAGCTAGAGGCAGCCAAGTTCTAGAGGCAGGGTGTATGGAGGGAGGCAGTGAAAGTGCTTTGTCTGGTAGGAGCTCCTACTGCAGGGTGCAGCCCAGAGCCAAGGCTTTGTAGTAGGGGCTGCTACCCTGTAGCCCTCCAAAAGTTGCTGAACTACAACCTCAGCCAGAATGGTCAATGATGAAGGAAGTTGTAGCTCAGCAACACCTGGAGGGCTGCAAATGGAACTACATTGGGAGTGAAGTCGCCTGGCAGGCTGAATCACTTGTGCAGGAAATAAGGCAATGAAGCCTGGCTGCGAAGTCCTATTTTCAAGAGTTTGCTTCAATTTGTTTCCTGAAACATTTTGAAATCAAACATGTCATTTGCGGAATTTGGAGGCTCTGCAAATGAGAAACGTGACCGGTTTCAATGGATGCAAAAGCATTTTGAGAAGAATTGTGATGTCTGTCATGTTCCTACTCTAAAGTAGTGTACCTCCTCCACATTCAGATGGGGCTGGGACCATCAGCATGTTGGGCCAGGTGCCTAGTGAAAAAAATATTATTACAAATCCCTGGTAATTACTCTGAGGCACCATCTCACCCTGGCAGCCGGCTCAGGGAGTGGGAACTGGGGCACTTGGGCCCTAGGAGGCTGTGCCCTTCTGGTGGCATGGGGAGGATTAAAGGGAGCCCCTTCTCACTCACCTTTATGGTGGATTGACAATAAAGCCTTGCAGTAGACAAAAGCCTATTGTAGGAGCTTGAGCTGCTAAGGTGGTGTCACCTACCTGAAGAAAGACGGGGGGAGGCATGAATTGCTATCACTTCAGAGTGTTCTCTCTCTCTCTCTCTCTCTCTCTCTCTCTCTCTCTCTCTCTCTCTCTCTGCAAGCAGGTAGCCAAGACTGAGTTCTCTAAACTGCAGGTTCTTAAACAGTTAATAAAGATGCAATCATTTAAGCATTCTTCATTCCTGGTGTTGGGGCTGTGAATAATTATTTAAGGTATGTACATGGTTATACACCAAGGGATGTTATTTTCAAAGAATGTGAGGAAGGAATCACAAATGTTTGAGGAGAAACAGAAAGGAATCACTCAGTTAGTGGCATGAAAACAAACAAAATACAAATATTTTTGAATTTCCATTAGGCCATAAGGACGGGCTCCTTGCACATGTAAGATAAAAAAGGCCTTAAGTGTGAGGTGTGTGTGTGTGTGTGTGTGTGTGTGTGTAACCCCTCTGCAGTGCCACAAACCCAACTCAGTGGTGTAACATTGGAAAATGTTGATCACTTCTCCTACCTAGGCAGTTATCTTTCCACAAGGGTCAACATTGATGCCGAAATCCAGCATCGCCTGAGCTCTGTGAGTGCGGCTTTCTCCCGATTGAAGTGCAGTGTTTGAGGACTGGGACATTCGCAGGGAAATCAAAATGCTCAATTACAAAGCTATTGTACTACCAACCTTACCACATGCTTGTGAAACATGGACCACTTACAAACGCCATCTCCAACTCCTCGAAAGATTCCATCTACAGTGTCTCTGTAAAATCTTACACATCACTTGGGAAACAGGCGAACTAATATCAGTGTACTGGATGAAGCAAAGTTCACCAGTGTTGAAGCAAAGATTCTTCAACATCAACTTTGTTGAACTGGTCATGTTGTGCAGATGCCTGATGATTGTCTTCCAAAGCAACTACTCTATTCTGAACTTAAAAATGGAAAGCATAATGCTGGTGGTCAACAAAAGAGGTTTAAAGACTGTGTCTCAAGGCAAATCTAAAAAAATGTAGTATAAACACTGACAACTGGGAGACATGGGCCTGTGAGCACTCCAATTGGAGAACAGCCTTTACCAAAGGTGTCATGGGCTTTGAAGACACTCGAATTCAGGACACAAGGGAGAAACGTGCTAAGAGGAAGGCATGCTTGGCAAATCCACACTGTGATCAACTCCCGCCCGAAAACCAATGTCCCCACTGTGGAAGGACATGTGGATCCAGAATTGGCCTCCACAGTCACTTACGGACTCATTGTTAAAACCGTGTTGATGGAAGACAATCTTACTCGGCTACGAGTGATCGCCAAAGAAGAAGAAGTGTGTGTGTGTGAAAGTAAAGGAACTGGCTCAGAGAACCTTAAAAACATCAGCTGATCAAAATTGCAAATCTGAATGCAAACAGACATGTAATTGAGGCTTATTTATCCAAAATAAATGCCAATAAGTAGACCAACCATACCACTGTTATTTGCTGTTGGGTAAATCTCTGGACTCTGCAATGAGATCCCTTTTCTAAGAAGAAGCAGAGAATCTAATTGATACTAAAGGTTTAATTCATTTTCATAAAAATCAATAGTATTCTTCAGGGGAATAAAGGTGAAGCAATTGATTTATCTAGATCTTTAAAACTTATGCATAGTATACCTGGAATTTCTCAGAGAGCTTAAAGATTGCTTGTCAAGTATTTCAGATTGGTGTCATCTTTTGATTTGTTTGATTTTCTAGTACCACTAGGATCACTTAAATAGAATGGTCATGGCATCTCTTCAAATTATCCCAGGTGATCTGGATGCTAATATCTTCAAATATGCTGTGTGATTTTCTTCCTTGAAGCACTATGGTTTCCCTGGCATGCTTCTCCCATAATGCAATGAAAATCCAAATACTTCAGTGTGAAAATAAAACCTTTGCTATGAATACAGGAACACATGCCCCCCAGATAAGGACATTTAAATCCTGTTCAAAGACATACTTAACTCTTTTCTTCAATTAATGGGACACCAAGATGCTTAACTTTTGTGGTTTAATAAACAAATGGAAAACAGAAGGCATGGCCACCCCTTCCAATGCCATGCTTGGAAATGGGCATGCCACACTCGGTCTTATTCATTCTGTTGTCCCTCACAGGCCACGTTGCAGTGTCTGCCAGTGGGCATGAAAACTGCAGCATGGTGGCAGACCAGGACAGATACGATACATAGAGAAAGAATTGATCTAGGGGTCTGGGAGTGTGTGTGGTTGTTTTGTTTTGTTATTATGCTATGTACTTTTTTGTTTTAAAACCACCCTGTGGTCTTTGGATGGAAGGAGGTATAAATTTAACAAATTATCATTATTATGTCTGAATCCTCTGGTTTTTCATTGCTGCATATGAAAATGGATAGCAACTGTCCCTTCTTGGCAGGTAACTTTGAAGTGTCAAATCTTCCTGAAAACAAAAAAATTCTGCTCTTGATTCTTTCTGATAGTAGCAATGAACTGGGGTGGGTAGGTGTGTCTGCCCCCCCCCCCCCGTACCAACTAGAGTGAGGTTTGTATATTGTCTTTAAATTTATTCCACAATTTTATCAACCAGCTGCTTTCCTTCCTGCATTCTCACATAGTTTGTAGGTTTAACCATAAGAGCGACATCCTGTATTCCAGAAAGCGCCTGTAAATGATGGCACATCCTTTCTTTTCCAATAATGGTGACACTTTGAAGAAAAAAGGCAATAGTTCTTAAGAATTCTCTGCTATAGATTTCTTGCTCTCTGCATGCATACATGCACAGAATTCTGAATTCTGCACAAGCAATGCTAATATTTGCCAGAAAACAAGAAGAGAGAATGGATTTCTCCAGAAATAAAAGTGCTTACTGTATTCCACAATTAACAGATAAAGCCAAGGTCCGGGGGTGTACCAGAGCAGAATCAGTTTGGAGATATCTCCAAATAAATTCCTCATGACCCTTTTTGGTGTTGTATCTGACCCTTCTGCTTATTTTAAAGACAGAGGTGGGATTTGTGTGAATTACAAGTGGACCTGTAAAAATATCTTGTGTTATGGAGTGCTCTAGCCAGCCAGCCAGTCCTTCTTTCAGGATAGTATGCTCCATTCACTCTGTAGCCACTTTAGCACATTCAGGGCATTGCACACCAGTGCTCACACGCAGTAGCCATTGGACAGCCATTGCTGCAACCCTTGCAGCAGAGAAGTGTGGTGTAGTGGTTAGAGTGCTGGAGCAGAATCTGGGAAATCAGAATTCAAATTCCCATTGAGCCATAAAGCTCACTAGGTGACTTTGGGCCAGTGGAGAGAGGAAGACTTGTGTACACTGCATTGAGTACCCTGAAGAAAAGTTGGGATGTAACTGTAACAACAAGTAAGTAAATAAATGCCAAGATGGTGATAATCTGCTCCAGTGAACAGCTTCAAAGCCAGCCCCACACAGAGCACATTGCAGTATTCCAGTCTGGAGGTTACCAGCCATTTGGCGACAGTGGTCAGACCTTTGATGAGGCAAATAATGAGGCAAATAATGTTTGCACTGTGGGCTGGAGTTGGACTTCACCCCTGGGACTTTCCTTTGCTCTGCTTTTTAGTTTCTACCCAGGCAGAAATAAAGAAGCATGTCTGCTTTCCTTACAAGGTGGTCTGTCATGGGCCCGGAGTCAGCTTCACCTACTGAGCAGCAGCTTGAAAGAGCAGAAGGCAAAATGACTCGACCTGCTGCTGATCAGCCTTCTTGCTCCTGATGAGAACCAGCTGGCTCCAGCTTTCTGAAGCAGGGTTTCCAGCCTCAGTCAGCTACTGGAAACAACATTCGTCATTCCTGGACAGACCTTGCTGCTTCTTGCTTCTCGTGACCTTGGACCCTCAGCTTTCTTGACCCCCAGATCATCTGACTACATGAACTGAGATACTCCTGAACCTTGTACCCCCCCCCCCCCGAGACGAGGCTAGTTGGCTGGCTTCTCCCTCCACTGAGCTCTGCTGTGACTGAGCAGCACAGGACTATGACATGGGCCTGCATGGGAGGGTTTTAGTCAGCAGTTGGATGGCTACCCATCCACCCATCTGAAGTTTATTGGTTGTGATTCTTGCACTGCAGGGGGTTGGACTAGATGGCCCTTGGTGTCCCTTCCAACTCTGCAGTTCTATGGGTCTGTAAAGCTTTGGACCAGGATATATAAGATCATATTGACCCTTACATCCCCAACTGATTGCTGTGCTCTGCAGGAGAGGGCACCCCGTGGACGCTCTTTTATCAGGCAGTCTCTTCTGAATGATAGGGGAAGTGGAATACAGTGTGTTTCCCACCCTACCCTTTGGAATGACTTCTTGGTCCATATCCCCCAGGTGCTGTCTCTGTTGTCTTTGGGGCACGCATTGAAGACCTTCCATTTTCAACAAGCCTTTTAAGTGGAGGCTTATGCATCTGTGTTGGATATGAAATTGTTTTATGTATGAAATTGTTCTTAATTGTTTTACATAACGTGTTTTTAATTGTTTCTTAATTGTTATAATTGACTTTTTTATATGACAATTGCAAAAAGAAACAATTATGCCACTGTTTTTACTGCTTTTGTTTTTGTTGTGAAATCACTTTGGGATGCTTTATGGGAAGTGTTTCATAATTGGAAGTAAATAAATATATAAATTGTAGAAGTTTAATTTCAACAGTGGAGACACAGAGTTAAAAAAAAAGAAGCAGCTTCCCATAAATTGTGTACAGATTACTTTTAGAGGAGCCCAAACAGCAAGTGATAGATTAAAGGGCTGTTGGGCAAGATAGCTGCAGAAATGCTCAGAGGAAGCAGAGATCAAATTTTGGACCAATGTTTTTTGCAACCCAACTGGCTACTCTGCAAAAGTTTATGCTTCCAGTTGCTGCTCTCCTCCTGGATTCATGATGATATTCTCCAATTTGCTGCCTGCTCACTTCTCTGCAAAAAGGGATATATATGTCTGTGTATTGTGGAGAAAGATCTGTCAAAAAATTGCAAGATCACAAATATTAACAGCATCCCTACATTTTTTTTGGGGGGGATTATTTTATTAAAATGCAAACTCAAGTGTAGAACAAAATCATCACAGAAAACTGGTATGAAATATTGAATCAGAGACAGAAAGGGGACCAGAGGCATCAGGAATATATTACAGACTTTTGATATAATATAAATTATAACAAGTCTGTAAATATAGCATTAGCATGGATTTCCCTTATTTTCCAAGGGTGAGCTGCATTTCCATCCATTTAAAGGCTGCGCCGTGGGGGGGGGGGGAGTTGGCTATGGTCTGCCCAGGAGGACTCCTCTGCTGTCAGTGCCTGCAGGTCCTGTCCCTGCCTCTCACCATCTGGCCCAGGGTGGGACCTGCTCAGGAGATCTCACAACAGCTCAGAGTTCTTTTTAAAATGTTTTTTATTTTTATGCCTTTTTACCTTTTTTAATTCTTTTTGGTGTGGGGGTTGGGATGGATGTTTAGTTGGGTTTGGGAATTTGTTTAATTTTGGTATGGTTGTAATTTTTACTGTTTTTTGTTTTTTTGTTTTTATATAGGTTTTATTTTGTTTTAAGGGGAGGGGTCAGGGCTGCCTGGGAGTGGGTCCCAGCCAACAAAATGGCTGGGGCAGGTTCCATGGGGGGGGGGGATGCACTGGGACAACCAATTTCAGTGATCACGGGTAGGACAAGGAGTTACGCTAAGACCAGACCATGTCGTTACTGAGGAGGCAGGTTTAGTCGTTATTTGAGGACTATCCCTGCCTCCAGGTCTGGTCTTGTCTAGACGGATACTGGAATCAGCAAGGGATACCCACATGACCTGAAAGTGTTGCTGTGCAATGCCAGGTCAATGATTCATAAGACCACTGCCATCCATGACTTGATCATGGATGGAGGACTTGACCTGGCATGTGTAACAGAGACTTGGTTGGATGAAGCTGATGGGCCTGTTCTTGCTGCTGCTTGTCCACCAGGTTTCTCTTACACACAGCAACCCAGGTCATGTGGACGGGGGGGGGGGGGTTGCAGTGATATTTAGGAAGTCATTAGTTTGCACCAGGAGTCCTATTGGGAAGACCCAGTTTTCTGAGTGCATGTTCTGGAAGTTGGGAAATAGGGGCAGTACAGGATTCCTTTTGGTGTACCGACCTCCCCGCTGCACCAAGGATTCCCTGCCCGAGCTGCTTCAGGTTGTGGTGGATGTTAGAGTTCAATATCGAGCCTACCAAGTGGCGATGGAAATGGTGAATAAGACTTTCTTCACCACCTCTATTGCATCTGCAGAAAACAGCAGCAGGAGACTCTTTCAGGTGGTTCGCAATTTAGCAGAACCACCTGCTCCATCAGGGCCCAGTATGGGCCACCTGATCTTCTGCAATGCTTTTGCAAAGTTTTTTTGCAGATAAAGTCACTCAGATTCAGGAAGAGGTAGACTCCACTGTGGGAACAGGGCCAGGGCGGGAGAGTGCTAGAGTCCTGCCTAGTCAAGTCGCGTGGGATCAATTCCAATCTGTTACCTCCAAGGATGTGGACAGGCTGCTTGGAGGAGTGAAACCTGTCTCCTTGATCCTTCCCCAAATTGGCTTATAAAAGCTAGCTGGGAAGGGCTGGGCGACGGGCTTCACGGGGTGGTGAACGCTTCTCTCTGTGAGGGAGTCTTCCCAGACCTGCTGAAAGAGGCGGTCATTAAACTGCTTCTTAAAAAAACAACTCTAGACCTGGCCAATATGGCCAACTATTGCCCAGTCTCAAATCTTCCATTCTTGGGCAAGGTGATTGAGCGAGTGGTCGCTGAACAACTCCAGGCATGCCTGGAAGAAGCAGACCATTTGGATCCCTTCCAGTCGGGATTCAGGCCGCATCATGAGACTGAAACTGCCTTGGTCGCACTGGTCGATGATCTCCGGCGGGCTAGGGACAAAGGTGAGAGCTGTTTCCTAGTTCTGCTGGATCTCTCAGCGGCCTTTGACACCATCAACGTAACATCCTTCTGGACTGTCTAGAGGGGCTGGGAGCTGGGAGCACTGTTATACAGTGGTTCCGCTCCTTCCTCCTGGGCCGTGTTCAGAAAGTGGTGGTAGGGGATGAGTGTTCAGACCCCTGGGCTCTCACTTGTGGGGTACCTCAGGGTTCTGTCCTCTCCCCCGTGCTTTTCAACATCTACATGCAGCCACTGGGAGAGATCATCAGAGGGTTTGGGCTGGGTATTCATCAATATGCGGATGATATCTAGCTCTACTTCTCTTTCAAATCACAACCAGTGAAGGCGGTGAAGGTCCTGTGTGAGTGTCTGGAGGCAGTTGGAGGATGGATGGTGGCTAACAGATTGAGGTTGAATCCTGACAAGACAGAAATACTGTTTTTGGGGGACAGGAGGCAGGCAGGTGTGGAGGACTCCCTGGTCCTGAATGGGGTAACTGTGCCCCCAAAGGACGAGGTGCACAGCCTGGGAGTATTTTTGGACTCCCAGCTGTCCATGGAGGCGCAGGTCAATTCTGTCTCCAGGGCAGCTGTTTACCAGCTCCATCTGGTACGCAGGCTGAGACCCTCCCTGCCCGCACACTGTCTCGCCAGAGTGGTGCATGCTCTGGTTATCTCCCGCTTGGACTACTGCAATGCACTCTACATGGGGCTACCTTTGAAGGTGACCCAGAAACCACAACTAATCCAGAATGCAGCAGCTAGACGGGTGACTGGGAGCGGCCACCAAGACCACATAACACTGGTCTTGAAAGACCTACATTGGCTCCTAGTACATTTCCGAGCACAATTCAAAGTGTTGGTGCTGACCTTTAAAGCCCTAAACGGCCTCGGTCCAGTATACCTGAAGGAGCGTCGTTCTGCCCGGACACTGAGGTCTAGCGCCAAGGGCCTTCTGGCGGTTCCCTCACTGCAAGAAGCCAAGTTAAAGGGAACCAGGCAGAGGGCCTTCTCAGTAGTGGCACCTGCCCTGTGGAACACCCTCCCACCAGACATCAAAGAGAAGAACAACTACCGGACTTTTAGAAGACATCTGAAGGCAGCTCCCTTTAGGGAAGCTTTTAATTTTTAACAGATTACTGTATTTTAATACTTTGTTGGAAGCCACCCAGAGTGGCTGGGGAAGCTGCCCAGAGTGGCGGCGGCGGCTGCTGCTGCTGCTGCTGTTGTTGTTACTATTATTACTACTATTATTACTATTATTATTATTATAAACAATAACATCATACCAAACAGAAATATATCTGTCATTTCTTTTTTGACCACTAGAACTTCTCAGCGAATACACTGTTTTTTGTTTTGTTTTCCTAGTAGGCTGATTCCCTTAACTTTGTGTACCAGTAAGAAATATCTGCTTTGGCTAAATCCCTTCAGAATTGAGCTATTAGTGTCATATTTTATCTTTCTTTTTTATAATTAGGGAAAATTGGTTTTATATTTATTTAGAGAATCTTTTTATTTTATATTATTTATTTAAAAGAAATAGTATCAATGTAGAATACAAAACAGAGCAAAAGAAAAAAAAATGGTATACTGTACTTCACAAAAAAAAAGTTATTGTAGTTAACCAGACCTTAACATAACACAATATTTATAAAAATGAATTCCAAATATTTGTCCATGGCAAGTCCACCTTTGTACGCAACTTGTTCATGTGTAGCAAGTTTGTACATATATTCAATCCAATCATGGAAGCGAGCTGCATTTTGCATGTCTCTGTAGCCTCTGCGACTGTAAAAGCGGCTGGTCTGTAAATGGCAGCTGCCTGGTGCTTTATCTGAAGATACTGACATTGAGTATTTAGAGGTAATTTGTCTTTGTCTGAGTTGTCTGAATATGCATAACATTCATCCTTCTCGTCTATCAATTGATCTAAAGTTAATATACCCAAATTCATCCAACTCTTCCATACCACAATTTCTTTGCATGGACAGGCGGAGTCCCCCAAACCCTGGGCGGCCCCCATGTGGAATAAAGACTCAAGACAACGTGCTATGGGATTAAAATTGGCCACAACTTTATTATGTTTCAGATGTGGGTAGGCCTTGGCTCAGGCGTTGGGCCTCCCAGTCCCCCGCCGGAGATCTGGGGAACATCAGGGTTATCCAGTGGGGGTGGGTGGGCTGGCTCTGGAGAACATATTTCCAAGCAGAGAGAGCCCACCCCCATTACGCTGCTGTCGCAGGAGAGAGCAATGACAACCTATAGGCGTATGGCCAGAGCCTCCCCTCAAAACAACCCCTTTAACTGGGAACCCTGGTATCGCCACCGCAAAGAAGAGGGGGCATGGGTCACCGCTACACACCCACCCCCATATAGGGAAGATAGACTAAAAGATTCCGCCCAAGGCGTGATACTGCCAAAGTTGTGACGTTTTGCTATGGGAAAGGCAAACCTGCCAATGCAGGAGAATTTCTTTCCGACCCTTCAACAGTGACCTTGACATAGCAGTGCCCGCGTACCTGTGGAAGAAAGGTTAACCTGCAAAAGAAGTCTTAACTGAGGGTGGGTAGGGGGGGAGAAGCTCTGGAGCCAACTGACATTTCCCAGGTAAGATCCTCCCCCTATTGTGTGGGCAGGTGGTCCCTCCCACTACTGGCCTGATCACCTTGGCAACGCTTCCCCAGGCGAGATTGGGCAACTGGCTGAGGTAGGTGGAGACCTCCAGGTATCCCACCTGGGGAAGGCGAAGCCAAGCCTGTGCTAATGGTGCCGCATAGGGTCCAGGGGGCTTCGCGTGACCACGCAAAGGGCGCCCCCCATTTAATGTGGGGAGTGGTCATTCGCTATTTTTAGACTCGGGTTTCCCCACAAAGTCATTTTATTGTGGGCTAAAAGGTCATTTTTTATTTATTTTATTTTATTTTTTTGGACACGTGGTGCCATATCATTCAAACTGATGAAATTGTTTCTGTAGCATCTTGGGCATTAATATATTTGGATCTGAGGGCTGCCCATCTTTCCAGAGAGGTGCTACATAAGAGTATTCCAAGGTAGCCCAATATGGACAGTTATTATCAGTTGTGGGTCTCCAGAATTGTGTACTTGACAGTAAATATGCATGCTGATATAGTTCTAAATCTGGGATCCCAAATCCTCCTTCCTTTAGTTGTACTTGCCTTTTCTGCATGCATATGCTCAGGGTTGAAAAGCCCCAAAGGCATTTTCTAAACAAAGATATGTTTTTGAAAGTGTTTGTTAGGTATTCCTCTTAAGATATAAACCAGTCTAGGAATTATATTCATTTTGGGAGCATTTTGTGACCTTTCCTCACAGCCAGGGTTCAACGACTCCCATCTGTCAATATCCATAGATATCTCATGACATATTTGATTGATGTTCAATGAGGCTACTTTAGAGAGATCTCATGGTATTAGTATGCCTAGACACTTAATATTGTCTGTACAAATAGAAAATTGGAATTGTTTAAACAATTGAACCAAAAAAATATTTCCTATTAACATCAACTCTGATTTGGACCAATTTATAGTCTATCCTGAGATATTGCCAAAAACATCTATATTTTTCAACAATGAGATTTTGTGATAAACAAAAAAATGCCGCCTGCAAACATTACCCATTTGTATTTGAGTGAGTTATGAATTGCACCAAAGATTTCATTATGCTTTCTAATAGTACATACCAAGGGTTCCAAACAGATATTAAAAAGCAAAAGCGAAAGTGGGCAGCCTTGCCTAGTACCTCTGGATAATACAAAAGGTGCATACATTATGCCATTTGTCTTCACTCTACACGTATGTGAGCAATGTAACATATTGATCCATTGTATAAAGTCTAGTAGAAAGCCAATTTTTGGTAGTACTTTTTCCGTGTATTCTTTGTGGACCTAATCAAAAGCTTTTTTCTGCATCTAGAGATAATATAGCTACGTAAGTCATCTTTGTTCCTGTTTAAATTTATCATATCCACTCCCAGCCTGATATTATCAGTGACTTGTCTCATCCTTATAAACCCTGTTCGGTAATTTTTAATAATAGTTGATATTACTATTTGTAGCCTAATTGCCAATATCACCATTAAAAAGTTTGAATCAATATTAATAAAAAAATTGGGTGATAATTGGCATATTGCATTTGATCTTTGCTGGGTTTTGGAATAACAGTAATGTAAGCCCGATTGAATAATGTTGAGCTAATTCCTTCTCTAAATATATCGTATAAGCGATGTAACCTAGGTGCCAAAAGATCAATATATGTTTCGTACCATTCCACAGGAAATTGGTCTAGCCCTGGTGCTTTACCCTTTGCCATATTTGAGATTATTTCCCAAATCTCAGTTTCTGATGTTGGGGACATTAATGTTTGTTTTTTCGTATTTCCTAACCCTGGTAGTTTTATTTAAAAAAGTAAATAAATCCATAACTTCTTCCTATACCTCTTCTGGTTTACTATTCAGGTAAGATTTTTTTTTAAAAAAAACTGGTTAATTTCTGTTGGAGGTCTGCACACACCACCTAGTTCACCTCTAATTTGGAGATTATTGAGTTTTCTTTCTTTTGCTGAAGTCGATTCCCCAGATTTCCCCCACTCTTTTGCCTGTTTCCCAATACTTTTGTTCCATACAGATGAGCATGAATGTTACTTCTTGTGATAATGTATCATTTAGCTCAAATTTCTTCATTCATATATTACTATACAATTCATCAGTTGGATTGTTAACTATTAATGTCCATAAATCTTTTAATTCCTCTTTCATTCCACCTCCTTTACTATTTCTAAGTTTATTTTTACATGATGTGTATGCTAAATTCAACCTCTAATAAAAGCTTTATATGCTTCCCAATCATATATTCAAGTGTTTCCATATTATTTCTCTCCAAAAATATTTTACTAACATTTTCTTGTACCCCAAACAAAACCAGTGTCCCTTACAGCAGACTTGTGAGATTTATGGTGGACTCTACTGTTAAGAAGAAATGTCCTGTGAAGTGGAGAAAAGTTTGCTCCTTCCTTCCTTCCTTCCTTCCTTCCTTCCTTCCTTCCACCTCTACAGAATTCAAATTTATTTGAACCTCAGTAAACTCCATTAGGAAAGTCATGCACTTTTGAATGCAGAAAGTAGACTGCTGTGTCTTATTTAGTTCACACCCTGATACCTGTCAGCTGCTTGTGCCTCTTTTCAGGTATAGTTAGGATAGCTGGGATTGACATCATGAGCAGCAGAGAGCAGAAGTGCAAAATATGCCACCTGGAATGTTTCTTCTGTCCTTTCTCTTCCCTGGATTGATGAAGTTCCTGGACTTGTGGCTGACCCAGCCTTACAGGCAAGTTATCCCTTGCCTTGGAAGCCAAAATTCCTTCCTCAGCTTCTTCCTCAGCTCTGCCCATGCCTTGGCTTGCTATTTTGGAAGAGGCACACAGGTTGCCAGCTGGTTACATCATCTGGATTCCAGGGTTCATATATGGCCCAGAGCCTCCACCAGTACTCCTAAGACATTTAGACACAGTTGTAAAAAGGAGGAAATAAATAAGTGGCAGACAATAAAAGGGAAATTAAGGGAAAAGATGTTGATGACCTCATGATCATTGGGTATACTTTTGTTTAGGTAGCTCAAGATATACCGTATTTTTCGCTCTATAACACGCACCCGACCATAACACATAGTTTTTAGAGGAGGAAAATCCGTAGGCATGCCACCCGTAGGCATTTCCTCCATAACACGCACAGACATTTCTCCTTACTTTCTAGGAGGAAAAAAGTGAGTGTTATGGTGCAAAAAATACGGTAATACAAAATGCGGTTGGAGGGGGGGAGGCAAGTCAAACCTGGGCTTCTTATTAGAATCCAACCTACTTCTACATAACAAGTGGATACATATGATGGCAGTGTGTTCTAAAATATCAGAAATTATGAGATAAGCATAAGTTTTGACCCACATGTGTTTTACTTGGACATGTTTGTGGAGAGTTACTTTTGCTGTGGTAAGCATATTTAGTTGATCTGCAAACGAGCATAAATTTTTTTTGAACCCCTCGCCCTTTTCGTTTTTGATGTGGGAAGAGTTGTGTGGTTAGACAACCATTGCTTTATGCATGGTAAATATGTGCATGTTTTAGTTATTTATATCATTTATGAATCACTTCCCTTGAAGCTTTTACAATACAATAAAACGTATTTAAAACAGTTGCTTATATATACATATATATACATATACAAAAACAATACTAACAATTTCAAATCTAATACAGATGTTGAGTGAGAGAGAAAAAATACCCACTTTAAAAGGCTTATTGAAAGAGGAAAAGTGGCACCAGCATTTGGTTATGCCTCTCCTGCCCCTGACATTTATAGACCACCTTTCTTCCACCATGGAACTTTCTTCCCTCCATCTCATGCTGCATAGTGCCCACTGCCTGGTGGCCTCGTGGGCCTTCAGACCATACAGGTATGTCTCACATGCTGCAAACCTGACATGAAGGCTGGCAACATTAATCCCGCCATGCGGGAATCTCTTGCAGACAGCTGCAGTGCCTGGAGACAGACAGGTTGTGTATCTACAGCAGTGACTAGAGGAGAAATGACCGCTGGGAGGAGCACAGAGAGAAGAAACACCATAGTGCATCTGCAGCAGCACAAGCTTCATCTGCCCAGCTGCAACAAAATATGTCTCTCCCATATTGGTCCCTACAGCTGCAGCAGGTGCTGTAACTCTCCAAGGGTTTAAGTTCACCCCCAAAGGCACACTCCTCCATTGTCTTCCAAAGCAGACGGGTGTGAACCATCTTACCAGGCAGTGGTGGCGGCAGCAGCCCGATCCATTCTCCTTCCTCTCTCTGGTGTCCTGGCACGTTGGGTAGCAGCTTAGCAGGGTGAAATTCCTGTTGCTTCAGAGGAGCTCTATCTTTCCTGGGCCATTGTCTCTTTTGTCAGGTGTTCTGCTAAGTGCCCCAGGGCCTCAGAGAGGGAGAGCTGAAGGGACAGGCCTCCTCCTTTTCTTCTCCTTGAGTGCTGCCACTACTGTTGGCTGATAATGCATTTAAGGAGAAGAAGAGTTGCAGATTGTCAGGGCTGGAGAACAATGGGGTTGGGGATCAAGGAGAACAGTTGTGACTCTGCGAGAGAAACTGGGAATTCTCCTCTGCTCTGGATATTAATCATGAGCCAGAGAATATTTTTGGGGCTTCTGTGAAGTGAGTTTTTGAGTTTCCAAAAATCATATGCAGCTGGAACACAGCAAGCTTTATATAAAAGATGCCTGCTCCAATGTTAATTTAATTCTGAAATGATCTCACATATTTTCTTTCTAGGGACATTCTAGTGAATGTCCCTAGAAACATTAGGAAATGTTGTGTATGTATATGCACACATATTAGAGGGATTTTTGGACTACAGTGGTACCTCGGGTTAAGTACTTAATTCCTTCCGGAGGTCAGTTCTCAACCTGAAGCTGTTCTTAACCTGAAGCACCCCTTTAGCTAATGGGGCCTCCTGCTATTGCCGCGCCGCCGGAGCACGATTTCTGTTCTCATCCTGAAGCAAAGTTCTTAACCCAAGGTATTATTTCAGGGTTAGTGGAGTCTGTAATCTGAAGCATATGTAACCTGAGGTACCACTGTACAATATTTTAAACTACTGTCTTCTAAGTCTTGAATGTAGTCCAAAATTTTCTATAATGTTACTTTCAAGCAATGTATTATTATGTTTTATGCATCTAAAGAAAAATGGAAACAGGACTTCAAAATATGCTGCTGATTTATGATGGAAACAGGTTTAGGAATGCTAAGCATCCAGGTTAGACAAGCCCCTAAGCAGAACTAATTTGCCTGAGTGATACTTAGGCAGCAGATAATCCAAACTGACAATAACCTTGCCAGCAACACAGCAACAAAATTTTCACAAGCATAAACTTTTCTTTAAGGATAATTCCAATGCATTTGACGTAGCCATGCCTTTCCAAATATATAAAAGATGCCTGCTCGATTCCTCAGCTTGTCTCTTGCCTAAACCATTTGTTTAAAAAAAGAAGAGATTTCCCCTTCATTTTTCCTTCTCTCCTCTTAAAATATTAGCTCTGACACAGAGTGAAATAGAGCTGTGTTGGCCCACCTAAGCCATTCTGGGATATTTTGTGACTTAGATCTGTAGTAATGTTGGCGGCACACGCCCCTTCCTCACCCGTCCTACAATCCAGGTGGGACCAGGCTAAAAGAGGGAAGGTGGTGCCACAACATTTACTTTTTTCAGGACAAAACACAACAAAAAGGGGTAGTTGCTGCCCCCACTCCCTTGTCCGGGGACAGCCAGAAGATTAACCCAAGGGAGAAGGTTACTCTTCCTCATTGCCAGCTGCCCCACCCTGCAACTGCTTCCACAAAACGCAGGCAGAAATTCAACAGGTTCCACAAATTACAGGCAGGAATTCACAGGTTCAGTAGGAAGCCAAGTGATCAGACTTTGGATTCAGGCTTTCCCCCCAGAACGGCACACAGAACAAATAGGAAAATGCTCTTTTTAAAATTTATTTAAAAAAATAAGATTAAACATACTTAAGTAGGCACATCTCTCATAGCATTTCAGACAGGAAAATAACAACATTGTAAAGCATCGCTAGCTAAAGGTACTTACAAAACACAAGAAAAGTTAGAGCAGTTCGTAAAGTCCTCAGCTGAATCCGCATCTCAAGAAGACAATAGGAATTCTTCATCACAAAGGACACGCATATGAATGTAGCAGGTGTCAGCATGATGGTACCTGACAGAAGGGCAGATAGGCTGCACACTTGCAGGCTCCTTTCCTAGGGTTTTTATCCTTTAAAACCCCACGTGAAATCGGACCCCAAGACCAATCAGAATTCCTGATTAATTCCAAATTTACCGATGGTCAACTAGCTGCTTGTGGCAGCTGAAGTTCGTTTGTTCTCAAGACCTTGGGATCAAAAGGTTCCTCCCCAACTTCTCAGAGACACAGCAGAACCTCCTTCTCCTGTAATGAGGTTTGATAGCCCTTGTTCACACAGGGACACACTTAGTAACCAGGTGTTAAATCACCACTAATCAACTAGAAGTTTTCCTTCCTGCAGATGCATGAGATAAGTATTCACACTCCCAGAGACAGCTAGTCCACAGCTTAAAGTAACAAGGACACATTTCCCATAAATCCTTTGGCCTTTAGTTCTCCCACAATGCTTCCTTCAGCTTGACCAAAGTTTGACTAACAAAAATCTCCTAACTTCACTCCAAGCTCCTTGAGGTTTTTCCCAGTACTATGGCATAGACTTTATGGCCTTCATGACAACCATGGCTCTCTTTTAAATGCTCATCAATCCAACACACCGGGCAGGGCACACTCTTGATGTGATCCCCAAGTGATCCCCAAGTGATGCGAAGCATACACAGAAGAAACATTATTGTTTAGACAACACTTTAAACTTTCTCAGTATCTGGGTAGGTTTGTCTAAATAAGATAGATATTGAATAGCACCTGAGATACTTTCAATAGTCCCTATGTGGCACCCCATAATGTAGCTGCCAGGGGGCTGAAAGGCACTCTCCCAATGCTACTCTCTAGACTTGGTCCTGAAGCTAGGATTGGAACCACTGTATTGCAGGGTGCCCAATTCCCATTCCCTGGAGCTAGCCCAAGAGGATACCATGGCCAATGGTATCAAAAGCTGATGAGAGATTGAGAAGAAGGAGCAAAGTTGCACTCCCTCAGCCCTGCTCTCTGCAAAGGTCCTCCTTCAGGGCAACCAAGGCCAACTGACTTCCATGGCTGGGCCTCAATCCAGATCAGAATGGATCTAGAGGCAGCATTTGCCTATAAGAAAGTTATCAATCAGCTTCTTCTCAGCGTTATGGCTGTATGATAGCAATCACTTTGCACAATCAGGGCTCATCACACTTCCATTTGTCCCAGGATTTCCATGAGATTTTTCTTTTGCCCCAACACTTTCCCCCGGAAACCCTGCTGTTTACTGTCAGTTTTCTGCAGATTGTTGTTTGTTTCAATTCAGTGGTAAACACTGGGTTTTCCCAGGGAAAGTGGCAGGACAAAAGGAAAACCTCTCCGACCTGTGCCTCATAATCACAGGACAAGTGTGGATGAGTCTTCAGCATGAGAGAGGACTTCCCATCTCTGCATTACTTAAATAGGAACTGGCCCTATTAACCTTCCACTCATTGAGTTTAGTGTTTAATTTATGGTTTGATGCTTTTTTTCGTTTTTAAAATAATATTTATTAACAGTTTAATGACTATAAAAGAAAGGAAAAGAATTCAACAAAACAATACAATACAAAAACAAAAACACTAAATAACACTGACACTAAAACATTAAATTAACAAAACACAACAAACACAATTTAAAACACATCCATAATTTCAGTATCTTATCTTTCATTCACTTGTTTCCACGACCTCCTCACACCTCCCTTTTTGTATTCCACTTCAATTAACTGTTTCAGCAAATCCTTTCCATCTTCCTTAGTTTTCTGTCCTGTAATTTATTTTAACTTATTCTAACCTTATTTTTTCCCTTTAATACATTAAAAGTCTATTTATAATTAATTCCTTATAACCTTTCTGCTAAAGCCATATAACTTCATTCCAACGTTTTTCTAGCATTCATTAATTTTACAGTATTTCTGTAAATAATCTTTGAATTTTTTCCAGTCTTCTTCCACCAACTCTTCTCCCTTGTCTCGGATTCTGCCAGTCATTTCCGCCAGTTCCATATAGTCCATCAACTTCATCTGCCATTCTTCCCGGGTGGGTAAATCTTGTGTCTTCCAATACTTCGCGATAAGTATTCTTGTTGCTGTTGTTGCATACATAAAAAAAGTTCTGTCCTTCTTTGGCACCAATTGGCCGACCATGCCCAGGAGAAAGGCCTCTGGTTTCTTCAGGAAGGTATATTTAAATACCTTTTTCATTTCATTATAAATCATCTCCCAGAATGTCTTAATCCTTGGGCATGTCCACCAAAGGTGAAAAAATGTACCTTCAGTCTCATTACATTTCCAACATTTATTATCAGGTAAATTATAAATTTTTGCAAGCTTGACTGGTGTCATGTACCACCTGTAGATCATTTTCATTAAATTCTCTCTTAGAGCATTACATGCCGTAAATTTCATACCTGTGGTCCATAACTGTTCCCAGTCAGCCATCATAATGTTATGTCCAACATCTTGTGCCCATTTAATCATAGCAAATTTCACCGTTTCATCCTGAGTGTTCCATTTCAACAGCAAGTTATACATTCTTGACAAATTCTTACTTTTGGGATCTAACAATTCTGTTTCCAATTTTGATTTTTCCACCTGGAAACTAACTTTTTTGTCCGAGTTATTTGGTAATAATTTGGTAATAATGGAGCCAATCTCGCACTCTGTTTTTCAATTTTTCAAAGCTCTGTAGTTTTATTCTGTCTCCATCTTGTTCTAGAATTTCCCAATATTTCGGCCATTTGGCCTCCATATTGAGTTTTTTCTGAGCCTTTGCTTCCATTGGTGACAACCATCTTGGGGTTTTATTTTCTAACAAATCCGTACATCTATCCAAACATTAAACAGTGCTTTTCTAACAGTATGGTTTTTAAACGCTTTATGTGCTTTTACCTTATCATACCACAAATATGCATGCCAACCAAATACATTGTTGAAACCTTCTAAATCCAACACATCAGTGTTTTCAAGAAGCAGCCATTCTCTCAGCCAGCAAAAAGCAGCTGATTGATATTAAAGTTTAAGGTCTGGCAGGGCAAATCCACCTCTTTCTTTAGCATCGGTTAATATCTTAAATTTTATTCAAGGCTTCTTGCCCTGCCAGACAAATCTGGAAATATCTCTCTGCCACTTCTTGAAACAATCCATCTTGTCCAAAATTTGCAATGTTTGAAACATCCTTGGCAATACATTCATTTTTTCACAGCAATTCAACCTAACAATGATAACTTCAAATTTGTCCATATTTCTAAATCCTTTTTCACTTCAATCCAACATTTTTCATAATTATCCTTAAATAAGTTCACATTCTTAGCTGTCATGTTAACCCCTAAATATTTCACTTTCTTAACCAATGTTAGTCCTGTCTCCTCCTGAAACTTTTCTCTCTCATTCACAGTTAGATTTTTCTCTAAGACCTTAGTTTTCATCTTGTTCAACTTAAAACCTGCTACCTGTCCAAATTCTTGAATCAGTTCCAATACCCTTTTAGTACTAGATTCTGGCTCCTGTAAAGTCAATACTAAATCATCTGCAAATGCTTTCAGTTTGTACTGTTTAGCTCCCACTTGTATGCCTTTAACCAATTGGTCCCTTCTAATCATATTTAGCAGAACCTCCAGGACCGAAATAAAAAGCAATGGAGAGATTGGGAAACCTTGTCGTGTTCCTTTCTCAATCTTAAACTCTTCTGTCACTACATTATTCACAATTAATTTTGCCTTTTGTTCTGAGTAAATTGCAGCTATACCATTTTCAAAACCTTGACCTACCCCCATCCCCTGTAAATTCTTCTTCATAAACCTCCAAGAGATATTATCAAAGGCTTTCTCCGCGTCCACAAATATCAGAACTGCTTTAGTATTAATATTCACTTGTAATTTTTCTAGGATATTAATTATGTTCCTCGTATTGTCAGACAAATATCTGCCCGGGAGAAAGCCCGCTTGGTCTTTATGAATTTCTTCTACTAACACCTTTTTTAGTCTTTTAGCCAAAATGTCTGCAAAAATTTTATAATCCACATTAAGCAGCGATATGGGGCGGTAATTCTTAAGCTGTGTCTTTTCAGTCTCTGTTTTCGGTATAAGTGTAATGTAGGCTTCCTTCCACGACTCTGGTGCCCTTTTCCCTTCCAATATTTCATTACAGACTTCCTTCAATGGTTGTATTAACCATTCTTTCAGAGTTCTGTAATATCTTGAAGTCAAACCATCTGGTCCTGGAGATTTACCTAATTGCATGTTCTGAATGGCCC
Organism: Podarcis raffonei; assembly: GCF_027172205.1. Lineage (NCBI taxonomy): Eukaryota > Metazoa > Chordata > Lepidosauria > Squamata > Lacertidae > Podarcis > Podarcis raffonei. Next base: position 107,064,569 of record NC_070605.1, read on the forward strand.
CTTCCACTTCCTCATCCGTTATTTTATAATTCAACATTAACTTATTTTCCTGAGAGATTTTCTGTAGTCCATTTATTTTCAAAAATCGATCTATGTCCATTTCTTTCTGTTTCTCCTGTGTATAAAGTTGTTTAAAGTACCTCTGGAAGCACTTTCTAATCTCAACTGGGTTCTGTATATTCTTTCCTTCCACTTCCAAATTCGTAATAGTATTAAGTTTTTGTCTTTTTTTCATTTGCCAGGCCAACAATTTTCCACACTTATTTGCCGATTCAAATGTTTTTTGCCTCATCTGTTTGATCTTCCATTCTATTTCCTGATTCATCAATTTAATATATTGTACTTGGTATAACTTTATTTCTTTCAGGATCTCCTGTGACTTTGGTTTTGCTCTCAGTTTCTTCTCTCTTTCCTTTATTTTGTCCAAAATTTTGTCCTTTTTTCATTTTGAATTCTTTTCTTGATTGCATTCTGTTGTATCAAGAATCCTCTCATAACCGCTTTACTTGCGTCCCATATTACTCTTTTTTTCCACTGTAGTATTCATATTTATCTCAAAATAATCTCTCAAAGTTTTTTGGGCCTTCTTGGTCACTTCTTCGTTCCTGAACAAAGTATCATTCATCCTCCATCTAAAGGAACCAATTGGCGTCAATTTCATTTCCATCTTCACAGCATTATGATCTGAACAAGTTTTGGGGCAAATCTCCACTTTGCTGGTCTTCGGAACCAGTCCTCTAGTTACCCAAATTTGATCAATTCTTGTCCATGTCATTTTAGCCTCAGAGAAGAAAGTTCCCTCTCTTCCCAGAGGATTCTTCATTCTCCAGATGTCAGCTAAATCCATATTTTCAGTCATGTCAAAGAAAGTTTTTGGTAGTCTACCATCTTTGGTAACTACCTGTCTCTGTGCCTTGTCCATATTTGTAGACAGATTTATGGTTTGATGCTAGACAGTTGCAGAGATCCCATGCTGCCCTTTTCTAAAGCTTAAAAGAAGTTCACTGGGATTACAGAAGTCCTGTAGAAGTTTGTAAAGGAAACAGAGGTGCCAGGCTAAAGAAAATCTGTTTTACATGTACCTCTGTTTATAAATATATATATATATATATATATGGTTGCTTCTGTTTTACAAAAACAAAACAGTAAAATCAGTATACCTGCCAAGAGCCTACCTTTTAATACTCTAAACTAGCTATTACTATTCAACATTTAACAAGGTTGTAGGCACATTTTTCACATTCATCTATAACCTTAATTATGCCCTTGTCTCTTAATTCCTTTTCCATGAACTGTCACATGATTGATGTTCCAGATACCATCAATCAAAGATTGAATAAGGTCTCCAGAAAGGAGGAACACTTCACAGACCTGCCCCCTCCCTAGCTGAATTTTTGGGAGATATATCAGGTGCACTCACTTTGAAATGTGAACCAAAGGAATTCCTTGACCATCTCTCTCTATAACTGCATTCAAGATGATGATGATAGCTTGAAGCTTTATTTGCTTGATTAAAAAAAGTTAAGAAGAAAAACAAGAGGAAGAAAATTGCAAAGGTCTTCAAGTCTTTGTGAAAGGCATAATTGCTAGTTTTACTATAAAACACAATCCAAATCAGTTTGGAAGATGTCAACATGTTCAGGTCAATGAGCAGAAAATCAGTTTTAAAAATAAGTTTGTGTTATGCTAGAGAGAGCTAAACTCATAGTTAAACTTCCCAAATAGTGTAGGAGGCAGGGCAACAGGCCACAACTCAGTTGGAAAACACGTACTCTGCAAGCAGAAGGTATCAGGTACCAGCCTTGACCTCTCCCTTTAAAAGAAGATCAGGCACCAGGACTAGAAAAGGGCCAGTTAAGCAGCCCAAGCCTCTGCTCTTTAACAATAAAGCCCCAAAGAAGACCTGTCAGAAGACCTTTTGGGAAATCCAAGTACATCTTATCTACTTGACCACCCTTATATTTGTTGACACTTGCAATGAATTTGTAAGTGCTGATTAGTCAAGGCTTCTTATTGTAAAAGCCATGTTTATTGTTCCTCAGCATGGTTTGTTCTTCTAGGTGTTTGATAATTGTAAGTAAATTTGTGCATATAGAGTTTCTAAATTGCTTGTTTAATATTTGTAGCAAGAATTCATTTTTTGTCTGCCTTCTTGCCAAAACACTTATTTTGCCATAATTCATGCTGTTCCTTCTTTTGCACATTTGGTGCCAAAGAAAAAAGTCTTCAAAGGATGTCTTTTTTTGTCCTGTGTTCTGAACTCTGCTCATTAACCATATTGGTATCTTCTTGGATTTCTTTGTACTTTGCCTAATCTGTGGTATAACTTTTATCTCAGCTTCTCTCTAGAACCCTAGTGAGAGTCAATCCTTCTGACTCTCCCTTTGAACCTGCATTTAAATAGCCCCCTCACTATTTCAGAATTAAGTATGGTCACACCATTGAACCTGTCATTTGAAATGTATACCAGTTTTATTTTTTCTATTGTTTAGTGGTTCGTTTTCAGTTCTTAGGTTTACACCTTAGGTTCCAGTAGCTTTAGTAGGAGCAGCAAGAAATATATGAATTCTGCTTCCTGAAGCAATGTGTAATTTTAATGTTATTTCTAAAAATAAAAATACTCTACTTTAACATTATCTTCTTAAAATAGTGATCACAGCAAGTTCCTTCATTTGTCTTGGTAGCTGTATTTTATTTAATAAAGCCCCTGTGAGGCTTGGAGATCTTTTCTTTTCTTCCTTTCCTTTAGTGTATGTAAGCAGAAACAAATGCAATTACTGCCTGTGAATTGCTAGACATTTGCTGAAATGTGACAGGGATCATATGCTTGCTGGTCTCGATACACATAAATCATTTATCACTCTCCCATGACTTGTATTAATGGCTCAGCTATATCAGTCTCGCCATTCTAACGTTGTCATCTTCTGAAACAATTCTGCTTCACTCTCACCTATGTGATCTGGCTTTCTTTTCAATGTTACTTAAAAAGATAGCTTCTTGTCACCCTTTGCAGACAAGTATCATAAGGCTTCTGCCTGATGTTTCTACAAGGTTCTACATTATTCTGGATGTTTCTCTGTTAAAGTGGCTTTGCAACTTGATATCTTTTATTCTTCTAATATTGTTTGTGGCGTATGGACAATTGGTACATTCCAAAATGCTCGATTGAAGGCCACTTCAGACATCACCATGGCACTGTGGGAACCACTTCCCTGAGCATGCAGAACAGCTAGATGCAGGATCAGGGAAATGGTTCCTTCACAAATCAGGGTCACCTGCAATGGTCAACTCTGCTCCAGCTGTGGCTAAACTGATGTGGAAGTAGATTCCACACTGCCGAGATCATTTCTGCATTGGCCCAGAGAGACCCTGAGGCTACATGAGGTGATGGCTTCAAGACTATAACTGAATGTCTCATCAGTTGAGGAGGAAATTAGCACACTGCTTTGGGGAAACAGCATGAATTAAAAGCTAATGAAAAGTACAGGGGGCAATTAATAGGTTAAATTATGGAGAAATGTATACTGAGAGGGGAAATGATGAGTCACAGAGTATTTCTCCCTCTTGAATTGTGCTCAGAACTTACCTGGCCCACAGTGAAATATGTTGTGAAACTGAGATTGTTTTGTTTTCTTCTATATCCCCAAATTGGAGGCAACTAATGCCTAACATTTTCGGTCTTTTGCTTTTATAAAGGCATTGTTTTTCACAGAATGTAAGCAAAAATCACATCAAATTTGCAAATGTCTGAATTCCTATAGTGCACTCGTGGGGAGCCTTGAGCCTGTAGGCCCTAATTTGGCCAGTGTTGCCATTTCCCCCAGCCAGTACACCTGTCCCACACCTGACATCAGCTTGATGAGGAAAGCAAGGTTTGCAAACAACCACTGATCACTGGCACCTGCAAATGGAACTGGGTTGTGCCAAGGATAGTGGCCTCCTCCAGATCCTATCTGCCGAGGCAGCCATCCCCACCCCAGGATGCCACTGGAAGCTTTATGGTCCGACTGTCCCACACTTGGCTTCTACTAATGGAGCCCTCTAATGGAGCACCCTGAGATTGCACCTTCTTTAGATCGGGGTGATGCACCCCTTCACCCAAACCTGGATGACTAGGATTTCACCCAGTGTCTTAACTGTGAAAAGTTGTGACATTTTGCTATGAGAAAAGCAAAACCTCCAAATGGGCCCAATCTGTTTGCAGGGAAATTCCTTCCCGGCTTCATATACACCAACCATTGGGAAACCCTAGTAAAGTCAAACACAGAGTGCACTGGAAGAAAAACATGGTTAAGTCAAAATTAATAAAAAGCAGCATGAAGGGAGGGAGGGAGGGAGGTTTTGCTCTTCAGCCAACTGCACTGCAAACGGTACTGCAAAGTTGGCTTTCATCCTCAGTCAGTGAACCAGGCTGCTCCTGATGGGCAGTTTGAACTTTAGCTTTGGCAGGTGGGGAACTGAGAACAGCCAGCCACAGGGACATGACTCCACACACCCTGTGAATGGAGGGTGGTCCAAAAAGAAACCTAATTGCAAGCAGATACAAAAACATCAGGAATAACTTTCTGATGATAAGAGCTGTTTGACAGTGGAATGGTCTCCCTTGTGAGGTTGCGGACTCTCCTTTCTTGGAGGTTTTAAAGAAGAGGTTGGATGGCCACCTGTCTTGGATGATCAAGAAGAGATTCCTGCATTGCAGGGGGTTGGACCAGATGACCTCTGGGGTACGGGTGACTGACCAGGATAGAGATTTGAGGGTCATGCTGCCGTAGTTAAGAAAGAGGCAAATTCTACATTACAAAAGGGATTAAAAATGAACTTGCCAATATCATAATGTCATTATTAGGAATGCAGAATTCTATCCTGTTTCAGTCTGTGGATGTCCTAAAGTATGTCACACCCCATAGCTGAGCAGATTTGTCATGATAATTTGGAGGGAAACAGCTCAGTTCTGTTCTGGCCTCTGAATAAACAAGAGCTGTTTGAAGAATCTCTGTGTCGTCTGATATGTTCACTCACAACTTAACACTGGTGACGAAGGTGGGATCGATGCACATCAGAGCACAGCCAGATGCAGCCACCCTCTGAACTGAGCTGAATCACTGAGCGAAATCACTGAACAGAACCAATTCAGAGCTGACTGTTCTGGCTAGAGCACTGTGTTCCATCCATCGCCCTCCATGCCAGCATCAGAATCATGGCTTCACTTGTGCCTCTACCGCCGTTTGCGCCAGCCTCTGAATCATGGGACTCCTACCTCGCTCAGTTCGACTGCTACCTCCAAGCCAACGAGCTGACAGAAGTATCAAAGGAGCAGAACCGGGGCCTATTCCTCAGCCTCTGTGGGCCTGAGGTGTTTGAGACAGCCCAAGCATTGCTTGCACCTGAAGCAGTCCAGGCAGCACCGTGGGACACGATTCAAGAGAAGCTCCACAACCACTATGCGCCAAAGCCATCCAAGATTGCTGCCCGCCATGCATTCTACCACCGGAACCAGGCAGAGGGGGAGTCAATTAACAACTACACTGCCACCCTCCGACAGGCTGCAATGCACCGTGAGTTTCGAGACTTAGACGATGTCCTGATTCACTCCAGTCCACCAAGGAAAGCTGTTTCGCTCTCACCAACTGCCACTGCCCGTCTGGAACCGCGATTGGCCAAACCGACTCACCTACGCGATGCAAGCTGAACGTCACAGTGCTCATTGAAGGAGCTCCATATGACATGGAGATCGACACCGGGTCTGCCCTGTCCATTGTGTCTTGGAGTACCATCAAAAGATTGGTACCCAGAGTGTCTAAAAGGCAACTTGACTCTCACCGCGTACACCTGAGAGACTACCAGGGAAACGACATTCCTGTGGTAGGTGTTGGCCGGTTCTGGATCGCATTCAAGGATTTTTCGGGTTGAAGGTCAGCGGCCAAGCCTCCTGGGGCTAGACTGGTTTGATGCCCTCGGCCTGGATGTCTCTGGCATCAACTGCATCTCTAACGCAGAGACTGAGGGTCTGGTCAAAGACTTTGCTGAGGTTTTTGACGGCACTTTGGGGCAATATACAGGTACGCCCATCTCCTTTAGCCTTGATCCACAAGTTGCCCCCATCAAGCTAAAGCCACGCCGGGTTCCCTTTGCTCTCAAGGCTAAGGTGGACGAACAACTGGACAAGCTGATTGCCCAAGGAGTTTTGGAGCCGGTTGACCATGCCAAGTGGGAAACCCCCATCGTCACGCCTGTCAAGCCATACGGGTCGGTGAGAATCTGCGCCGACTACAAGTGCACGATCAACAAGGCACTTCAGCAGCACACTTATCCGGTTCCTGTTGTTCAACACCTGCTGCATTCCCTGGGTGAGGGTAAGGTCTTTGCTAAGCTGGACCTTGCCCAAGCCTATCAACAACTGCACATTGATGATGCCACCGCTGAAGCCCTAACGATCGTCACCCACCGAGCGGCATTCCGTTGCCGCCATTTGCAGTTCGGAGTGAGTGTGCCTCCTGGCATCTTCCAAAGCCTTATGGAGCGTCTCCTGAAAGGGCTTCCGGGCATGGTACCGTATTTTGATGACGTCTTGGTATCCGTAGACTCACACCAGCAGCTATTTGAGTGCCTCCGCGCCATGCTAACCAGGTTCCAGGAGGCTGGGCTCAAGGTAAAGAGGGAGAAGTGTCAGATCACCGTTCCACAGGTGGAGTTCCTGGGCTATCTTATCGACGCCTCTGGCCTTCACCCAACCACATCCAAGATCCGCGCTATCCAGCAGGCCACCATCCCAAAGAACAAGACGGAGTTGCAGGTGTTCCTGGGACTGCTGAACTTTTATAACGTGTTCCTGCCCCACAAAGCCACGGTGGCTGAGCCTCTTCACCGACTCCTCAGCACGAAGACACCTTGGTCCTGGGGTCATCGGGAGATGGCGGCCTTCAACACCGTCAAGGCTCTCCTTTCATCGGACAGTGTGCTGGTACAATACAGTGAAGCCAGGCCACTGGTCCTTGCCTGCGATGCCTCACCTTTTGTCATCGGCGCTGTCCTTAGTCACCGTTTTCCAGATGAAAGGGAAGCACCGCTTGCCTACTTTTCCAGGACGCTATCTCCGACTGAACGGAATTACAGCCAGCTCAATAAGGAGGCACTGGCACTTGTGGCTGGAGTGAAGAGGTTCCATGAATACCTCTACGGCAGGACTTTCGACCTCATCACCGACCACAAGCTGCTCCTGGGCCTGATCGCCTGATCGCCCAACTCCACTCTAGCCACGCATGTTGCGATAGACTGTTTTCCTGGCTGCCTACCACTAGCGGCTCGTCCATCGCCCGGGGAAATCGATGGGCCATGCTGACGCCCTCAGCCGTTGCCATCTTCCAGTGTTTGTGGAAGACCCGGCTCCTGCTTCATCGCTCCTCCTGATTGAGGATCTTCCGGCAGCGCCTGTATTGGCTGCCACTGTGGCCTCTGCATCTGCCCAGGATCGCACCATCAGCCGTGTGCTCAACTGGGTGTGGAGCGGGTGGCCACAAGGGCCTTTTGCATCGGAGTTCCAGCCCTTCGCAACCAGACAACACGAACTCTCGGCTCATCGCGGCTGTCTGCTGTGGGGAGACCATGTCGTGATTCCCCAAAGACTCCGTCAACGCATCTTTGAAGCTCTGCACGTTGGCCACCCGGGAATCATCAAAAAGTTTTTAAACTTTTTTGCTTTTTTCTTTTTGTTTGTATAAAAATTGGAAACTTTAATAAATATCTTTTTTAAAAAAAGGGAATCGTCAAAAGGAAGGCGTTGGCTTGGTGTTACGTCTGGTGGCCTAAAATGAACGATACCATCACTATCTGGGTTTCCGCCTGTCAAGCGTGCCAAGAATCGAGGCCTGTGCCACAGGCAGCTAAGGGACACACCTGGGAGACGCCCAAGACACCCTGGTTGAGGGTGCACATCGATCTGGCCGGCCCCTTTCGCGGCCGGACCTTTATGGTAGTGGTGGACGCCTATTCCAAATGGCTGGAGGTGGCCCTGATGCCCTCCACCACTATCGAGGCAGTCATCTGGGTGCTGCAAGGCCTCTTTGCAATGCATGGGTGCCCTGATGTCCTCGTCTCCGACAACGAACCACAGTTCACCTCAGGCACTTTTGAGCGATACCTTTTGGGACTGGGCATCCGTCATGCCCTAACGGCACCCTTTCATCCATCCAGCAACGGGCAAGCGGAGAGAATGGTGCACTCGGCAAAAGAGGCACTGGCGTGCCTGGACCAGGGAGACTGGCACGAGCGGGTTGCTGAATACTTCTTTGTGCAACACATCACCCCTCATGCGGCCACAGGGCGGAGTCCTGCCGAACTGCTTATGGGCCGTCGCCTCAGGTCCCCGCTCAACTGGCTGCACCCGGACTTTGCCATGGCCGAACCCCCAGGCTGTGCCAACGCCTGGGGTCATTTGTTCCAGGAAACCAGGTCTTTGCCCGGAACTTTGTGGGGGAGATTCCTTGGGTGCCAGCCACAGTAGTGGGAGTCACTGGACCTCGCTCATACCTCACTCATGGCACTTGAAGACGGACGTTTTTGGCACCGGCACATAGACAAGCTTAGGCGCAGGGTTGGGGACTTGGACACTACCGCATTGCCCCCAATTGCGCTCATGGCTCTGGAACAGACCCTTACAGATGGTGAGGCTCCACCTACACCTCTCTCACAAACTGCAGGCGTGAAGCCAAACCAAGCCGCTTCAGAGGGTTTGCCGGACTTCCCACAGACTAAGACCACTGCCGTGCCTGACATTCCACCAACTCCACTTGCGGATGTTCCACCCACAGCAGCAGATCCAGGGGACTTGGTTTCAATGCCACCTAGGGTCGCGCCACAGCCTCAGCAAGAATTGGGCAGCCCACCGGACCTGGGTACCGCTCCCCAGCAGTCTGGCAGAGTTTCCAAACACCCAACTTATTTAAAGGACTATGTTGTTGGACATGTAATACTGTTGGTCTAATGGAAGTATGTGAAATGTAACCAATATGCTTTTGTGCCTAATTGAACCATTACGTGTAGTGCTGTATATAAGGAAACCATTACGATTGTAACTAATGCCTTTTCTCGGTGGGGAGGGGTGTTATGTACTGAAGTTCTCACCCTGGGCCAGCAGGGGGATACTGTAGATAGTTATGCAAATAAGGGATCGAAAGTGACGTTCAGTGATTGGATAGTTTTAGAAAGTTGTTACAATTATGTGTACTCACTGAGCCCTTCAGCTCAGTTCTGTTCTGGCCTCTGAATAAACAAGAGCTGTTTGAAGAATCGCTGTGTCGTCTGATATGTTCACCCACAACTTAACACATCTACCCTCAATGTTCATGGCCTTAACCAATTAGAACCTGGCAGTTTTCAGTCCACAGTGTCTGTATATAAAGGCAGAAATCGCAGAACTATTTTTGTTTTGGCAAAAATAAAGCGATGTTTGGATGAAGGACGTTATGTATAAATAAAATATATAAATAAAATAAAACTAAATGTGGCAATTAATTGCACATTCCAGCTATCTGCAGCCTCCCCTTTGCTACTTGCAGAAAAGCAAGCCAGTTTATAGACACCTAGCCCTTGCATTCAAGTGTGTGAATTCCCTGATAACACTCTTTTAAAATAAAATTTTACCTATGAAATAAGATCTGATTTCTCTGTGAGGTGTGAGGAGCAAAAGGCTTCCTTCCATTTGGAGAAAGCATTTGCTCATGGGAGATTAAGAGCACAATATTTTTCAATAAGTTCATTGGGACTTATTCCTAGCTCAGTGGCTGTAGGATTGCAGTCTGTGACCTAGCAGTTTAAAATCATACCAGTGCAAGTAGCTAAATAGGTACTGCTGTAGCAGGAAGGTAAATGGTGTTTTCGTGCGCTCTGGCACTCATAAGTGTCCCATTGCCCCAGAAGCGGTTTAGACCTGCTGGCCACATGACCCAGAAAGTTGTCTGTGGACAAAGGCCAGCTCCCTTGGCCTGTAAAGCGAGATGAGTGCTGCAACCCCAGGGTCGCCTTTGACTGGGCTTAACCATCCAGGGGTCCTTTACCTTTACCCTTTTACCTGCAGTCTGTGAAGTGAGTAGTTTTTAATGTACACTTGTTTCAATGATGCCCCAACTATTTTCTCTAAAAAAAATTAGCCACTTTGAAGCTTCAGAAGAAATACATTTCCAGAATTTAAATAATCAAGCCGCTTGATAAAGAAACAGGCATGGGGATATATGGTGCTATGTTTGGCTTCTTGCTTACATTTTTCTTTTAACCTCTCTCTTGATTATCAACACTAATCAATACTAAAAGAGGAGAGAGAAATCACAGAAGAAGATGGACTATCTGCAGCTTTAACCCAAAGAGTCAGACACAACTAAACGACTAAACAACAACAACAAATGGCAGCATCAAAAACATAACTATGGACTTCTGGGTTGGCGCCTCCAGGCAATGGCGGAGTTCCTCCGATCGGGAGGAATTTGCTCCGTGGAAATCAGGGTCTAACCGCCACGGCGAAGGTGGAGACCCACTGAAATCACAGATGGGAGAAGCTTGTGAACCTGGGATTCGGCTGGCACCTTTTGCGCCTCCCCTACTCGCGGGGAAACCCTGATTTGGGGATCCGGAGCAAAGTGGGGCGAGCAGGGCAGTGCTTCGAATTGACTGCTTCTTTCATGGAGTGAAGCCGCATCGCTGTTGCCAGAGAGCGCTGACTTTTTCCTGTGGACAATTTGACTTTAAACAACTACCCGTGAGTAGAACGGAAAATTGGATCTTTAAATTTATTAATTTGGCATCGAAACGGGAAGGTTCTAAACAGGAAGTCCGCCTTCCTCTTTTGTAAATAGATTGAAGCAAAGACGTTGCAAGTTAAAGCCTTGGAAAGTAAAGGATTAAATCGCCATCGGTTAAACCTATTAAACCCCCCTTGGAAGCAGGAGAAGAGGGGAGAAATTTTGGACCTAGTGAGCCTGCAGGAGAGAGTGAAAAATCAAATTACCACTGCTCTGAACCTGGAAACGGGCTGCCAGTAAGATTGACGTCTTGGGAGAGCTCATTGACAGTGAACAGAAAGTATGTTGACAGATGGCTAAATAAGAGAAATATATTGTTTCCATTGTCCCCTTCTGCGTTTAAAAAGGAGGAAAAGTAACTGAAAATTGAAACTAACTTTATAGTTTAAATTGTGTTTGAAAGGATTGATACAAGTGGAGACTGTTTCCCTCTAGAGGGAGCTTTTGAAACTGTTACAAGAGTGGAGCTGGGGTTTTTCCAGCTGCAAGATAAGAACTGTGAGAATCAGAGATTGACCTTGGATCTTAAGAATGTTGACAGAAGGAGCCTTAGTGACTGTATTATGTAAGATAAGCTATTCATTGGAACAGCTCCACAAGAAGACGGATGTCATGAATACTAAACTTGAGAACTTGGGACAAAAAGTGATTAATTTGGGACAAAAAGTGATCACCAATACAGAAACTGTTCAGGATTTGACACAGGAACCTATTTTGACAGGACAAACTGGGGAGAAGACGAAGGAGAAAGTTGTTGTTGTTGAACCTAAAGTAATACAAGTGGGAGCCCCAGCCTTAGAGAGGCAAATCGAGGACTATAAGTGGAGGCCTTTTATGAATGAATATAGAAAAAGTCAGAATTTGAAGATTGGAGCCCTGCTTGGACTGGAGAAGGAAGGTTGGATAGACTCTTCCATGCAGGGATTTGCTGACCTTTGGGTCCTGAATCTGGGTCAGGAGGTGATTGGAGTTGTGGAGGCCTTTGGATTTGGAGGAGCTTTGAAACACGATTTGAGATATTGTATGGACCTTGGTTCTAGCTGTGGAGAGTTGGTTGGCCTGTCGAGAGGGAATGGGGGCATGGCTGGGTCGCCCCCCCGAGACCTGCTCCTCAGCATCTTCAGCATCAAAGAATATGAAGAAAAACTGCAGAATGGACTTGGAAAAGATTTAAGAGCCTCGGACAGAAGATCTCCAGGTTGATGAACTATATGGAATGGACGGAAATGACTGGCAGAATCCGAGACCAGGGAGAAGAGATGGTGGAAGAAGATTGGGAAAGTTTAAAGTTTATATATAGAAATATTGTAAAATTAATGAGTGTTAGAAAATTGTTGGAATGAAACTTTATGGCTTTAGCAGAAATGTTATAAGGAGTTAAGTATAAATAAGTACTTTAGTATTAATGGAAAATAAGGCTAAAAATATGTTAAGAAATGATAAAAATAGAGAAAGATGGAAAGGAATTGCCGAAACAAGTAAATAGAAGTGGAATACAAAAAGGGAGGTGAGAGGAGGTCAATGAAATAAGGGAATGAAAGATAGAGTAATGAAATGGTATTGTATATGTTTTTTAAATTGATGTTGTTTTGTTTTGTTTAGTTTAGTGTGTTAAGGTTTTGTTTTGTATTGTTTATACTGTATTGTGTTGTTTTCTTGTTTTCTTTTTTCCCTTTTCTGCTCTATTTTGTCTTTTTCTCTTGCTTTTTTTCTTCTTTTTTCTTTTTTGTAAGTCTTAAAAGTAATAAAGATTATTTAAAAACAAAAAAACCCCAAAAACATAACTATGACCTCTCGCGACATACAGGCATGCAGGGACCAGCTCTCTCACCTTATGCACCACTGGGGGTTAGGATAAGTTTCATCCACCTTGAATTATTTTTGTAAATGATCTACCCATTTTTCTTGGTCATCTTACGCTCATTATGATCCCTGAAATCATAGAAAAGATATTAATATGTGACTCATAGACTAGAAGAGAGACTTTCAGGCGGTATTGATGGCACCCCTTTGTCTTGCGAGAGAATGGAGTGTGCCTCCTGGGGTGAAGTCAAACTGCTGCATTAGCAGAACTGAAGTGACCTCTCTGGGGTGCAAGCCTGGGCAGTGTGCATGGAGGTCCTGGGCTATCCAGATGACAAGACCCCACTCTCAGCCTCACTGATGTGGTCCAAAGGAAAGCAGAGCAAGACGTTGGGCACCAGCTTGGCTGCAGGAGTTGCCAGGAGAAGGCATACAAGGCAGCATCCAACCACCTTAGGGACTCTAAGGCAGCATCCAACCACCTTAGGGACTCTGCTTTAGATTTATAGCCCTTTCATCTTCTGAAGATATGCTGCAAGGCAGTGGATGTCATGAAATCCCCTCTTCTGTCCACCTTTGACAAGTGCCGAAGCCTTTCCTCTTCCATTTGGCCACCCTATCACATTGGATTCTGCATTCTGATATGCATCTGATCTACAGACTGATCTACTGGTATATCATGTGCAGAAATACTGTATGAACTGAGCAAAAAACCCTCTCTCCCACCTGCTCAGCCTAAAGATGGATGACAGCTGTTGCTTTCAATGGGAAGCATACCTGCATGCATCCAAGTGTAGATGCTGTTCTTTGATTTTAGTGGGATGCAAATCTGGTTGCATTTTCCCATTCTTAAACCCATGGAGTTGTGCTTCCAGCCCCCTTTTTAAACCGCCTTGATAGAATTAGATCAACTCTACTAGATTTGCAATGTCTACTGAGAAAAAAGACTTAATGAATTCAATGGGACTTACTCCTGGGTTAGTGAGCATAGGACTGCAGCCAGAAAGTACAATAGCTACCTTGAAATTAAAACTGGATTACCACAACATCCCAACTAGGGACAAGATTGTAAATTTCATATTAGATGAAATATAGTGAAATCTCTACATAAAAGCACCCCCATAGTAACACACAAAGGACATGCTTTTAAAAGCAATCCGAAAGCTTGTGTTCTTGGACTTCTGTTTAATGTGCTTCAATTTATATTTGCCTCTGAGTGTTTAGTCCATTGAAAATAGTGCTCATTCTATGTTTTTATTTTCTATTTTATACTGTAATCTGACTCATTTATTGTTCCATATTTCTTCTTCCTTTTTTACATTTGGTACTGATGAACCAACTAATTTTAAACCACATTGCCGTTCCTGTTCCTCAACTTGGATAAATTGTAAGAGTTGTAAACAAAGCCTTCAGACTGAGAGCCCTACGCTCATTGCATCTAATGAAAGAGTCTGGGTTACAATGACCATGGACTCATGAGGTTTACTGTGCTTCTTTCACATCCTGAGGTGCTTCGTTCAGAACAGGGAAGATGGGGGGGGGACATCAACCATAGACTGGTCAGCATCCCAGCTGTAATAGGGCCATAACATGCTGGGTTACGCTTTAGCAACTGCACCATCATAACCTTTTCCACTGTCAATAAAGTAGCCTTTTCTCTCTCACTGTGGTAATTCAGTGGTTTTCTTACCCTTTCATATATAAATTTGCCTTCCCCAGAACATTTATGTACTGCAAAGAATTCTGGGATGTGTTTCAGGGCACACTCAGCTTACTGGGGGCTCCAAGCAGTCCTGATGAGCACTTCCATTGCTCCCCGTAAATGAAAAATGCTCCCCACACTCTCCTGAGTATTGCTGGTGCAAGTCAGTCATGGGGAACCCTGATCAACCTCTCTGAGGAAAGCCTTGTAGCCCGGGGGGGGGAGGTGCTTTTCATGCAAGGGGAAACCTAGCCAGATGGGTGAGGTATAAATAATAAATGGTGGTGGTGGTGGTGATGTTCAGTCCCTGATATCTCCAGGTAGATCTAGGAGTAACTAGGTGAGTTACTGACAGTCAGTGGTGTAGGGATATCGCGGAGTGGGGAGTGGGGTCCGGAGGGAGCCCACTTCCCCACCAGCAGGCAGCCACAGTCTGCCTGCACGCGTGACCCTGGGGTGCAGGGCACAACCCCCCCCCTCAGACAAGCCACAAGCTGTCTAGAACATCGTCCCCTATGTCTGACCTTTTGCAGTCTCAGAGTCAGCGGTGTCCTGTCTGTAACCCTTTTCCATGAGACCTTTGTCTCCTTTTGTCATACACTGTGCAAGGGGAAAATGACGCTGTGGGACAGGTGCCAAAATAGCCTTTTACTACCCCACGTTCTCGGGACGGAAGATGTGTAAAGGTCACAGCCCAAAAATGTATCTGCCTAGCTTGCATATTTGTCTCAATAAAAAGAGGCTCCACAGGAATGGCAGCAGCTCGCTACAGCCCACCTGTGCGCAGCTCACATGATGATCAACACCTGTCTTGGGCCTTCACTTCAAGTGGAGATAACACTGAGATGAGCCACTCAGCATAAGGCAGCTTCCTATGTTCCTAAGCTGTCCCTTAAGTAAACCTGTCACTTATTATTGATCTTATTAACCCATTTAATGTATTAATTGAACATACAAAGGCTTAAACCAAGGGAGAACCTTGGTCTATCTAGGAAATATATAAATTAAAGGAACTGTAAGAAATAACTGAATGAATTCATTAAAGACTTCAGAGAATTCATTGCTATGACCTTGCCTCCTTTAATCAGCCATGTGTCCTGCATTGGGTGTGGTTAGATCATGGAATGACTTTTGATGCCAGGAACTGTGCTAAATGATCTTTACTTAAGAGCACAAGAAACCTTGCTTAAGAGCCTTATTTCTGAAAAAATATATTTGCAAGCATTTCCATAATCAGCAAAAACTTGGGAATCTCTTGGGAATTGTTCAGTGGTCAACTAGAAGACCAAAATGCCCTCCTCATCTTTGGAGGAATAGTATCACAATTGCCTACTCTCACAGAAACAGAACATTCATACTGAAAAAATTACCTAGCAAATGTGCATTACTTATGGCAGGAGAAAGGCAGTTTGGAGTAATGGTGGAACTGTGTGACTAAACTCTAGTAAATCCCCAAGACTTTAGCTTTGCCCATTTTTCTTGTTGTTTAATTCCATTGATGAATAAAGCTGGCAAGAGGGCTGCCTGCCAGAAAGGGCATTTTCATAGTTGCACAACATGAACATTTCCTTGTCAAGACCCATTACAACAAAAAAAGTAAGTGGCATTTCAGTAAAATTGCTCATATTTTAAAATGTATAAATATATGGGGCTCAATAATCTGTTACTAAGCCAGGTATCAATTTGGAGCACATAAAAGCACCTGCCGATCATCAACACAGAGGTATATAGCTAACTTGTAGCATATCCAACCAGTGGGTTCCTTCTTTATATTAAAAAAGCTTCTAAATTTTTGATACAGACATTGCAAGATATATCAGCTTGCATTAGGTTAAACATGTCTTGCAATGTGACATAATATGATGTGACCTGACAGAACCAGATGAAAATGTCATGTTGCATCACATATTTAAAAGAGGAATGTGTGCATGTTTGAAACATTCTAATGTAGTGGGGCTTGTTTTTGTTTTTATCTTAAACCCTGTGGATGAGTTACTGTTGTTTCCCACTACTATGAAGAATAAATGTAATTTACGTGTTGTATTAATGAAGAACTACTCTCACCTTCCTAGCCAATAATTTAACACTACCATAGCATAATAACAATCGTTTAATAAACAAGCAAAACCAATATTATATCAGGCAAGTATCGGTAACATTCAATGGGTGCAGACTTTTCTTCTATCACTGCTATGCATGTCACAAGAGTTCAATGAGTAGCTCCAAAAAGTGCACTTTCATCCCTGTCCCAGGATGGCTCTAACATATGCACATACAGGTCCAAGCATAGATGGTAGGGAAGGGTGACTCTTATCAGGGTCTGGAGATTTAGGGAAGGATGTCTGAGGCTACTTGCAGCCCCACCACCACAAGGAAAGAACCATCCAAGGCTAAATTAAATTCTAGATCACACTTGAATCGTTTGTTCTTTTCAGGTGGAAATCAAGCCTACTGCATTGATTTAAAGTATAAATTAACTAGGATTTTATGTTACAGCAGATGCACACACTTTTGCATTTACTGTATCTAATATGCATTTATGCGGGAGGCGTCATATATTACAAAAAGGATTTATATAAGCGGCATTATAGAACCTGTAACATGCTGGGGTGGGTGGGGGAAAGGGGATTCATTTTCAACCAAAAGGAAAGCAGTGCCCAGCCTACTGATAAATAATAAATAATGTAAGGAGGGAGCTGCAGCCCAAGATAGGAAAAAGGTGGTAAGGGAACACTTAGCTACTTTAAGAAGAGTTTGGATTTGATATCCCGCTTTATCACTACCCGAAGGAATCTCAAAGCGGCTGACATTCTCCTTTCCCTTCCTCCCCCACAACAAACACTCTGTGAGGTGAGTGAGGCTGAGAGACTTCAAAGAAGTGTGACAAGCCCAAGGTCACCCAGCAGCTGCCTGTGGAGGAGCGGAGACACAAACCCGGTTCACCAGATTACAAGTCTACAGCTCTTAACCACTACTGGAGTTCAAATCTACAGGGCCTGATGAGCTGCACCCAAGGGTACCAAAGGAGCTTGCTGGTGTAATCTTGGAGCCTCTGACTACAATCTATGAGAATTCTTGGAGAACAGGGGAGGTCCCTGCAGACTGGAGGCAGGCAAAGTATGATGCAATAGCCAAAGAATGCTAATGCTATTCTTGGCTGCATCAACAGAAGTAGAGTGTCCAGATCAAGGGATATTGCTGTATTCTGCCTTGGTCAGACCCCACCTGGAGTACTATGTCCAGGTCTAGGCTCCACAGTTTAAGAAGTATTTTGACAGGCTGGTACATGTTCCAAGGAAGGCAACCAAGATGCTAAAGGGTCTGGAATCTAAGCCTTATGAGGAACATTTGATGGAGTTGGGGGTGTTTAGCTTGGAAAAGAGGAAAGTGAGAAGAGATATGATAGCCATCTTAGATATCTCAGGGGCTGTCACATGGAAAATGGCATCAGGAAGAATTATCTGACAGTGAGAGCTGTTCGACAGTGGAACAGGTTCCCAGAAGAAATGGTTGGCTCTCCTTCCTTGGAAGTTTTTAAGCAGAGGTTACAGGGCCATTCAAGGACATCTGTGCTCAAACCCTGAAAGTGTCTCAGTAATATTTATGGAAAGCGGTGGAGTTCTGCAAGTCATACTTAATACTCCTAAAAGTTGTCAAAGGTCCCTTGTCCCTTATATTTGACACTTATGAGAGGGCCACATATAATCCAGCAACTCTTCAGCTCCCACATACACAGAGACAAGATGAAGTGACACCAGAGTTACAGAGGTTAATTTCATCACCTCTTCTGTAGGAAAGAGTGACACAGCAGGCCCTTATTTCCAATGGAAGTAATGGCTTGCTGCTATGGAAACATGATGAAATCACTTGATGGGGAGAAAATGAGCCTGTGTCACCAAAGGAAATGTCACAATATGAGAAATTCTATGTTAATTTCAAATAACATTGGGGATGGTGGAGACGAACTTACCAGCTATATAAATATAGCTATGAAAATGAAGATAATTAGAGTGCTGTGTGAGAAACAGACAGTAAAGTGCATTAAATGCCTGTTGCAGAATACAGCTATGGCAGTCTCTCTCTCTTCATCGATGTGGGTAGTGACAAACTCCGGTAGCTACTGACCCGTGCAAAATACAAGAAGCAGTTTACTCTCAGCCACTGGTAACTGCTCCTCAAATGCACATGTACCTGGAGGTGAACCTGACAGGTTTTGACACACACAAAATACACCTGCAGTAGGCACACCGCATAAATTTCTGTGACATTCACACAGACGTCCTGAGTTTGACATCTATTTGGTACTGAGGGCCTATTATTTTTATGACATTTACAGAGTAGCAAGGACAGCTCCTCAAGGAAGGTGACATCTTCTCATGCCAGGTAGAAATGTTAAGCTTCACACAAAAGTCATCCTTTTATAAAAGGTGCCTGTGGAACTTGGTGTGCCAGCAACATGCTCAAATTTGATAGACGTAAAGCAAGGGCTTCCCAACCCTTTCTCTTTCTCTTTCTCTTTCTCTTTCAATTTCTCCTTCAGGCATTCAAGCCCACTTTGAGCCCTTCTCCAACAGTAACCCAACACATTTGCTCTTAAAGAGGGGTGTTTATTCATTTAACAACAAATGAAAAATTGAAACAATTGCTTGGGCAAAGTATTGAGTTTAGCTGAATTTTGTAGCGGGGGCTGGAGGGAGAGGGAATGCCCCCAATTATGGCCTTAATCTAAGCGGGTGGGTGAATTTTTATTATTTTCAGGGAGGGGTTCTTATGCAGCCATGGACAATTTTTCTCCTTTCTTTTTAAAGTCACAACGTAGCCTTGATGTTCCTATGGAGAATTCTGTTCAGGAATGCTGCCAGGTTCCTTCTGTGGGCAGCTATGCCATGCCCTTTAATGATTGCAAGCTTGCTTCTAAATAAATAAATAAAAGGTTGAGGGTGAGGGGAGAAGAGAAACGCCATCAACCACCTTGTATTAAATAGGAAGACACCCACACCCCTCACTGCCAAATCTTAGACTCCTCCTCACTGCTACTGAATAGCCCAGGCATAGGCAAACTCGGCCCTCCAGCTGTTTTGGGACTACAGCTCCCATCACCCCTAGATAACAGGACCAGTGATCAGGAATGATGGGAGTTGTAGTCCCAAAACATCTGGAGGGCCTATGCATGGAATAGCCATTCCCCTGGCCAGCTGCATGGCTATGCACAGGGGCGGCCTGAGGTGAAACAGGCGGGTGCTGCCCCTGCTGCCCCCCACCTCCCACTGAAGCCTTGCTCGTCAGGGCTGCATGGTGATGCAGCTGAAAGAGAGCCCCATGGGATACCCATTGAAAACTGGATCCCATTGGAACCCCATAGGATTCTGCCATCCAAGGCGGCTGCTTCATTCCACCTCATAGGTGGGCCTGCCCTGCCACACCTCCATGTGGGAAAAGTGGTGCCATGAAAGGGGAAGGGGAAGCCATTGGGCCTGGCCGACAGAAGGAGATTCAGTCACATCCTCTGGTGTGGAAAAAGCTAGAAGCAGATGAACATCCTTATGTGGTAATAAATATTACATTATTTTGCAGCAGTCTGCCATTAATATATGTTTAATATATGAAGTGGAACTGTTTAAAGAATAGGCAAATGGGCTTGTACAGTTCAGCTGATTTTGTAATGTACGTATTCTGAAAACATACTGCTTGCTGGCCTTTCTTATGCCCTGTAGAGCACAGATGGGCAGAAAGTAAATTATGGTCAATATCTAGTAAACCACTATGTACCAGAGTTGCTGATCAGTTTTAAGATTATTTACAAGCTGCCGCCTCCACTAAAAATATATATATTATTTGCTTACTAAAAGACAATGTAATCCTTTGGGAGTCTGTGATAGTAATAAATTCCAGTGTTTATGAACAGTGTATTCTTCTAAATCATAATATTTTAATTTAAATGTATGAAATTTTTTTATTGATGGGCATGCTACAATGTGGGTTTTGAATGAACTACGAATAAATGGATGAATGGGTTTTGAATAAATGAATGAATGGGTTTTGAATGAACTACGAATAAAGGTTAAAAAAATGGAAATTCAACCAAGGACCATCTCTGACCATAATCCATGGATCTGAGGGGAGAAAGGAAAGGAAATGTACAGAGATGGAGAATAAATGAAAGTCTATTAAATGATGAAAATATTCTACAAAAGGCAATAGAAACATTAAAGGAATTTTTAAATTTCAATTTAAACCAAGGCACAGATATCAAGGTTGTTTGGGATGCTAGCAAAGCAGTTGTAATGGGCTTTTTAAGCAACAAAATGTGATACAAATAAGATTGAAAGAAAAGAAAAAGAGAATTATTGAATGAGATAAGCAAAAATGAAAAAGAGCTATTTAAAAACCCAAGCAGTGAAATAATTAAGCAGAATATTAAATTGCTGCAGACAAAATTCTCAATGCTTGTAAACCAAGAAGTTGAATGGAATATCAAAATATTAAAACACAGAAATTTTGAATTTGCAAATAAGCCAGGGAAATTACTGGCATGGCAATTTAAGAAAAGGCAGAGTGATAGCTATAAATAAGCTGAAAGTGAGAGAAAAAATCATTGATGAACCGAATGAAATATGTAAGAACTTTGTGAGCTACTACACAGAATTATACCAAAAAGGAACAGAATATCAAGAAAAAGTTGAAGAATTTTTTAAACAAAACATCCTGCTTGAAATACAGAGTGAGAAAATCGAATATCTTAATGCATCAATTATGGCTATGGAAATCCAACAAGCAATTAGGAACACAAAAGCGGGGAAGTCACCTGGGCCAGACGGATTGTCAGCCTGTTATTACAAGAAGCTGGAAAAAGTGATATCACAACCTATAAAAGAAGTGATGGACGATATACTAATTAAAGGTAAAACATCGGAGACTTGGAAGGAAGCATACATAATGCTAATCCTCAAACAGGGGACAGATTTAACACTCATCCGCAACTACAGACTTAATAATGATTATAAACTTTTTGCAGCCATATTAGCGGAAAGACTAAAAAAGACACTGAGAGAAATAATCCATGAGGACCAAGCGGGCTTTCCCCCTGGATGACAGATAAATGGAAATGTTAAAAAAGTCATTAATATTTTGGAATAACTAGAAGCCAGAAACAACAAACCAGCAGTAAGCATGCTAGTAGACACAGAAAAGGTGTTTGACAACATCTCTTGGAGTTTTATGAAAACACAAATTAACTTAATGGGTCTTGGAGAGACATTTTGCAAAGGAATAGAGCAATCTATTCAGAGCAATGAGCTAAATTTATTATAAATAGTAATATCACGGAAAGTTGTAACATAATGAAGGGGACAAGGCGAGGGTGCCCTCTGTCCCCACTGCTATTTATTCTAGTACAGGAAACTCTAAATAAGAAAATAAGAGAGGACAAGAAGATAAGAAGTATACTAGCAGGGGGGAAATCCTACAAGTTTGGGGGGGGTTTCCCTTCTTTTTTTTATTGATTTTCCAAATTTATAACAAATATAACACACACAAAAAGAAAAACATTACAATGTTAAAAAGAAAAACAAACAAACATATAAACACCTAACCCTTCTAAGAACCCAATTTAATTTTCATTGTTAAGTAACTTCCTCAAATCCCCCTAACTGAGTTTCAATGGGTCTCCTTCTAACAGTTTTCCAATATCCACTTTCTAATGAAATTAACTCATTCAAATTACTATCTTCCTTCCTTTTCATAATATTCTCAATCCATACTATTATACAATTAAACATAGTTTAATCCTAGGCCAGTTTGGTACTTTCAAGTGATTCTACTTATCTTATATTAGAATATCTAGCTAAATAGTCTTTAAATTTCTTCCAATCTTCTTGGTATTCCTCCTCTTTCTGATTGCAGATTCTTCTGGTCAGGTCGGCAAGCTCCAAAAAGTCCAACATCTTCATCTGCCATTCTTCCACTGTTGGTATTTCTTTCAATTTCCAATTTTTGGCTAACAAAATTCTTGCTGCAGTTGTGGCATACAAAAACAATAAAGCATATTTTGGGGGCAATTCCAATCCTATTATTCCAAGTAGAAAGGCCTCTGGTTTCTTAATAAATGTATATTTCAACATTTTTTTCAATTCATTATAAATCTTTTCCCAGAAGTCTTTCACCTTGGGACATGTCCACCATATATGATAAAAGGTACCTTCTTTTTCTTTACACTTCCAACATAAATTATCATTCATATGGTAGATCTTTGCTAATTTTACTGGGGTTAAGTACCATCTATACATCATTTTCATAATGTTTTCCTTTAATACCATACAGGCGGTAAACTTAACCCCTTTTTTCCACAACCTTTCCCAGTCTTCCATCGTTATATTATGTCCAAAATCTCTTGCCCAATCTATCATCACAGATTTCACTTGTTTATCCTTTGTATGCCACTCCAACAATAAATTATGCATCTTAGAATTTTTTTTAACATTGGTATCTAACAACTCTGTTTCCAGTTTGTTTGTTTTTTTTTCCATTGCAAAACCAGTTTTCTTATCAAGCTTATATATTTCATTGATCTGATAATATTGTAACCAATCAACTTTATCTTTAATTTGATCAAATGGTCTTAATTTAAATCCTTCATTATCCTCCAACAATAAATCAGAATATCTCAGCCATTTACTCTCCATATTTAACTTTTTCTGGGTCTTTGCTTCCATTGGTGAAAGCCACTGGGTGTTTTCCTTTTTAGATCTTTATATCTTATCCAGACGTTATATAGAGATTTTCTAATTACATGATTTTTAAAACCTTTGTGGGCCTTAATCTTATCATACCATAGATATGCATGCCAACCAAATACATTGTCAAATCCCTCCAAGTCAAGAACATCAGCATTGTCTAATTGTATCATTCCTTAACCTAGCAAAAAGCTGTGGCTTCAAAGTATATCTTCAGATCTGGCTGGGAAAATCCCCCTCTTTCTTTTGAGTCTGTTAGTAATTTATATTTAATTCTGGGTTTTTTCCCCTGCCAGATAAATTTAGACAAAGCTTTCTGCCATTCTTTAAAACATTTCACATTATCAATGATTGGTAGGGCTTGAAATAAAAACAACATCTTTGGCAATACATTCATCTTGACCACCGATATTCAGTCTGTTAATGACAGTTTTAAATTTGACCAAATCTCAAGATCTCTCTTAATTTCATTCCATAATTTTTCATAATTATCTTTATATAGATTCAGATTTTTCAACGATAAATTGACACCCAGATATTTAACCTTTTCCACAAAAACTATGCCCGTTTTTTATTGGAGAATTTTTTTCTCCTCAATATATAATTCCCCCCCCCCCCAGTACTTTGGTTTTGCTCTTGTTTAGCTTGAATCCTGCCTCTTGCCCGAACTCCTGCATCAGCTCCAGTGCTTTTACTGCACTAGAGTCTGGACCATGAATTATTAACACCAAATCATCAGCAAAGGCTGTTAGTTTATATTGTTTAGAACCTACTGTTATACCTTTAACTTCTTCCTCTTTCCTTAGCATACTTAACAGAACCTCCAGAATAGATATAAAAAGCAGTGGGGAAAGTGGGCACCCTTGCCTGATACCTTTTTCAATTCTAATTTCATCTGACACCACATTAATTATATTTTTTGCTTTTTATTCAAAGTAGATCACATTAATACCATTTAGAAAATCTTGTCCAACCCCAATACTTTCTAAAAATTTTATCATAAATCTCCAAGACACGTTGTCAAAGGCCTTCTCTGCATCAATAAACATTAACATTGCTTTACATTTTTTTTTTAACTTCCAACTTTTCCAAAACATCAATTATATTCCTAATGTTGTCTTTCATGTGCCTTCCAGGCAGAAATCCTGCCTGGTGCTTATGAATATAATCTGACAATACCTTCTTCAGTCTATTCGCCAAAATATTAGCAAAAATTTTGTAATCCACATTGAGTAATGAGATTGGTCTATAATCCATCTAATTGGTCTATAATTGGATCTATCTTGATCTTGTTTTGGTATCAGAGTTATAAAGGCTTCCTTCCAGGTTTCGGGTGCTTTGTCCCCTCTTAATATCTTATTGCAAACTTCTACCAATGGCTGAATAAGCCAGTCTTTCATGGTCTTATAATACTTTGCTGATAGGCCATCTGGTCCTGGGGCTTTCCCAAGTTGCATCTGATTTATCGCATTGTCCACCTTTTGTTGTGTAATTAGTCCATTAAGTAGGATCCTTTTTGTCAGAAATTTTTTGCAGTCCATTTACTTTGATAAACTGCTCAATATTGTCTTCATCTTCCTTACCATTTTTATACAGTTGTTTATAATATCTCTGGAAACATCTTCTTATCTCCGCAGGGTTCTCCACAGACTTTCCTTCTGATACAATCATCACAGCCTTACTTGCGTCCCAAACGACTCTTATTTCCATCTCTGAATTCATATTTATCTCAAAATAATCCTTTAGAGTCTTTTGGGCCTTATTAATTATTTGCTCATTCCTCAAGAAGTCATCATTCATTCTCCATCTGTAAGATCCCTGCAGAGACAATTTCATCTCCATAAACACTGCATTGTGATCTGAGCAAGATTTTTGGGCAGATTTCAGTTTTAGTTACTCTAGGAACCAAGTCTCTGGATATCCATAAATAATCAATTCGAAAAAATGATTGATTTGTATCTGAATAGAATGTGAAGTCTTTTTCTATTGTATTTCTTACTCTCCATATGTCTGACAGATCAAATTTGTCTACCATGTCAAATAATGTCTTTGGTAATCTGCCAGCATTCATTATTTTGTGTCTCTGTGTTCTGTCCATTAATGTTGATGTAACTCCGTTCAAGTCTCCCATTAAGATCAATTTATAATCAATTTATAATCCAAATAGTCCAAAAGTCTTGTTTCCAAGTTCTAAAAAAATTCTGCTTTGCCGACATTGGAGGCATAAATTCCAAACAGTAGATATTTTAAAGGCCTTCACGGATGACCTTATTATTACCACAGAAAATTTGAAAGAAAGTCTACCAAGAGTGCTGGAACTAAAAAAGGAATTTGGACAGGTGGTGGGATTCAAACTTAATAGAAAAAAATGAAATTACTGGCAAAAAAAGTGGGGAGTCAGGAGAAAAGTGAATTACAACAAATTTGTGGGCTGGAAATTAGTAAAAACAAAGCAAAGTATCTGAGTATTTGGCTCACAACAAAGAACATCAATCTATTGCAGGACAATTATGTCAAAACCTGGAAGGACATTAAAAAAGATTTGGAGATTTGGAGCTGGTTAAACATCTCCTTTTGGGGAAGAATCTCTACAATAAAAATTAACGTGCTTCCAAGAATTACCTTCCTGTTCCAGTCAATTCCAATGATTGGGGGAGCAAGCTGTTTCAAGGATTGGCAGAGGGACATCTCAAGATTTATCTGGTGGGGCAAAAAGCCCAGGATTAAGCACAAACTATTAATTGATGTTAAGGGCAGTTCACTGCCAGATTTGGAACTGCGTGCTATGATTTGAAAGAGAATTTCATGAAAATGCTCTACAGATGGTACTTAACACTTGTAAAACTGGCCAAAATGTATAAATCTAGGTCAAACATCTGTTGGAGATGCAGGGAGGCGGAAGGCACTATGATCCATATGTGGTGGAACTGCAAAAACAATAACAAAAAACCAGGGAATTTTGGAAAACAATATATAATGAACTTAAAAAAATGTTTAAATGTTCTTTCCCTAAGAAGCCTGAAGCCTTCCTGCTGGGCATAATGTCCTAAATTGAAGGCCCATCTTGCAAGACCTGTATTCCCTTCAGTTTTACCTCTTATACTTGTTTTAACTGCATGCCTTTTAAATCTTATCTTTTTTAATTATCCATTTTTATCCATCCATTATCCACATTTAATCTCGTATTCTATTCACATGTTGAAAATTAGTTTATGAGTATGTAACATCTGGGTTTTCATCCTGGAGTAGGAGGGAGATGTTGAGTTGTTCTGAACATCCTGGGAATTTATGTAGGATAGGCAGGATAAACCTGGCCCGTATGTCTATGTAATACTGACAATGGGAAAAGGCACGTTCCATTGTTTCCTGCTGCCCAGAGCCACATGGACATTTCCTCTCCTCATATGGTGTCTTCCTATAACGGCCTTCCTGAATGGCTGAGGGGAGGGCCTGACAGCAGGCCAGAATGAAAGCTCATCACTGTTTTGGGATTTCAAGGTTGGTTATATATGGCATTTGGGAGGTGAGGCATCTTCTGGTTTCACTAATTAGAAATTCTGGGGACCTGGCTAGATCTGCCTGGCGTTCTGTGTCTTCCACAGCCTGATTAATTTTAATTTTAATTCTTTTGCTTGTTCATAACCCATGTTAAGTAAAATCTGTGGGTTGAAACCTAGAGTATTTATTATATATTTCACTGCTCATTTCCATGTCAATTGGAAATTGTCCTTAATAGTCAAGGCCGCATGGGAAGAAGCATAGTCTCAACCAGTACTTAAGAGTGGCAAGCCGCTCAGTTCTTATGGATCCAGTTTCAAGACGTATGGTAGCATTGGAGACATGTTTAGGCACTTGTAGAGCAGATCTTAGGAATTTGGATTGAACCAATTCTAGTGGTGCACAGTTGGCAAAGGGGCCTAATTGGGCACCACAGAACAGCTGTGCAATCGATGTGGCCTCAAATGGTTTGAGGGCTGCAGGTAGATAGTGTCCACCTTTGATCCTGAGATACTTTTGCATTTGCACTTCTCTGGGCATTCCCTGAATGAAGGGCTATACCCAGGTATTTGAAGCAGGTGACCTGCTAGATCTTGTGACCATCGATATACCATGTACGTGGTTTGGGCCTCTTGGCAAAAACCATGATTTTTGTTTTCTGGTAATTGAGTTCCAATTGGCTCTCCTTACAATATGCAGCCAGTGTTTTCATGGCTCTTTTAAGGCCTATTGGTGATCTTGATAGGATTGCTGTGTCATCTATGTAAAACAGCACCGGAACATTCTTTCCTGCAAGTTTTGGAGGGTGAAAATTCATATTGTGAAGGTGGGAAATCATATCATTTATATAAAAATTGAATAGTGATGGGGCCAGTATGCATCCTTGTTTGACTCCCTTCTCAGTTACTATTGCATTGGATAAATGGCCCTGGGAGGTACATCACACTTTTAGTGAGGTCCCTTCAGGTAGCGTGCATATTAAAAATAGTAAGCATCTGTCAAGTGTGGAAGTCTCCAATTTTTCCCATAGCTTTATTCTGGAAATGGAGTCAAAGGCTGCTCTGAGGTTGATGAAGGCCAGATAGAGAGAGAGAGTATTACTAGATGAGTCCTTCTCTATTAGATGTTAGAGAACTAAGCATTGGTCAATGGTCAAGCATCCTTCTCTGAATCCTGCTTGTTCATCTGCAAGTATGTTTTCTTGTAGCCAGTCTTGAAATTTCTGTTGCAGGTGTCTTGCATACAGTTTACTAATTATGTTGATGAGACTGATTGGTCTGTAGTTGGCAGGATCATCTTTCTTTCCTTTTTTATATATTGGGACAATGATTGAAAGTCCCCAGTCCTCGGGAATATGTCCATAGATGTCTATGCCGGTGAAAAGTGATGTGAGGGTAGGGGCCCAAAAGTCCAAATTGTTTTTTATGGCCTCTGTGGGTATTAAGTCATCACCTGGGTCTTATTGGGATGCTCTCTTGATGTTGGAGTCCTGTAAATACATCAACACACATTCAGAAAGATATGTCCATGTAAAATCAGCAGAGATCAGCAGAAGCAGAGTTGTGGTGGAATTGTAGCATTAAGCATTTTATTTACAGCAAAGAAAGAAAACAACTGTTGTGTGAGCTGCTTTCTCACACATCCTCTCTGTTGGAGAGAATGAACAAAGAGCAGAAGTTTATCAGCCTGACTTCCGTTCACACAGACATTCATAACAAATGAAATCATCTGGTCATGTGACCTCTGTGATAGTAGCAGTGAAAAATACTGACATCCTCCCCCTTTTTCATAGCAACTATCGCAGTGGCATTTAGCCCATCTGCAACATATGTACAAACACATCTAGTTAACTGGGAAAATCTCCAGGACCAGATGGACTGACTTCCAGATACTACAAAGCTTTGAAAGATTGGCTGATTCAACCGTTTAAGGAAGTCTGTAATGAAATTTTAGAGGGGAAGAAGGCACCTGAATCGTGGAAAGAAGCATATATTACACTTATACCAAAATCTGAGACTGAAAAGAACCAGATTAAGAACTACCGTCCTATATCATTGCTTAATGTGGATTATAAAATTTTTGCAGACATTTTGGCAAAAAGACTGAAGAGGGTTTTGGTGGCTGAGATTCATAAAGACCAGGCTGGCTTTCTCCCAGGAAGACATTTATCTGATAATGTGAGAAATATAATAGATATTATGGAATTACTCGAAAATAATATTAATACTAAGGCAGTATTAATATTTGTGGACGCGGAGAAAGCCTTTGACAATATCTCTTGGAGCTTTATGAAAATGAATCTTAAAGGAATGGGGGTAGGCCAAGGTTTTGAGAATGGTATAGGTGCAATTTATTCTGAACAAAAAGCAAAACTAATTGTAAATAACGTGGTTACTGAAGAAATTGCTATTGAAAAAGGGACACGACAGGGGTGCCCAATATCCCCATTACTTTTTATAACTGTTCTGGAGGTCTTACTAAATATGATTAGAGGGGACCAGCTGGTAAAAGGGATTCAGGTCGGAGCTAAACAATATAAGTTGAAAGCGTTTGCAGATGATTTAGTTTTAACATTGCAAGAGCCAGACACTAGTACTAAAAAAGTTTTGGAGATAATACAAGTTTTTGGTCGAGTAGCAGGTTTTAAGCTAAATAAACAAAAAACAAAGGTACTGGGAAAGAATTTAACAGTGGAGGAAATAGAGAAGTTTCAGAGTGAAACTGGATTAATGGTAGCAAATAAAGTGAAATATCTAGGGGTTAATTTAACAACTAAGAATGTGAACTTATTTAAAGATAACTATGAGAAATGTTGGACAGAAATTAAGAAAGATTTGGAAATATGGTCAAACTTGAGACTTTCCTTGTTAGGCCGAATTGCTGTTATTAAGATGAATGTTTTGCCAAGAATGTTGTTTTTGTTTCAAACACTGCAGATTGTGGACAGAATGGATTGTTTCAAGAAGTGGCAGAAAGATATATCGAGATTTGTCTGGCAGGGCAAAAAGCCCAGAATAAAATTTAAGATACTAACTGATGCAAAAGAAAGAGGAGGGTTTGCCCTGCCAGATTTAAAATTGTACTATGAAGCAGCAGCTTTTTGCTGGCTGAAAGATTGGCTACTTCTTGAGAACACAGACATTTTGGACTTAGAAGGGTTCAATAATAGATTTGGTTGGCATGCATATATATGGTATGACAAGGTAAAAACTCATAAAAGTTTCAAAAACCATATTGTTAGGAAAGCATTATACAATGTTTGGATCCGTTATAAAGACTTGTTGGAAAATAAAACCCCTAGGTGGTTGTCACCAATGGAGGCTAAGGAGGTTAAAAAACTTAATATGGAATCTAAATGGCCAAAATATCGGGAAATTGTAGAACAAGAAGGTGAAAAGGTGAAATTACAGAGTTATGAAAAATTGAAGTTTAAAGTTAGAGACTGGCTTCATTATTACCAGATAAATGAAGATTTCAAACAGGACAGGAAAATTGGCTTCCAGGTGGAGAAGAATTGTTAGAACCCAATACTAAGAATCTGTCTAGAATGTACAATTTGCTGCTGAAATGGAATACACAGGATGAAACGGTTAAATCAGCTATGATTAAATGGGCACAGGACATTGGTCATGATATCATGTTTGCTGACTGGGAACAGTTATGGACCACCGGCATAAAATTTACGGCATGTAATGCCTTAAGAGAGAATATTATGAAAATGATTTATAGGTGGTACATGACCCCAGTCAAGCTTGCAAAAATTAATCATTTGCCCAATAACAAATGCTGGAAATGTAATGGAACTGAAGATACTTTTTATCACCTTTGGTGGACGTGCCCAAGGATTAAGGCCTTCTGGGAAACGATATATAATGAAATTAAGAAGGTGCTTAAGTGTACCTTTCATAAGAAACCAGAGGCTTTTCTCCTGGGCATGGTGGGCCAATTGGTGTCAAAGAAAGATAGGACGTTTTTTATGTATGCTACAACAGCAGCAAGAGTTCTACTAGCAAAGTATTGGAAGACACAAGAACTACCCACACTGGAACAGTGGCAGACGAAGGTGATCGACTATATGGGACTAGCAGAGATGACGAGCAGAATCCGTGACCAAGGGAAAGAGACGGTGGAGGAAGACTGGAAGAAATTTAAACTTTATCTTAAAAATTCTTGTAAAATTATTGAGTGTTAAAATGTCATGGGTAAAGCATAGCAGATTTGCAGCGATAAATGATTGGACAAGAGGAAAGAAAAGGGTTAAAGAAAGGAATTAATAAGTAATTCAGACCAGGGGTTGCTGAAAAAAGTTTAAAACAGGGATGCAGAAAAGGGAGGCATGGGGAAGTCGTTGAAATTGGGTATATGAAAAAATTTATGAAATTATACATGTTTATATGTTTGTTTGTCAGTGTTTGTTGTTTGTATTGTCTTATATTATATGTTGAAAAACCAATAAAAATTTTATAAAAAAAAAAACAAACACATCTAGTTGTTCCTTGTTAACAACCTTCGACAAAAGATCAGCAGGAATTTTTCCCCCTGTCCTATAGGATACATTTATCAATCTTCTCTTGATACAGTCTCTTGCATGAAATAACTTGATTTGCAAGTATTTGGTTCTTTGCTTAAAACCATCAAAATTTAGGAAAGCCCAGAAATATTTGTTGTCCTGGTAAATCTGTACAGGACAAGACACATTCAGTCTCATGTCTTTACACAATTGCAACAAGCATTCAACATCTATGAGTGAATACGTCAGAGCATTAAGTTTAGCTTCACAGGAACTTAAACTTACAGTGGTTTGCTTCTTGCATGACCAGTCAAACAAACAGCTGTTGTACACATTGTTGTTTAGTACACATAGTACAACATTGTTGTTGTTGTACACATAGTACACACCAGAAGTGCTTTTACCATCTATGGGATCACTTCCAAAACTTGCATCGGCATATATTTCAAGCTCTCCAGACTTCTGATTAGTAAATTTCAGTCTGTAATGGATACTACCTTTGAGGTAGCAAGCAACGTGTTTCAACTCTTTCCAATCTTTAACAGTGGGCTTGGTAGCATGTCTGCTTAACAGATTCACGCTGACTGCAATGTCTGGTCTTGTACATCTGGCAATGAAACTCAGTTTGCCTAAAACACTTTGGAACAAAGTGACATCAGAAAAGGTATCATCAGTATCATAAATCTGAAAACCAGTAACCATAGGTGTATCAACAGAATTAGCATCAATCAAATTTAGTTTAGTTATTACATCATTGGTTTTCTTTGTCTGGTGTACCAGAATATCACCTTCCTGGTTTCTCTCTATCTTGAGAGAGAGATAATTATTTCCCTCACCAAGATTCTTTATGTCAAAAAGCTCTTGTAATTCAGCTAAGGTGGCCTTGTACATGGCTTCATCCTTCCATAGGAAAAGGATATCATCAACAGATACAAAAGAGCTTGTGTTGCTTTCCCTCTTTGACAAACACACAAGGGTCACCTTGGTGAAAACCCAAAGAAAATAATACTGTCAATTTTGAGTGCCAACGAGTATTTTGCTTGAGTCCATACATGGATTTTTTAATTTAAAAATTTTTTTAAAAAAATATTTATTAATTAATATTTATTAATATTAACAACAAAATATAACAATACGCCAAAACAAAAAGAAACAATTCCAAATCTTACAGATTAAAACACAAAACAAAGAATGAAAGAAAAGAAAAAGAAAAAAGAAAAGAGACGAAGATAAAAGACAAAGAAAAAAGAAAGACAGACATATTCGCAGAGAGCAGAATAAACTCTTTCTCTGAACCAAGCCTCGTTGTCATTTGACTCCTTCCTCCCTGTTCTGGGAGCAACGCTCACCCTACCAATCGGTAAAGTCTAATAAGGCTACATTCTTAGTGTGTAAATATTTTCAGACAGTTCACTGTACAAAAAAGCTGTGTTAACATTGTGATGAGAAACAGTCATTTTCTCCTTAGCAGCAATTTTAAGCATTAACCTTATGCTTTCAAACTTCACAGTTGGTGAATAGACCTTATGGTAATCTTGATCTGGAATCTGTGAAAATCCATGAGCGACAAGTCTCACCTTGTGCCGAATTACCTTTCCATGTTGGTCAGTTTTGGCCTTAAAGACCCAACGGCTATCAATTAACTTCATGTTGGGGTTTATTGGAACCAATTCCCAAGTATTGTTCTTCTTTAAGGAATCAAGTTCAGCCTTCATGGCATTAAGCCAAGGCTCAGCATCCTCTGAGGACAAACCTTGAACTTCTTGGAAATTTGCAGGTTCAAAAACCTGTTTTGAGATGCTAGCAACAGCCATGTTAGCAACAGCTGTGTTAGCAAACTCATCAGCATACCTTTTAGGAGGTTTACCTTTAGTAACTCTCCGAGTCCTGCATACAATACATATATCCTCAGGGTCAGGTCTTTCATTCTTTGGGGGAATTTGCCCCATAGTGAAAAGGGGTACCTCCAATTCAGTATCAGACTGATCATCTGGTTTGAGAGATATTTTGGTGCTTTTGTAACCAGCTGTGTCTGTATCACTATCAGAACCGGCAGCAGCACCATCATCACCATCATCACCTTCACCATCAGCATCAGATTCATTACCTGTATCATCTGAAGCTGGGTGACACTGAAAAATCCCCATATTGTCCCATTTTGCATTGCATTCAACACTCCTAGTCAGCCTTATAGCATTGGTATCAGACATTAACACGTGATATGCACCTTTCTCATAACCTAGAAATGTACCATGTAAACATCTTTTGCTTAATTTGTTGTCTTGAGGTGTATGAACTCAGACATCTGAACCAAAAATTCTGAGGTGCTTGATAAAAGGCCTTTTTCTGGAACAGCTTTTCATAAGGAGTGCAGTAAATAGGCAAGCAAATATCTTTTCAAAATGCATAATAAAAGTGTTTTCCTAGGCCATAAACATTCACTCTCTAGACGTTTTATGCCTGTAAAGAACTGTCATTTCACAATCACCTCATGTGCATTTTCTCTTTTCCCTATTGACATACAATGGTTTGTTTGTTTTTGTCATTGTTAAATATAAAAGAATCCTTTCTCCGGGACTATTTCAACTGAAATCACTGAACTTTCCCCTTTACTTCCTTTTCATGCCTTTCAGGTAGGCATTATAGTCAGAGATTCAGAAATTTCACAATGTTACATGGTTCATTAAATAACTAACACTTTATTTTTTATATATGAAATGCCCAGTTAGTTTTGGAGAACTCCATCTCAGGGAACTTTTTGTTCCCTAAGGACTGTTCTGAGTGTTGAGGAATGGAAGACTTTTCTTTTGCCAAGTATCCCAAGCCAGCAGAAAAGGACAGGCATTCACTGCATTTTGAGAATGTCTGACCCGACTCAGTTGTGTTAGGCCCAAAGCAAAGATGAATTAAGAGTGTTTAAGAATCCAAGATTCACACCAGAGAAGCACTTCATTTCATTCAAAGGACAAACTCAGATATTCTCTGACCTTTTGACACTCACATTCATTATACAATTAAAAAGGTCTCAGTTCTCCTCCTTTCTTTGTCAGGAGCTGTAAATGAGTTTTAAAAGCCAGCTTGAGAAGAATTAAGCATATCTGATGGCATTTTTAGATCCTCACTGCCAGAGGGCCCTGCTGTGTGCAACACAAATTGAAGGCAGCAGCGGATGCCAATGTGTGATGTCTTTGACAATAGCTTTTAAAAAATTTAATGCTTTCTTTTGTGACTGGCAGTCCCAGGAGAGGAGACCTCAGCATTCTTTGCCTCACCTAACCTACATAACTTACAACTCATGACTTTCACACTTTTTACTGGTGGTGACAAGAATTATGGGTAGTCAAATATACCACCTGAATTTATTCAGGTGGTATATTTTATTCAGCCAACCTGAATAAAGCTGATTTTGTCAAATGAGCTTCAGAGGGATAGGATCTATTGGTATCTAAAAACAACGCAATTCTTTGTACTTTCATTCCAATTTCGTCTCTGCCCCCACTTCTTTCTGCCTCTCCTGCCACCAGTTCTGTTTTCTGAAGCATCCCTATACATGCCAGTTCTCTCCTTTTATGGCTCTCAGGCATATTCTGGGAAACTTTGTTAGTGGTTGTGTAAGAGATGTTTCGAAAACAGTGGCTTATATTTGTGTGGGACCTAAGCCAAACTGGGTTCTCTATGAATAAAAGATTACATCTTCAGCACTAGAGATCATCAGTGACTGAATATTTGCAGATTCTATGGGTAATAAGTATTCAGCTAGAATGAGGACCATGGCATCAAGCTGAATTCTGTGCCAGAGCTATCTTCATTTCTACTTGTGTATGCATCTGCATACACAGACAAAGTTTGCAACAGGTAGAGAAAAATAATTTGGAGTGCTTTGCAAACCTGTGCAAAAATCCAAACCTTACTGCACAGTGTTTATTTTTTCACTACTCTGATCACCTCTGACCGATTAGTCATTCTGGTTGGGGCTGATCAGAGTTGCTCTTGTTGTTGTTGTTAGAATTTATATACCATCCTATACCGGGGGCCTCAGGGTGGTTCACAGAATAAAATTAAGATATAAAACCACAAAATACCTAATAAAAATAAAAATGCACCCCTAACAAAAACCCCACACATTTTCAGATCAACCAAAGGCCTCATTAAGAAGGGAACTAGGCAAGGGTGGCCACTTTCCCCTCTGCTGTTTATTTCAGTCCTAGAGGTCTTGCTAAGTATGATTAGAAAAGATGAACAAATTAAAAGTATTACAGTAGGATCCAAACAATATAAATTAAAAGCCTTTGCTGATGATTTAGTATTGACACTACAAGACCCAGACTCCAGTGCAGTAAAAGCACTGGAGCTTATATAGGAATTCGGACAGGTAGCGGGATTTAGGCTAAACAAGAGCAAAACCAAAGTATTAGAGAAAAATCTGGATAATGATGAAAGAAAACTACTATAAGAAAAGACGGGCCTAGATTTTGTGAAAAAAGTTAAATATTTGGGGATGAACCTGTCTGGGGAAAAATTGAATTTGTACAAAGATAATTATGAGAAAATATGGAGTGAAATCAAGAGAGATTTGGAGATATGGTCAAATTTAAAATTGTCATTAATGGGCTGGATTTCAGTGGTTAAGATGAATGTGTTGCCAAAGATGCTTTTTTTGTTTCAAGCCCTCCCAATTATAGACAATGTGAAATGTTTTAAAGAATGGCAGAAAGCTTTATCTAGATTTATCTGGTAGGGAAAAACCCCCAGAATTAAACACAAATTACTTACAGATTCTAAAGAAAGAGGGGGATTTTCCCTGCCAGATTTGAACATTTATTTTGAAGCAGCAGCACTTTGCTGGATTAAAGAGTGGCTACAAGT
The DNA here is from genome assembly GCF_027172205.1 of Podarcis raffonei. NCBI lineage: Eukaryota > Metazoa > Chordata > Lepidosauria > Squamata > Lacertidae > Podarcis > Podarcis raffonei. The sequence goes on from NC_070605.1 coordinate 107,100,470, forward strand.
AGAAGATGGGACGTGGGTGGCGCTGTGGGTAAAACCTCAGCGCCTAGGGCTTGCCGATCGCATGGTTGGCGGTTCAAATCCCCGCGGCGGGGTAAGCTCCCGTCTTTCAGTCCCAGCTCCTGCAGTTCGAAAGCACCCCTAAGTGCAAGTAGATAAATAGGTACCGCTTTATAGCGGGAAGGTAAACGGCGTTTCCGTGTGCTGTGCTGGTGCAGGCTCGCCAGAGCAGCTTCATCACGCTGGCCACGTGACCCGGAAGTGTCTTCGGACAGCGCTGGCCCCCGGCCTCTTAAGTGAGATGGGCGCACAACCCTAGAGTCGGACACGACTGGCCCGTACGGGCAGGGGTACCTTTACCTTTACCTTTTACAACTAGAAGATACTGATGTATTAGATTTGGAGGGATTCGACAATGTGTTTGGATGGCATGCATATTTATGGAATGATAAGGTAAAGGCCCATAATGCTTTTAAAAATCATGTAATTAGAAATCGTTGTACAATGTTTGTATAAAATATAAAGATCTTTTAGAAAGGAAGATGCCCAAATAGCTTTCACCAATGAAGGCGAAGGCCCAGAAAAAGTTAAATATGGATACCAAATGGTTGAGATATTCAGATTTATTATTGGAGGATAAAGAAGGATATAAGCTAAAACCATTTGATCAAGTTAAAGATAAGTTAAATTGGCTACATTATCACCAGATTAATGAACAGTATAAAATAGATAAGAAAAATGGTTTTGCTTCTGAAAAATCTAAGTTGGAGACGGAGTTGGTGGACACTAAAGTTAAAAATCTGTCTAAAATGTATAAGTTACTTTTGGAGTGGCATACAAAGGATGAACATGTTAAATCAGTGATGATTGATTGGGCAAGAAGAAGAAGAAGAAGAGTTTGGATTTGATATCCCGCTTTATCACTACCCGAAGGAGTCTCAAAGCGGCTGACATTCTCCTTTCCCTTCCTCCCCCACAACAAACACTCTGTGAGGTGAGTGGGGCTGAGAGACTTAAGAGAAGTGTGACTTGCCCAAGGTCACCCAGCAGCTGCATGTGGTGGAGCGGAGACGCAAACCCGGTTCACCAGATTATGAGTCTACCGCTCTTAACCACTACACCACACCAAACATAATATAATGTTTGAGGATTGGGAAAGATTGTGGAAGAGAGGGGTCAAGTTCACTGCATGTACAATGTTAAAGGGAAATATAATGAAAATGATGTATAGATGCTATTTGACTCCTGTTAAATTAGCAAAGATTTATCATAACTGTAATAATCTATGTTGGAAATCTAAAGAAAAAGAAGGAACTTTTTATCACAATTGGTGGACCTGCCCCAAGGTGAAAGACTTCTGGGGAAAGATTTATAATGAATTTTTAAAAAAATGTTGAAATATACATTTATAAGGAAACCAGAGGCCTTTCTTCTTGGAATAACAGGTTTGGAATTGCCCAAGAAAGATGTTATATTATTTTTGTATGCCACAACTGCTGCTCGAATTTTTCTAGCTAAGAAGTGGAAAACGCAAGAAGTACAAACTGTGGAAGAATGGCAGATGAAGATGATGGACTTTTTGGAGTTAGCCGCCCTGACCGGAAAAGTCCGCTACCAGAATGAGGAGGAGTACCAGGAAGAATGGACGAAATTTAATGATTATTTAGTTAAATACGTTAAGTTAAATTAATTGGAAAGAGCTTGCAATTACCAGTTAGGCTTATGAATTAAGAAAGCAATGTGATGAATTATTATGTTTAATGCTGAATTGGGAAGAAAGAGTGATGTTGAGTGATTAAGTTAAGATTATATGAACTTTGATTTGGAAAACCGTTAAAATGGTATGCATTGAAATTCAATTAGGGGGATACGAAGAAGTCACTTAACAATGTTAAGAAGATTAGTTTTAATAAGGTTATGATTTATGTTTGTCTATTTGTTAGTGTGTTTTTAATTTTGTGAAAATCAATAAATTTTTTGAAGAAGAAAAAAGGAATGTTTTCCCTGGCGCCTAAAGGTATATAATGAAGGCACCAGGCAAACTTCCCTGGGGAGAGCATTCCACAGACGGGGAGCCACTGTAGAGAAGGCCCATTCTCATGTTGCCCTGGGACCTTAGGGTGCAGGGTGGTTAATAAATAAACAAACAAACAAATAATTCAGCCACACCTGGGTAGCTGCAGCTTAGCTATCCCTGGGGGAGCTGTTAATGGTGCCACAAGCATTCAGGTATCCCCACCTAGGCATGGGGTTGCAAAAAGATCGAGAAATTCTGGAGTGCTGGGGCCACCAGGTGGCGCGTTGGAAGATGGCCGACAATAACATCTCTCTGACCCATACGAGGTAATTCAGGGGCTGCTATGGGAAGTAGGCAGCCTTCCCTTCCCCCCAGGAGGTGGGGGACCCTGTCTTGCCAGCAGTGTTCATAATGCACCCCCTGATCCGAGAGATGGGGGTGCCAAACACTTGGCATGAGCCCTCGGTGACGTGAGCTCTTCCTGACGCCGATTCCAATTAGCGCGTGCTGGTTGCTTCAGCTCGGAATTATAATTGGAAACATATGATTGGAAATGAAGCTGAAGCACATATATCAAGTAAACCTCGACGATAAGGCTGCTGAGTAATGGATCTCTGTGACCGGGAGCGACGGATGGATAAGTAAATCATAGAATCATAGAATCATAGAGTTGGAAGAGACCACAAGGGCCATCGAGTCCAACCCCTGCCAAGCAGGAAACACCATCAGAGCACTCCTGACATATGGTTGTCAAGCCTCTGCTTAAAGACCTCCAAAGAAGGAGACTCCACCACACTCCTTGGCAGCAAATTCCACTGTCGAACAGCTCTTACTGTCAGGAAGTTCTTCCTAATGTTTAGGTGGAATCTTCTTTCTTGTAGTTTGGAACCATTGCTCCGTGTCCGCTTCTCTGGAGCAGCAGAAAACAACCTTTCTCCCTCCTCTATGTGACATCCTTTTATATATTTGAACATGGCTATCATATCACCCCTTAACCTCCTCTTCTCCAGGCTAAACATGCCCAGCTCCCTTAGCCGTTCCTCATAAGGCATCGTTTCCAGGCCTTTGACCATTTTGGTTGCCCTCCTCTGGACACGTTCCAGTTTGTCAGTGTCCTTCTTGAACTGTGGTGCCCAGAACTGGACACAGTACTCCAGGTGAGGTCTGACCAGAGCAGAATACAGTGGCACTATTTCTTCCCTTGATCTAGATGCTATACTCCTATTGATGCAGCCCAGAATTGCATTGGCTTTTTTAGCTGCCGCGTCACACTGTTGGCTCATGTCAAGTTTGTGGTCAACCAAGACTCCTAGATCCTTTTCACATGTAGTGCTCTCAAGCCAGGTGTCACCCATCTTGTATTTGTGCCTCTCATTTTTTTTGCCCAAGTGCAATACTTTACATTTCTCCCTGTTAAAATTCATCTTGTTTGTTTTGGCCCAGTTCTCTAATCTGTCAAGGTCGTTTTGAAGTGTGATCCTGTCCTTTGGGGTGTTAGCCACCCCTCCCAGTTTGGTGTCATCTGCAAATTTGATCAGGATGCCATCATCCAAGTCGTTGATAAAGATGTTGAATAAGACCGGCCCCAAGACAGAACCCTGTGGCACCCCACTAGTCACTCTTCTCCAGGATGAAGAGGAACCATTGATGAGCACCCTTTGGGTTCGGTCAGTCAGCCAGTTACAAATCCACTGAGTGGTAGCATAGTCAAGACCGCATTTTACCAGCTTCTTTACAAGAATATCATGGGACACCTTGTCAAATGCCTTGCTGAAATCAAGGTAGGCTACATCCACTGTGTTCCCTTCATCTACCAGGCTTGTAATTCTGTCAAAAAAACAAGATCAGGTTAGTCTGACATGACTTATTTTTCAGAAATCCATGCTGACTATTGGTGATCACAGCATTCCTTTCTAGGTGCTCACAGACTGTTTGCTTAATGATCTGCTCCAGAATCTTCCCTGGTATTGATGTCAGACTGACTGGGCGGTAATTATTTGGGTCCTCTCTTTTCCCCTTTTTGAAAATAGGGACAACATTTGCCCTCCTCCAGTCTGCCGGGACTTCACCTGTTCTCCAGGAATTCTCAAAGATGACTGCCAGTGGTTCTGAGATCACATCTGCCAGTTCTTTTAATACTCTTGGATGCAGTTCATCTGGCCCTGGAGACTTGAATACATCTAAACTAGCCAAGTATTCTTGTACTATCTCCTTAGTTATTCTGGGCTGTGTTTCCTCTGCTGAATCATTTGCTCCAAATTCTTCAGGTCGGGCATTGTTTTCTTTATCGGAGAAGACTGAGGCAAAGAAGGCATTGAGGAGGAGTTCAGCCCTTTCTGTGTCCCCTGTTTGCATTTCACCATCTTCTCCTCTGAGTGACCCCACTGTTTCTTTGTTCTTCCTTTTGCTATGAACATACCCATAAAAGCCTTTTTTGTTGCTTTTAACCTCTCTAGCAAGCCTGAGTTCGTTCTGTGCTTTAGCGTTTCTGACTTTGTGTCTACACGTGCTGGCTATTTGTTTGAATTCCTCTTTAGTGGTTTCCCCCCTTTTCCATTTTTTGTACACATCCTTTTTTAATCTTAACTTAGTTAAAAGTTCTTTAGATAGCCACCCTGGCTTCTTTAGGCACCTTCCATGTTTCCGTCTCATTGGTATTGCCTGAAGTTGTGCTTTTACTATCTCCCTCTTAACACACTCCCAGCCATCATGATCTCCCTTTCCTTTTAGTATTACTGTCCATGGGATCTCACCCAGCACTTCCCTAAGTTTTATGAAGTCGGCTTTCTTAAAGTCAAGAAATTGAGTCCTAGTATGCTTGGCTGCTCCTTTCCGCTGTATAGTAAACTTCAGAAGAGCATGATCACTCGCGCCTAATGATCCTTCCACTTCTACCCCACTAACCAGGTCATCAACATTGGTTAGGACCAGATCTAAAATGGCTGTTCCTCTTGTTGCTTCTCCCACTTTCTGGACAATGAAGTTGTCTGCAAGGCCAGTGAGGAATCTGTTTGACCTTATGCTCTTGGCTGAGTTTGACATCCAACAAATATCCGGGTAATTGAAGTCCCCCATTACTACTATCTCCCTTCCTTTTGCATGCTTGGCCATCTGTTCCAGGAAGGCATCATCTATGTCCTCCGTTTGGCTTGGGGATCTATAGTAAACTCCCACAATGAGGTCACTGTTATTCTTCTCTCCCTTAATTTTGACCCAAATGCTCTCACTTTGGCTTTGAGGTTCTAAATCTTGGATCTCTTCACAGGTATACACATCCCTGACATATAACGCCACTCCTCCTCCTTTCTTGTCTGGTCTGTTTCTCTGAAATAGATTGTATCCCTCCATTATTACATCCCATTCGTGGGACTTATCCCACCAGGTTTCAGTGATGCCTATTATGTCATATTTAGTTTGCTGTACCAAGAGCTCAAGCTCATCTTGTTTATTTCCCATGCTTTGCGCATTAGTGTACAGACATTGAAGTCCATTAATCATTCCCCCGTGTCTCTTATTTAAGGATTTTTTCCTCCCACCACTAGGTCTGCGTGCTGTTTGCTCCATTTGGTCTATGACATTTGGATGATCATCTTCATCAATTGATAGACTCCTACCTTCAGGAGCACTGTCTCCCTCCCCCACATTAGTCAGTTTAAAGCTCTCCTGATGAGGTTTCTGAGATTTTTGGCAAAAACATTCCTCCCAACCGTTGTGAGGTGCAGCCCATCACTTGCCAGAAGTCCATCTTCAAGACACTGCAGTCCGTGATCTAAGAATCCAAACTGTTCCTGTTTACACCATTTGCGAAGCCAGCTGTTCACTTCCACTATTTTTCCCTCTCTCCCTGGGCCACGTCATTCAACTGGGAGGACAGATGAGATGACAATTTGTGCATTTAATTGCTTCAATTTTCTTCCCAGAGCCTCGTAGTCTCTTTTGATCTTCTGGAGGCTATTGCTTGCAGTGTCATTGGTTCCCACATGAACCAAGAGGAAGGGGTATTTGTCAGTGGGTTTTATGATTCCTTGCAGTCATTCAGTTACATCTTGGATCTTAGCCCCGGGGAGACAGCACACTTCCCGAGACATCTTGTCAGGCCCACAGATCACTGCTTCTGTTCCCCTCAGTAGGGAATCCCTATCACCACTACACACCTCCTCTTAGGTTTGGTCGGGGTTCTTCCGTGAGCTGTCCGTTCCAAGGTCGCCTGCACATTCCCTGAGGACTGACTTTGCTGCTCGTCTTCATAAAGACAATTGCCATTTACTTGCTTCTTTTTGAGGAATTTTCTGAACATCCTCAAAACTTTCAGGTTCACACTGAGCAACCCCAAACCACACACTTGTGGCCTCAAACCTGTCAGGCGGTTTACCCTTCATGGTTCAGGTTGATCTCCTCGGTGTGACCTCTGGTACTACCTCTGACCCACTAGGGCCAGCTAAACTGCCCCCAGCATCAGAGAGCCCCCCCTGACCTGCTGTGCCTTTTGAACCTTACACCTGGACCTGTGGGCAAGGACGGTTCACTCTTTGGCTCTGTCTTGACAGCTTTTGGAGAGGTTCTAGGCTGCTTCTGCTCTGGACTCTGTTCTTCAGCAGCAGGATCAGTCTCCACCTCATCATCATCATCATCTGTGTCAAGAAAACTGTCTGAAAGAACATCTGGGTTACCATGTATGCATGTCCACCCACTTTGCTCACAGAACTCCGCACTGCTGCTTACTAGCAGCCTGGGCTGATTGCCTTCTGGATAGGTAAATCTCCACACCTTGGTCCCTGGTTCATACCCAATGAAGATAATCTTCCGGGACCTTGGTCCACCCTTTCTGCGTTTGGCCTTTGGTATAAGAACCCAAGCCTCACAGCCAAAAACACGTAAGAAATGCACCTTGGGCTTCTTGCCGTGCAGCAGACAATAGGGCGTGTCCCCCTACAACAGACGAAAATGAGCGATTCTGAGAAAATGACGCACAGCGCCAGGCTTCAGCCCCAAAGCACCGTGGGAGCCCAGAATCAAACAGCATAGCAGCCATGGCCTCTTGCAGTGTTCTGCTCTTGCGTTCAGCAACACCATTCTGTTGAGGACAGTGTGGTGCTGTCAACCTGTGACATATACCCTTCTGGTGGAAGAAATTTTGTGGTGCAGACCCAGTAAACTCTGCCCCTCTATCACTCTGAAAGCTGCGGACCTTTATAGAGAATTGCAATTCTACAGCGGAGATCCAGTCTTTCACCAATGCAACAGCTTCCCCTTTGTGTTTAATCAAGAAGACCCAAGAATTCTTCGAAAAATCATCCAAAAGTAGCAGAATATATTTTGCCCCACCCACTCTGGCTACTGGCATAGGGCCACACAAGTCAGGCACGCACCAGCTCAAAAGGCCTGGTTGTTTCTCTGCTAGACTTGGGGTATGAGCACTTTTTTACCTTGAATTGCTTACAAGCTCTGCAATCTAAAAACTTATCATATGCCTTCATTTTACACCCCTCTGTGCACCCCGGGGCCTTCTTGACACAATTCCAACACACATGTGCCATTCTGCGATGCCATAAGTGGGAACAGCCATCATGTGTTGGAACATTTGCACACTGCACCTGTGCTACCTCAGTGGGACTGTTATTTGCAATAGGCATTTCAACCACAAACAGCCTGTTTTTGCATTCAACACTGAACAGTTGATGCCCACCCCTGGAAAAAGAACACGTTATTCTCAAAACAAATGCTGAAGCCGTCAGCGACTAATGCAGAGACAGATAAAAGACAACTGGACATTTCTGGAACCACATAGGCTTGAATCTCATGCTCCAAGAACGGACAGTAAAGTGTTCCAGACATAGACAGGGAGTGACGACTTCCATCTGCCAGTGTGACAGTTCGTCCATTCTTAACAGCCTTGCAATCCCGAAGAAGCCCAGCAGATGGAACCAGAGACTGTGTTGCTCCACTCTCAATGACGAAGGTCAGCCCAGCTTCCTGTTTACAGCTCTTGACTGTTGCCATGGAAGCTGCAAGATGATACTGCGAAGACTAGTCCTTGCTTTAGGCTTGGCTGGAACTTTTGGACATTTTCCCACACCTTGCTGCCGTGGAAGGGCCCCTTATCTGCATCTGCTGCTTGACCTTGCATTCCTGAGCCTCTGTCGGACAGTCTCTCACAAGATGGGAGGGGGACCTGCATCTGTAGCGGTGTCTCAAAACAAAGGCTTTCACAGATTCCTCATTGCTTCTTGCTGCACCCCCACTCCTCCTTGAGACACAGCCTGTGTCTGCTCACCCAGCTCTCAGTCTCTTCTCCTGTTCATCAACTAATCTCCCAGTAATATACTCCAGCGAAAGCTGGTCCGGGGGCATGGTCTCCATCGTCAGAACCAGGTTCTCATAACTCCTGTCCAAAGAGGGTGTAAGCCTTGAGCTCGTCAGGGAAAGGGACATTCAGCTGCCTCAGCTTAGTGAAAACAGACAGCATCTGTGTGATGTATCACGTACCGATTCCCCTGGAGACAGCCTCTTCTCAAAAAGAGAGCGTATCACATGAATCTTGGCACCAGCCGTGGTTCTTTGGTGCATTCTGACTAAAGCGTTCCAGATCACATGGCAAGTCAATAACCCATCAATGTGAGACAACTGAGATGCCTCTAGGGCCATAACAATATGGGACATTGCTTTCTGGTCCTTTTTAACTGCGGCATTAACCCTCTCAATCTCAGCAGCATTTGCCCCAGCAGCTGCCACTGGCGGCTCATTTTGGGTGCACTCCCAGAGTTGCTTGCCCAACAGCCAATATTTGATTTGCCTTGACCAGTCCTCCCAATTGCAGCCATTCAATCGCTCAAAAGGAACATTGAAAGTCTTGTGCAATTGAGATGGATTTTGCTGCACCATCTTCCCGGGGCTATAAGCTTACTCACGCTTTCTGCCGGCCGGTTGCTTCAAGGATGCTTCCTGCAGCAAGCTCCTGATTTCACCAGCGAAATCACGACTTTCTCTGCCCTTTCACAACAGCAGACAGGATCTCAGAGCTGGACTTTGCTTCTTCCCTTCCTCACACTCAACACAAACGTGGCTTGGGAACCTTCCATAACCTATTTGATAAGCTGGCTGGGTCCGGTACACTTCCACTGCTCCAGAATTCCCAGTCAGTAGCAGAGTGGCAGCGTGTGCTTGATGTGTGAGTGATGAGAGAGTCCAGACGCTGTTTCTAATCTAAACAGCTTTATTTACATCAGACAGATAAAACAACAAACGGCAATCCATCAGAGATAGCAGCCATGTGTCTCTGCTCCTTTTCTGTTGAGAAGTGAAAGTAACTTCACAGACAAAGAACTCAGCTCCCGGATGTAGGAAGCTCCTCCCCAGATGCAGGACACATAGAGGTTAACCCTATAAACACCAAACCTCTCAATTTATTTATTAGATTTATATGCCACCTTTCATCACAAGATCTCAGGGCCATTCACAAGATAAGAATACAAAGTAAAGGCACAAATAAAGCAGCATAATAAGAACTCTGCTCATTCACAGGCAACCTTCCTTCCTCTAGTGCCAACTATTAAGAAATATTAGCTTCATGAGACCCAATAATGAAGGAAAAGGCCCAGGCAGCATTCCCTCCTTTCCTCTCTATGCATGACTTGGAGAGCTTTCTTAGTGGTGCAAGGAAAGGGAAGCCAGCACTTCAGGATCCTCTAGCTTTCTTTACCCACTGAGAGGGAGTCTTCAGGGTTGTAAATTGGCAGAGCAGGGCAGCAGTCCATAGGAATGTAACATGTAGCTAAGTTCTGAGTACAGTGGTACCTCGGGTTACATATGCTTCAGGTTACATACACTTCAGGTTATAGACTCCACTAACCCAGAAATAGTACCTCGGGTTAAGAACTTTGCTTCAGGATGGGAACAGAAATTGTGTTCCGGCGGTGCGGCGGCAGCAGGAGGCCCCATTAGCTAACGTGGTGCTTCAGGTTAAGAACAGTTTCAGGTTAAGAACGGACCTCCGGAACAAATTAAGTACTTAACCCGAGGTACCACTGTATTTCATTCTCACAAATGCCTTGTGAGATTATGTCACTATCACTGCATTACATAGATGGAACGGATGCTGTATTAGAATGACTCTGTCAAATTATCAAAATTAAGGCTGCAGGATTCTTGTGAGTCTGCCTTAGGGTTATTTGAAGTCTGTATTGTTGTTTTTTGGACAAGCTTTAGATTACATTGAAGAACTTGGCCTTTTAATATATTTGCTTGTTACTCTACAAAGTGTTGAGAAAATTAACTGCTGCGTGCAAGTTTCATGTCATGGAAGCCGTGCTCTTTGATACTCACACGTTTATTGCTTCTAAGGCGAGAAGGGAACATAAGGTGAGGTTGGGTTCATAGGCTTCATTGTCTCTCATCAACTGAGAGGTAGAACATTTGGTTATGACTCTCTGCAGGTTGCAGAGTGGAGTGGAGGGAAGAACAAATGCATGTCAAAAGGACAGGAAGACACAAGCACAGTGGGCCGACATGCTTGGCAAACAAAACTGTCGTGGTGGGTAATAACTGACTCACTGAGTAAGTAAAATGAAGCATAAACTCTATGCACATGAGATTTTGGCTCATGTTCAAGTCTGCAAATCCCTTTGCTTCAGTGCTTCTCATTCCCCCCCCCCCAAGTGTGTGAGGTGACATGCTCACACGCCAGGTTGGGAAAGGCCTGTGGGGCAGGGAAGAGGTCTTCCAGGACTCACAGCCAAGATCAAAAAAGATAACCTTGTTATTTTTCTGCAGACACCCCCCCACCGTCATATCTATACCCCATGTGATATAAATCACCTGTTTTCTTCTCACATTTCCAGCAGATTGGTGAATAATTTCTGTTTATTTTATATATTTTAACTGGTGTCATATACCATCTGCTCATCAGTTTGTAACAGCTTCCTCTGATTGTCAAATTTAGAGAAAACCTATGTACTGTTTTCCATCAATGCTCCCATATATTCACTGGAATCCTCCCCACCCCACCCCACCCCCCGCCATATTCTGGCACACTTAAATATGTAATACTTTACTTGCTCAGGCTTTGTATTATATTTAATGAACGGATGATAGATTTATGCTTGTGTATGTTTTCTTTGTTTTCCATTATTATTTTTTCAAATTCTGTTTGATCTTATTTCTTTTGTTGTTGTTTAGTCATTTAGTTGTGTCCGACTCTTCGTGATCCTGTGAACCAGAGCACGCCAGGCACTCCTGTCTTCCACTGCCTCCCACAGTTTGGTCCAACTCATGCTGGTAGCTTCAAGAACACTATCCAACCATCTCATCCTCTGTCATCCCCTTCTCCTTGTGCCCTCCATCTTTCCCAACATCAGGTTCTTTTCCAGGAAGTCTTCTCTTCTCATGAGGTGGCCAAAGTATTGGAGTCTCAGCTTCACGATCTGTCCTTCCAGTGAGCACTCAGGGCTGATTTCCTTCAGAATGGATAGGTTGGATCTTCTTGCAGTCCATGGGACTCTCAAGAGTCTCCTCCAGCACCATAATTCAAAAGCATCAATTCTTCAGCAATCAGCCTTCTTTATGGTCCAGCTTTCACTTCCATACATCACTACTGGGAAAACCATAGCTTTTACTATATGGACCTTTGTTGGCAAGGTGATGTCTTTACTTTTTAAGATGCTGTCTAGGTTTGTCATTGCTTTTCTCCCAAGAAGCAGGCGTCTTTTAATTTCGTGGCTGCTGTCACCATCTGCAGTGATCATGGAGCCCAAGAAAGTAAAATCTCTCACTGCCTCCATTTATTCCCCTTCTATTTGCCAGGAGGTGATGGGAGCAGTGGCCATGATCTTCGTTTTTTTGATGTTCAGCTTCAGACCATATTTTGCACTCTCCTCTTTCACCCTCATTAAAAGGTTCTTTAATTCCTCCCCACTTTCTGACATCAAGGTTGTGACATCTGCATATCTGAGGTTGTTGATACTTCTGCTGGCAATCTTAATTCCGGTTTGGGATTCATCCAGCCCAGCCTTTTGCATGATGAATTCTGCATATATGTTAAATAAGCAGGGAGACAATATACAGCCTTGTTGTACTCCTTTCCCAATTTTGAACCAATCAGTTGTTCGATATCCAGTTCTAACTGTAGCTTCTTGTCCCACATAGAGATTTCTCAGGAGACAGATGAGGTGATCAGGCACTCCCATTTCTTTAAGAACTTGCCATACTTTGCTGTGATCGACACAGTCAAAGGCTTTTGTGTAGTCAATGAAGCAGAAGTAGATGTTTTTCTGGAACTCTCTAGCTTTCTCCATAATCCAGCGCATGTTTGCAATTTGGTCTCTGGTTCCTCTGCCTCTTCTAAATCCAGCTTGCACTTCTTGGAGTTCTCAGTCCACATACTGCTTGAGCCTTCCTTGTAGACTTTTAAGCATAACCTTGCTAGCGTGTGAAATGAGTGCAATTGTGCGGTAGTTGGAGCATTCTTTGGCACTGCCCTTCTTTGGGATTGGGATGTAAGAACTTACCATACTTTGCTGTGATCGACACAGTCAAAGGCTGGGAATTTGGAAGGTTGCCAGGATAACAGGGTGCGAGGTGACAGGAAAGGAGACCCTGGAGCAAGGTGTGCTGGGAAGAAGAATGAGAAAGAAAGATGGGGATCCATCTTGGGCAGGCAGACTAAAGGCTGGCTGAACTGCTACGAGGGACTGTGCTGTGAGATCTGGACTCCCTCCATAGAGACTGAAGGTGTAAATAGGTGAATATACCATATTTCTTCAAGCTACAACAGTCTCTGCTGTGTCTCAATTCTCCAAAGGAACACAGAGCCTTGGTGAGTGCTTGGACCCCCCCTGGACTCTTGCTACTTCTCAGCAGAGAGTATCTACATGTCTTAGGATCAGCAAGGGGCCATGCTCTGGGTTTCCTACAATCTGAATTGTGGTAGATTAGCCCTAAAGACCTTTCTAGTGTTGGAAATGTGATTGAAAACTTTGCAAATACACAGTGAGATTCATCTGGCTAGTTCTCTCCCAGTCTTCAGGTGCTTGGTTAAAACGTCTTCCTTGCTTGCATAGATAAGCTTTTGCTGGGTTAGGGAAGTTCCTGCTTGATTAAGAGAGAAATCTCTTAATACTCAAGATGCTGTTGTAAAGCAAGCCCATGCAAAGTTACACCAAATCCAAAAGCTGCTCAGCAGAAGGACTGCTGCTCTGTATAAACACAGCAAAGGGAAAGCAATAATTGAAAATAGTGTTCTATGATGGGCTCTACAAGGTCATGAGACTGAGCTGAATGGACTGAGGATCCAGCCTAAGGACCTGCTTTTTGGTACCACCCTACCACTTCCCTGGATCCAGGGACCTGTGGCCATGATCTTTGTTTTTTTGATATTGAGCTTCAGACCATATTTTGTGCTCTCCTCTTTCACCCTCAATAAAAGGTTCTTTAATTCCTCCTCACTTTCTGCCATCAAGGTTGTGTCATCTGCATACCTGAGGTTGTTGATATTTCTTCCAGCAATCTTAATTCCGGCTTGGGATTCATCCAGTCCAGCCTTTTGCATGATGAATTCTGCATGTAGGTTAAATAAGCAGGGAGACACTATACAGCCTTGTCGTACTCCTTTCCCAAATTTGAACCAATCATAACTAGCATACAAACCACAATTGTGCACATTTGATTGCCTGGGTTTGGGGAAACTGACTATGGCAACTCTTTCTGAGCTTCTTGGAGTCAGAAATGGAGGTGAGCACAGGAATAAAGACATCCAACCCCCCCCCCCGGTCAGTCAGGTCAGTCCATCAGCAGAATGCTGAGAGATCTGGACCTGTGTTTGTGTATGTTTGCATACTTGAAAAGAGAACCTGGGTTTGTAAAAATATACATAACAAATCAAATACCTCCCCATCTTTATTTATTTATTTTTATTGAAATTATATATTTTTTATAAGATATTTATTAAGATTTTTTAAAGTATTACAATAAAATGAAAAAAATAACAAAAATACAAAATAGAAATAATTAAAAACACCCAAATTTTCCATTGCTTATTTTCCTTTAGCTTGTTTCCCAGACCTCCTCATACCTCCCTTTTTTGTATTCCACTTCAAATTGTTGGTTCAGCAAATCCTTACCATTATGTTTTTACCTATTTATAACCCTTTTTTCATATTCTCTTAAAGCATTACAGCTGGAAACCACTTAATTTCTATCCAACATCATTCTAACATTCATTAATTTTACAATATTTCTGTAGATAGCCTTTAAATTTCTTCCAATCTTCTTCCACCGACTCTTCTCCCTGGTCTCGGATTCTGCCAGTCATTTCTGCCAATCCCATATAGTCCATCACCTTCATCTGCCATTCTTCCAAAGTGGGTAGATCTTGTGTCTTCCAATACTTTGCAATAAGTATTCTCGCTGCTGTTGTAGCGTACATAAAAAAAGTTCTATCCTTCTTTAACACCAATTGGCTGACAATGCCCAGACGGAAGGCCTCTGGTTTCTTCAGGAAGGTATATTTAAATACCTTTTTCATTTCATTACAGATCATTTCCCAGAAAGCCTTAATTCTTCGGCACGTCCACCAAAGGTGAAAGAATGTACCTTCAGTTTCTTTACATTTCCAACATTTATTATCGGGCAAATGATATATTTTTGCAAGCTTGACTGGGGTCATGTACCACCTGTATATCATTTTCATAATATTCTCTCTTAAGGCATTACATGCCGTAAATTTCATACCTGTGGTCCACAACTGTTCCCAGTCAGCAAACATAATGTTATGTCCAACATCTTGTGCCCATTTAATCATAACAGATTTCACCGTTTCATCCTGAGTATTCCATTTCAACAGCAAGTTATACATCCTTGACAAAATCTTAGTTTTGGGTTCTAACAGTTCTGTTTCTAATTTTGATTTTTCCACCTGGAAGCCAATTTTCTTGTCCAAATTATATGCCTCCATTATCTGATAATAATGAAGCCAATCTCGCCCTTTGTTTTTTAGTTTCTCAAAACTCTGCAGTTTTAGTCTATCTCCCTCTTGTTCCAAAATTTCCCAATATTTCGGCCATGTGGCCTCCATATTGAGCTTTTTCTGGGCTTTTGCTTCCATTGGTGACAGCCACCTTGGGGTTTTATTTTCCAATAAATCCTTATATCTTATCCAAACATTGAACAAAGCTTTCCTGACAATATGTTTCTTAAATGCTTTATGTGCTTTAACCTTGTCTATTTTTATTGAAATTATATCCCATCTTTCCTGTGAGGAATTCAAGGCAGCACACGTGATTCTCCTGATTCCACAATAGGCTTACAACAATCTTGCACACAGTTTAGGCTGCGAGTTTAGGCTGAGATGACCCAGGAAGCTTCACAGCTGTGAGAATTTGAACCTTCCAAATTCTAGGCCAACACTAACCACTACCCCACACCGGCTATTAATTTTATGAAAACTCATTTGACTTCTTTGGAAATTCCTGCAAGCTGTTTTGCTTAAGATGGACCTTCTGACATTATCACAAATTTAACTGGGGCAAAATCCTATCAGAATTCAAAAATGAAAAACCAAGTTCATTAAAAAATGCAGTATTTAGAAAGAGTTAATACATTATTACTGGTTCTACGACAGGTGTTTCCATATTTATTTTATGTCAAAGTGGGGACATGGTTTTGCTCCCATGTTCTATCAAGCTTGTTTACAACAGATTAGAAGAATATGTCTTTTCTAATCTTCCTTATCTGTCTTTTCTTGTCTGTTTTTGTTCACAACATTTAAGATATTCACTAGGCCACAGTGACATTGTACTAGCAGTAGCTATCAGACCTAGCACACGCTTCGCGCTCAGAAAACTTCAAAAAAGATATGTGTCATCTTTCTGATTGAACTGTATAAACAAGAGCATATATTCTATTCCTAGTAAATTCTCCTTGTGCACGGTATGATTTTTACCAGAAAAAATTACAACACAGTCCTATGCTATACCCTCCAGGTGTCCCTATTTTCTAGGGAAAGTCCTGGAATTACAGAAGCTATCCCGGTTTATGATTTGATCCACAATGACCCAGTTTTCCTTTTTCCTCTCCTCCATGTCTCAAAAAGCAAAAATGGAGTCCTGTTTATACTGAAAATAAAATACCAAATGAAGAAAACAGTGAAGCAGGCATATGAAGTCCTTTGTATAATTTTGAAGCAAAAGATTCAGGTAGGTAGCCATGTTGGTCTGACACAGTCGAAATAAAAAATTAAAAAATAGTCCAGGTGCTACTGGACTTTTTTTTTTTTTTTGAAGCAAAAGGTCACCAATCTGCTTTCAATTCTTTCATTGCAATGCTTCTGCAGCCAGCCTTTTCTTAGGAAATGTGGGGAGTGTTGATCCCTTTCTTGTAAATGCAGCCTTACTCTGACTACTCAGAAGTAAGTCCCACTGTATTCAATGGAGCTTATTCCCAGGTAACTGGCTCAAGACTGGGCAGCCTTACACTGCAATCCTCAGCATTTTTACTCAGAAGTAAGTCCCACTGAGTTCAATAGTTTTTACTCTCTGGTAGGTCCCTTGTCATTCTCACAGTTTCCAGTAGTAGTACATCCCACCTTTTTTCCTGACAGGGACTCAAGGAAACTTACAGCTTAAATTTTATTTCATTCCATTTATCTGTGCAAGGGAAATGTGCAAGGGAAGGGATGTTGTAGATGATCCCTTTCCTTGCACATTTTTCTTTACCACAATCCTGTGAGGTAGGTTTGGTGGAGAGGTTGCAATTGGCTTAAGGTGACCGAAGTCGATGTGCAGATGGCGAGATCAAACACAGGAGAAGTTTCCTGATGTAGAAGAGGATGCCCCTGTTTTCATCAAACAAATGTTGGAAGGTATACTAGGCATGTCTATTGGGAAGTAAGTCCTGCTGAGTTATAATAATAATAATAATAATAATAATAATAATAATAATAATAATAATTTATTATTTATACCCCACCCATCTGGCTGGGTTTCCCCAGCCACTCTGGGCAGCTTCCAACCGAATATTAAAAACACAATACAGCATCAGACTTCACTAAACAGATGTCTTCTAAAAGTAAGATAGTTGCTTATTTCTTTGACATCTGCTGGGAGGGCGTTCCACAGGGCAGGCACTACTACTGAGAAGGCCCTCTGCCTGTATTCCCAAGTAAGGGAGCAATCCTATTAAGAAGATGCTGCTTAATCTGGTGCTGCGTGTCAAGGTCCCCAAGCCACCCCCCAAATAACTCACAACGCACACTTAAATTTTGTTTAAGGTTTTTGGCATAATTTTGGCCACAACTTTATTTAAATACAAAACCGTGAGTTTAGGCATTGGTTAAGACTATCTGTCCCCTCGCCTGGGGACAGAACTGACTTCCGGGCACCACCGAAAGACAGTGCGGGGGAAAGCAAGTCGGGGAGAAATGGAGCTGAGTCACAGACCCTCAATTCTCATCCGCATGCTCCCCAAAGGCTTGCCGGCCCTCGTCCCATTCCAGGGATTGGACGAAAAGATGGCAAGCCCCAGGATTCCTTTAACGGAATTCCCTTTCCGCAGCAACCATGGAGGGGCAGGCCCAGCCTATCCTAACCCCTCCTCCACCAATTTATAACCAATACCTAACCGCAACCTTACAAGTTGTGACGATTTGCTACGCAGTAGGCAAAAACCAAATGGCCCAGCCAATCAGCCAGATGGACAAAATTCCTACCAAGCCCCTGCCCCAACGGCAGACGACCCCATGACAGGCATAGCAAGGTCAATGCAACAACCCCTTACTCAAGGGCCGGTGGGCGGGTGATCCGTTGCACACAGCAAAGAGAAAGCTCCAGACTGCGTGCAGAGTATTTAAACATTTTACCCCTCCCACCAAAATTGCAACATAACTTTTACCCCAGCAACCCAGTGAACCAATCACTGCCCAGGCCATCTTTAGAGACCCTGCCTGGTAACAGAGGGGTGGCTCAGCAGACCCCGTCGCAAGACGTGCTCTCCATGAAGGAGAACACGCTTTATCATAACCTGGCTCATCCCAGAAGATCTTGCTATGGGATTATAAAGACTGGAGGCTGTGTGTGTGTTTGTGAGTTTGTGTGTAGTGTTTATGTGTACACACAAACACACACACAACTATAAAGCTAATAAATGGCTGGAATCAGTTTACAACTAACGTTTGAAAGCATTGTTGGAAGTTTTAACTAGCTGTGAAATAACAGTTTTATTAGTTATTTTCTAGTTGGATTTAAGGGATGCGGGTGGCACTGTGGGTAAAAGCCTCAGCGCCTAGGGCTTGCCGATCAAAAGGTCGGCGGTTCGAATCCCCGCGGCGGGGTGCACTCCCGTTGCTCGGTCCCAGCGCCTGCCAACTAGCAGTTCGAAAGCACCCCCAGGTGCAAGCAGATAAATAGGGACCGCTTACTGGCAGGAAGGTAAACGGCATTTCCGTGTGCTGCGCTGGCTCGCCAGATGCAACTTTGTCACGCTGGCCACGTGACCCGGAAGTGTCTCCGGACAGCGCTGGCCCCTGGCCTCTTAAGTGAGATGGGCGCACAACCCCAGAGTCTGTCAAGACTGGCCCGTACGGGCAGGGGTACCTTTACCTTTACCTTTTAGTTGGATTTAGATAGATTACTTGCCAATTTGGTTTTTTTTCTCACCCTTCCATCACTTCTTATGTGGTTTTGGTGAAAAAGGATAAACAAGATGCAGTTAGAATTCCACTCAAAAGAAACGACCTTTGATGTGTTAACTAGTCTCTTTAATGACAATTTTACAACAGGGAACACTTCATTATACTCTCAATGAAGAGCACTCCTGCCTTGAAATATGCCAATTGATTTTCATTTGCTTAAGGACCTATATTTGTTGTTCGCCATGTTTGTTTACAAAATTGATATACACCGAACAGGAAATGCCATGTAAAAACAAGAAGTTTCAAATGCTGCTATTTTGAAATTGTGCCGTTTCAGAAATCCAACATTAAAGTGTACTTTCTGCTTAATCCAAAGACATACTTAAAAGGTAAAGGCAAAGGGACCCCTGGCCATTAGGTCCAGTCGCACACGACTCTGGGGTTACGGCGCTCATCTCACTTTATTGGCCGAGGGAGCTGGCATACAGCTTCCGGGTCATTCTGGCGAACAAGAGCAGCTCACGGAAACGCTGTTTACCTTATTTATCTACTTGCACTTTGACATGCTTTTGAACTGCTAGGTTGGCAGGAGCAAGACATACTTAGCTCACCTCAAAATGAGAGACAGAAGATTCTCATAAAGTTACATTTAGGGCTGAGCAAAAATGTACTCCCAAGAATATCCACACTATTTGTGGGTGGCAGATGGGAAGGACATTTCACTGAATATTCTCCTATATTCAGGAGAAAATGAAAAGGGATTTTTAAAAAAATGACAAAAAACATTTTTTGTGAAATTTCAGCTCACTTATTGTGAAACTGCATTGTTTATTAATATTGGTGGACGAAGGGAGAAATAGATTACGAGAAGTGGTTTGGAAGGGGAAGGGGCAAAGTATCTTGCTTTCTTCAACAGTATTAAAATGATGTTAAACAATATGAAAAATAGATGCATAGTTGTGCCAAAAATTAATGAACGACAAAATTTGGGAGGCCATTTTGCCAAATATTTCCAGCAGAGAACTGAAACTCTCAAACAGTTCAGCAACAGCATAAAATTGAAATTTTCAAATCTGAGATATTTCCACTCACATCTGGTTTCATCAGGTCTGGTCTCAACACAACTCGAGTGATACCCTGAGGCTGTTGCCACAGCTATTAAGCAGACAGGTCTTGGAAGGCATTTGGTTACATTGTTAAAGACAATTAGCAACACTATGAGTGCAATAACGAACTGTGGGTGCATTGGAGCTGAAATCTTATTCACCAGATGAGAATATGGACACATTTGTCTTACAATTTTTCTCATACCAGGGATGCAAAATTCACCTCATCAGTGAAGGCTCCGATGTATTTATTTGGTCTGTCATAGCTGCCCTCAACTGAATAAAACCTGTTGTTTTAACAAAAGTTATACTAGATAGTTGTCCAACGATGATGATACCCACTTCAGCATCTGCTCCTGTGTATAATGGCAGGCTGTGCATCAGATGGTACCTTAATGTTTATGTTCATGTATTTACTGGCATTTGCCTTAGCAACAAGATGCAGCCAGCCAGGCACCAACTCTGAGGGACTCTGAAGAATAGCAACACTAGCAACAGGTCTT